>NC_138371.1:59808307-59831203 GCF_054177405.1 Leptonychotes weddellii | reverse complement strand
GAAACAAATTGAGGGTTGCTGGAGTGGGGGGTGGGGTGGGAGGGATGGGGTGGCTAGGTGATAGACACTGGGGAGGGTATGTGCTATGGTGAGCACTGTGAATTGTGTAAGACTGTTGAATCACAGACCTGTACCTCTGAAACAAATAATACATTATATGTTCAAAAAAAGATGATAGCAGGAAGGGAAAAATGAAGGGGGGAAATTGGAGGGGGAGACGAACCATGAGAGACTATGGACTCTAAGAAACAAACTGAGGATTCTAGAGGGGAGGGGGGTTGGGGGAGGGTTAGCCTGGTGATGGGTATTAAAGAGGGCACGTACTAAATGGAGCACTGGGTGTTATACGCAAACAATGAATCATGGAACACTACGTCAAAAACTAATGATGTAATGTATGGTGACTAACATAGCATAATAAAATAAATAAATAAATAAATAAATAAATAAATAAAAGAATTATACCAACAAATATTAAAAAAAAAAAGGCATGAGAGAGTTCCACTGTGGTCAATATTGTAGACATCTTAGAAAAATTAAACTAAATGATCTACAGATGATCAATATGTAGAAACCATTTCTAATCCACCATACTACCAGCTTCTATTAAGTAGAGTCAAACAATTATCTGTCTCTCACTTTCTCTCTGGTAGTTTTGTAACAACCAAAACAATAAAAAAGAATAGTACCATGAGACGGGACATATTTGATTTGGTGAATTTACCTGAGCTGTCTCCTGTTGCTTTTTAAGCTGTTCAAGCATCTGCTGAAATTCAGCCTCTTTCTGTTCTGCCTCTTCCAAGGTGGCCTGATTCTGTTCCTCATAGGCCATGGCCACCACAGCCAGGATCAAATTTATCAGATAGAATGAGCCCAAGAAAATGACCAGCACAAAAAAGATCATGTATGTTTTTCCAGCAGCACGTAATGTCTGACAATAAGAACATTAAAATTATTTTTTCAACATCACTTCACTAACTAGTGGCTTCAATTTTCAACTTACTTGTGTGTCATGTAGGACTCCGACATAAATAATAATTATGATGGTCACACCCCCTTCTACCTCCTTGACTGCTTCTTTATCCTCTTCTTCTTCCTTTTCCCCTAACTCCTGCATTCACATTTTGATCTCTAGGAGGGAATTCTTGGACTCACCAAGAATAAAACGGAATCAAATAAAATACCATCGAGATTCCATCAAAGAGCTGAGCCTGTGATAAAAGTCAAGGAAGACATCACAGTTATCTTTCTATGTCTGCTTACTGATTTTCATCACCTGCCACCTGAGGAATAATACTTGAGGGGCAGATGGGGCGGAGGGGAAGATGGACCTTCTACTTGAGAAGACCTGTGTCTGGAAAGGGTGGAAAATAGGTTTTGGGCCAAAGGGAAATGAGAGAGAATCACTAGCCCTGTCATCACTACGCTTACTGTGTGTTATAATCAATAGGATAAAGGAACTCAAATCTCCTAATTTCAAGTTCTGTTCCTTCTACTATATTATGCTGTGATTTGGATTTCATAATGAAGATGGTTTTCTTATACGCGTCTATGTAAATGCGGTATGTATATCTTCAGATTCTCACCAGTTGATACAGATTTTCCCAGAAGTCCTGAGTCATCAGTCGAAACAGAGACAAAAAAGCCCAACTGAAGGTATCAAAGCTTGTATAGCCATAATTAGGATTTCTACCAGCTTTCACACACACATATCCTTCTGGACATTGACTATAAAAGGGACAAAAGAAAGTATTACAAGAAGTTCTGCTGACTTTTTATTCTGATAGCATGCTATACTTATAACATTTTCTACCCAGAAAAAGTGGGTATTTCAAGGGATAGAAGTTACCTCAAGGGATAGAAGCATGATAAGTAAGTAACATACATTTCCCAGCTTTTGACATAACATAGTTTTACTAGCCTCTTGATGCCATCTTTAAAATATTGCCTACCATTTTAAATAATATTTTACAAAACTATTTTCTGTTGATAATTAGCATTTTAGCATACTCTAGCTCATTTTCCCTACAATGAAGCTTCTAGAGTTATCTTCTAGCTCACATATACTATCCTAAGGGACACAGCATTAAGGCAAAAGTATTATTCTTTGTCTTATGAAACATAAAAACTTGCCTAATCTTTAAATAATCCCTCACCTTAGAAGTAACCTTAATTATAGCAAATAAGTATTAATAAAGTATACACATACACAAGCACACACAAATTATTGGCTTACCCTGCATCAGAGCTATTTCCACATAGTAGTGCATCCAAAACACCCTCCAGAAAATAATGATATCCTGGTTAGAAAAAAGAAAGTCAAATGATGAGCATTTGCATTACAAATGCAATATAAAATTAGTGATAATCACAGGTGCTAGCAGAAAAATTTAAAAGATATCAGTGTTTTTCCCACCAACCTTGTGAAAAATAAAAATTTCATGCTGTAAAAATAGATAAGCATGACAGCAATTCCTTTGTTCTTCCAAAGGGCCACACATTTGAAAATAAAGGGATTGTATTTTTTCCTTCTTCTGTATATTTAAACACTATTTATAAATGTTTAACAGTTAATTATAACTTACATTCTACCAACTTCCAGAATATATCATAGGCAGTTTATAGCAAAAGATGCATAAATCATGTCAACTACTAAAAGAAATGAAATGAAAAATATTGAATAGTAAAGCTAAAATAATTACTAGAAGTGAATATGATATTGTCTCAAAGCTTTCTTTCTCTGACAAATTCCTTAGATTGTTTTGGTATCAAGTTGAAATGACACTTCTTTTGTGAATTGTTCTTTCATATTCTCTACTTCCTACCCACTAAAGAATGGCAAAATTAAGAACCTTTCTCACTGTGTTACCAGAATAGGTAGCTACTTCCATTATTATTGTACTCATTGTCCTATATTGTAATTATTTGTTTACAAATATTGTTACTCCTTGAAAGAAAGTCTAATCATTAGTTACTTCTATATTACTATTGTTGGGGCTCAGCAGCCTTTCAATAAAGTTTATTGAATAAATAAGTAAAATGATGACAAAAAGAGAAATGTATCGAATTAAATCATCATTTTAAAAATTTAAGTTGACAATGTTACATTAGTTTCAGGTGTACAACATAATGATTCCACAAGTTTATATATTATGCTATGTTCACAAGTATAACTACATTCTGCCCTGACACATTGTTATTACAATATCATTGACATATTCCTAATGCTATGCCTTTTATTCCTGTGACTTATTCACTCTGTAACTGGAAGCCTGTGTCTCCCACTCCCTTTCACCCATTTTGGCCAACCTCCCACTCCCACCCCTCTAGCAACCATCAGTTTATTCTCTGTATTTACAGGTCTGAATCTGTTTTTTGTTTATTTATTCATTCGTTATCATATTTTTTTAGATTTCATTTATGAGTGAAATCAGATGGTATTTGTCTTCCTCCATCTGACGTATTTCACTGCCTAGTGAAATAATACCTCTAATTCCACTATTGAGTATTTACCCAAAGAAAATGAAAACACTAATTTGAAAAGATATATGTATCCCTATGTTTATTGCAGCATTATTTGCAATAGCCAAGATATGGAAGCAACCTAAATGTCCATCAATAGAAGAATGGATAAGGAAGATGTGGTGTACACACGCACACACACACACGAAATATTACACAGCTATAAAAATGGATGAGATCATGGCATTTAAATAATCAAGTTTTTTTTGTTTTTTTAAATATTTTATTTATTTATTTGTTGGGGTGGGAGAGAGAGAGAGAGTGAGTGCACAAGTAGGGGGAGTGGCAGGCAGAAGGAGAAGCAGGCTTCTCGCTGAGCAAGGAGCCCGATGTGGGACTCGATCCCAGGACCTTGGTGTCATTACCTGAGCCAAAGGCAGATGCTTAACAGACTGAGCCACTCAGGTATCCCTATATTCAAGTTTTAAGAAGAAAAATTTTTGGATTTTATAAAAAGAAATATTTTCTAGATGTTAAATTTTCAGAGAAATTTATTCGAAATTTATTCTATGCATAGTTTTATAGAGGATACAAAAATACATACATAATGGGAAATACTTCCACTGCTAATGTCTTTACTTCTTTGAACATAGACAAGAAAATTTAGATAGTATTTCTTAACTTTTCAATTAAAATGAAAGTGAAAGGAATATGATAGTTTCTGGATGAATTTTTGATATCAGGTATTTATAAATGAAGTTTTATCCATTAAAGTCAATGATCTAGAAACTTAATCTGAAGAAAATACAACTTTCAGTCATAAAGTTTATCTTTAACTTTTTTTTTAAGATTTTATTTATTTATTTGAGAGAGAGAGGCAAAGAGAGCACAAGAAGGACAGAGGGAGAGGGAGAAGCAGGCTCCCCGCTGAGCAGAGAGCTGGACATGGGGCTCGATCCCAGGACACTGGGACCATGACCCGAGCTGAAGGCAGCCGCCTAATGGACTGAGCCACCCAGGCATCCCTATCTTTAATTTTAATAAATTTAATTTTCTATTACTTTCAAAGACAAACCATTTTATTTATATTTGCATTTGATTTAAAATAATCTTTTCAACAGATGGAATATTGTTAGGCAAAATGATAAATACAAATTTATAGAGCTGAAAATGCCTCAGATATTTAGGATTTCTTTTACTTTGACTCTAAGAGAAATAGAGTCCAGCACATTTTCACTAGAGAGAACAAACCCTAAGTGACATCCTCATAGTCAGTTCCTTGATTTTAGATGAAGAGAAAAAAACAATAGCAGATTTCAGGGAGTTGGTGACAGCAGTAGACTTATTGGCATCATATGAAGTGAATAAGGGACATTTCATGTATTGCTTTGACATGTATTTTTCTTAATCTAGAGATTTGCAACTATTTGCAAATTATTTGTTGGCATATCACTAATGTCATGAAAGAATTAATCTGTATCATCCAAGATATTTTCTAGATCTCCAACTATAAAAAGACACTGATTAGGTTTTTTAAAATTATATCATGACTTTAAGAATTATCCAACTACCAGTAATTTTTTATGACTAATCCTATTTGTTCTACACAACCAGTCACTAAGGTTTTTTCTTTGATTTTTTTTCCTAAGTATTACTCATCATCTTAAAATAATAAAGATACAAGCCCATCTAAAGACTAAGTTTTATATATTTAATACTTTTCTTTAAAAAAGACAGTCCCTTTCCCCATGAATTATGTTCTGTCTCTGCTTTTGAAACATTGCCACTGGCAAATACTAAAACTACATAAAAGAGAAAATTTTACTTACTTTCTTTGCAGCTGAATTTTTCAGCCTCCCATATAATGATACGACAGAAAATGGCATTTAGGAGTCAAAATTAGAACAGTTATCAGTAAAATAATTAAGTGTATATGCAAACCATTGATATGGTGATTAAGAGATCACAACCTATTATGCAATGATTTTGAGAAAATTTTCCATGCCTTGGTGGAAGGCAAATCAACAATGAAAAAATAAATTTACATAACAAAAATTCTTACTTGTATCTTGAATATATGATTTCCAGTCAAACTCAAAGTGAGTTTCATTGACAAGCGTGCCATTGTAATTCATAGTTACATTCCTCTCTATACTGTGTTCCTCCAGGGAAGCATTGGTGGGAGGCCATTGTACACATTTATTCCGCAGGTTGCCCATGAACAGCTGCAGCCCAATCAGGGCAAACACGCTCAGACAGAACACAGTCAGGATCATGACATCAGAAAGCTTCTTCACGGACTGGATCAGGGCCCCCACAATGGTCTTCAGGCCTTAAAGAAAGAAGGCTATGACTATGAAGACTTAGAAGGTCAGAAATAACAAAAGCCTCACACGATTTTCTTGAAAACATAGATTCCATGCATAAGTCTGAAAATAATTGTAATGCTAGTGGAAAAGCAACACTTCATGGTAGGCTAAAGTGCTAAGGGGATAAGCTCTAGAAACATAATGATCCAAACAATGAAATGAAGATCATATCCCGTTATGTTGGGAGAAAATAATGGGAGGTTCACGGTCTTCATGAAGCCTATATTAAGAAAAGGCTCTTCTATTTCTCCTTTTTGCTAAAGAAATTCACCCTCTACTTTCATTAGGGTCAGTTATCAGTTTTATAGCAAATTACCTGAATACATATTTTTAAATGCCTATTTATAAGTAGGAAAAGTTTTGCTATAATTCTGGAGGTGCTTTGGGGTATAACTACACTTCAAGATAATAAATCCTCTATGAAGACTCATGCTATTCTTCATTATCTTATTTCCTTTCTTTTAAAACAATATTAGGATTTACATTGTATATACATCATCATCAACACCTACAATGAACAAAAAATTACAAATTAGTACATTCAATAGGGACCAAATCCCTGGTACAACTGACATGGAGAAAAAGAAAACAAAACATGGCATCTCTAAATACAAATCACACACAGACTGTATATTTCAGTATCTCATGAAAAACACTATTAAACTCCTATGCTGATAAAAAGTGGAAAAATATAAAAACTTATGTCCAAATAATACGAATTATTTCCTATAAAGCACTCGATTTTGATTTTGATTTTGATTACTTTATTATGATTCCTGATTTTCTGTAATGCTGCCAAGCAAAGAAACTGTCACTGAAAATCATGGGTCAGCCCCATTTTTTAACCTAACTCTCACCTGGAATGACTGAAATTGTTTTCAGTGCTCGGAGAACTCTGAATGTTCTTAGTGCTGAGACATTGCCCAGGTCCACAAACTCTGTCACGTATCTGTAATAGGGAGTTCACACACAACACAATAACAGGATACAAAGAAAGAGCTGTAGGTACAAAGACCCTTGTGCTGCACACCAGTCACTCCTTACCTGGAATTACAGAAATAGTTTTCAAAGCTCTCAAGACTGAAAGTTCAAAGAGCTGAAAAATTGCCTAAGCTTACAAATTCTGTTACATACCTGTAGAATTAAATCAGTTATTCAAGATTTAAGCAGAATTTATATTATTTTCTTGGGCCTTTTATAAAGACCTTCTTGGTGATTCTAAATGATAATTTTGTTTTCTTAACCTACATAATTTAAGATGTAAACTTCATAAAGTATATAATCCTGTTGCTATTTTGGCAAGCAATATAATCAACATCATGTGTAACTAAGGAGAATTGAGTAAATAGAAACTAATTCTTGGCTAGAGTTTGAGGGTTTCAGTTAGAAAAAAAAAAAAGGTATGAAATCATCCAAGAGAAATTTAGGCAGGAAAAGGCAGATTGCCTTACTGACTATCTGTACATGTAAAGATTTTTCTAGTGCAACTCCTAAGTGAAAGTTAGGCAAGGTAAGAACGAGATTTTTTGAGGGCTCAATGGTGTCCCTCCTATTACTGCTACTTTAGTCTCAAAAAACAATTGTCCCAATATGCTTTCTTTTGAACTGTGGCCAGAAGGAATGGGGAAGAATTGGCTTATCCTAACTAGTTATGGAACTAAGATGAGACAGGCAGCATTTGGAGCCCTGAGTATGTCAGCCCTACTTCTCCTGTCTACCCCATTGTGCCTACAAGAGACCAAGAAAATCAGCTCCTGAAGGAATGGTGAGGGCAGGTGGACCACCTTCCTCCACACTAATTTCACCTACTCCTGAATGGCCTTCAATTATTTTTCTGAGTCTCTTCTTCCTTGGGGGAGTTTACCACTAGAAAAAGGAGATGGATAGAAAAATTGTGCATATTACTGAGTGTATCTGGATGGGAGATGAAGATAAGAAGGTTTATGTTGAGGGTAAAGAACGATACAAAAAAAATCACAGAGGGAAAGAAAAGAGGAAGAAAGAAATGGGATCAGGTGAGGAATAGGAAGAGACAGAGAATGTGTCTGCTCGTAAGTCTTAAAAATCAATTTGCTGATGAAATAATAATTTACTATATTAGATACATAATATATTAAGTACCTTATTTTGTCCTGTTAGTTTTATCTGTCAGAAGGTTTTGATGCTCATAGATGCTTATTTTCCATTATTCTACCAAACTAATAAAAGAAGACAGAAAGAGGGGTGCCTGGGTGGCTCAGTCGGTGAAGCATCCAACTCTTGATTTCCTCTCAGGTCATGATCCCAGGGTTGTGAGATGGAGCCATGAGTTAGGCTCTGTGTTCAGCGTGGAGTCTACTTGTCCCTCCCCCTCCCTCTGCTTGCGCTCTCTCCCTCTCAAAAAAATAAATAAATAAAATCTTAAAAAAAAAGAAGACAGAGAGAATACATAATATAGGTAAGGTCAATGAAAATTTGTGCAGCCAGCTGTTGTTTGTGGTTATAATTTCTTAAAGTCATTTTCATAGATGTATTATGAATACACCTGTGCTTTCATATTGTGTGCATGTGGGAGGCGGTTGTGTGTGTGTTGAACAAGTGGCAGGTATGAGGTTTGCTGACATGTTACATGTGGAAATTGTAACTTCAACCCTCTGCAGAGGTTGTATGCCAAAGTGAAATGCCACTTTGACTTCTGTTGTGCTAAATAAAATCAGGAGCTTAAATGTATAAATCACACCAGGGTATTTTTCAGTTAAAGCAAGCTTAGTTTTTAAAAACATAAGCATGCATAGAAAGCCAAACCGTATTCTATCTTACAATTTCAAAAAAGGCACTTACGCAAATGTAATGACAGTGAAGTCGAGCCAGTTCCACGGGTCCCGAAGGAAAGTAAAGTCTTCTAAACAGAAGCCCCTTGCAATAATTTTTATAAGTGATTCAAAAGTATATATTCCTGTGAAGGTGTACCTGGAGGCAAGTATCCAAAAAGAACTGATAAAGCAATAATTTTCTTTTATAGCATATCAATTTCTTATCACTCTTCCATTGGAATAGAGGAATATTAAAAAAGGAATCTAAGCAGGTTGATGTTATTTTCATGGACATAAAACATACCCCTAAATTTACCCCTAAGATATGAAGAGTTGTTTTTAAAGTGTCATAAAGGCAGAGTAATAAATACATGCTGTTTAAAATCTATGTAGCTATTGTCTGAAATGTCTTGGTATTGACATAAATGAATAGAACCTCCTGAAAATTACCCAGTACGTTCACATGATGGATAATAATATTGCAGAGGCATAAAATGATTTTCCTTTAGAAAGTAAAAAGCTAATTTCAATCATGTTTTATGAATGAGAGAACACTGACAAGTTAGCAAGTATTGTGGTTTTCTCTTTCTACAAATAAGACAGTTAACTAACTTGGAAAAGGGATTTTGTTAACATTAAAATAGGATAATTCTAGGGTCATAAGAGGTGAAAATTTAACCTAGAATAAAATGTTGGGCTAATTCAGAAATTTAGATGTTTCCAAAGTTTTAACCTTCTACTCAGAAGTTAGAGATCAAAGTCACAGAAACCAGGGGGACTGAAGATGGATGGGCCTCACATGTTAACTTCAATACTTTAGGTATTCTTTGTATGTAAATTTTATGATTTCCTGTAGGATCTGTTTGTTTCTGATTGGCTCCAACCTGGAAGTGTCCAGGAAGGGAAGGGGCTCTTGGGAATGCCCTCGTGGTTGTTGTTTTCAGGGTCAGCAACCACAGGGCAAGAGCAGTTACAACCTGGGCAGGGTGAGCCTCCCCAGCAGCACGTAACAGAAATCCAGCCTCTCTGCCCTCAGAGGTGACCCAGAGCAGAGCCGTCGGTGCAGTTAGTAATGCTTCCAGTTTCCAAACACACTACCGTTACTTTCACTTCAGTTAGTTTAGCCCTCAGTTTATTGAATTTTCAAGTTGTAAAATCCCAAATTTGGGGATTTTTTTTTTTTCAGTGATTTTTTTGATGACAATGCTTGAAACTGACAGAGTCCTCACATGAAGTGGATGTGCTCGACGGCAATGAAAACTTGAAGAGGCTTAACACGGTCTTCTTACGGCCTGTGTAATAGCCCCTGATAAACTCTGAACTCACTGACTTCATCTGGAGTTTAACTGGAATCAAGATCTACCATATTGGTTCATTTCTGCCATTGCTTTCATCACATTTGCTTTGGCCGCTATAGATCTTAAAGGAAAAACGGTGAGTGTCCAAGGGTGAGGGGATTCTGATCACCATCAAATATAGGTGAAGGACAGATATTAGATCTAATGCCAGCAGGCCCGAGGGCCAATGTCATTTGTCTTCCTGCTTTGTATGTGTGCTTAGAAATGGCTTTAATAAAAATACTCTTCCGTTTTGCTTGGAAAGTACACTGAGGCATAGTTTCAAAATCCTAAGTGCATAGATATAGATATACATGTCTATATGTCTCTATATCTATGTAGTTCTCTGTACACACACACACACACACACGCGCGCGCGCGCTCACATAGTAGGTGGTTTAAACGTAAGTTGAACTTACTCTACATTCTTTGTCCAGTCGGGAGGGTTACTCATTGTCATAAACACACAGTTTGTCAAAATAGTGCACATAATTAGCATGCTGAATAATGTAGGTAATTGTTAAGGAACACACAAAAGAAAATCCAAATCCGTGTACTATATTATATAAAACTAACATTGGAAGCTCAAAGTGGAGTTTAGTCAGGATGCAGTGACTCATACACTTGTGGGCAATTATCTAATTTCTTTAAATTTCAGTTTTGTCATCTGTAAAATGTGGGCAATAATATCACCCTCAGAGAGCAGTTGTATAGATGAAGTGAGATAATGTATGAGAAAGCTTTATTTGAGTATAAAATGTTGCTTTTGATACTATTATTGAATCAATATCTTTACTTCCCAGAGAACTTTAGTGGGCAAACTGTGCAATCTGGAGGCGCACAGATTTTGAGCAGAGAAAACTGATTTGAACTAATCTGAATTTGAACTAATTCAGGTGACTAAAATAGTAAATTGGGAAGGAAGGCACATACATGCAATATTGTAATTTCTTAAATACATGCTATAGAATAAGTTTGATACACTAAAAAATATGTAGTCAAAGTACAGCATGGTGCTGAGTGTGGGATTGCTCTATTTTGACTGATTTGTTCAAGTGCAGCCATACTGAATGTGAGTAAAAGTGAAAATTCCAGAAGGCCAGGACTTAAAGTGATATGAATGTAATTAAAATTCAACATAAAAGTGATCTTGGGCAAGTCACTTGCCATGGAATCTTATGTCTCCACTGACTTTCCTACAGTGTAGCTAATCAAGTATAGACCTTGTCAGTTTGAGGTGCAGATTACATGAGTTAAAATGTGTAGGGTAGTTGGCGCAGGCCTAAATGTTAGTAGATACGATCCAAGTGTTAGCTCAAACAAATGACTAAACATAACAGAATTATGGAGCTGAAAGGGACCTTGACAAACACCTAGTCTAATCACTATATTTCAGAAATCAGAGAACTAAGACCTAAGCTCTAGAGAAATTAGATAACTTGGCTGAGGAGTAGGGGAACACAAGTTTCCTGCCTTCATATCCAATATTCTTTCCACTACAGTTTACTGCCAAAACAAAAATTTTCCATAACTGAAAAGGAAGTTTTCATCAAATGACCACATGATGGCACTAGGAGTACAAACTAGAATAAGGTAACCTCCACGAATGTAAAAACCTTGAACATATAATTTTTATGTTTTGAATCTTTTAATGTTAATAACATTATATTTATACCACTAAAGAATCACTTGCTATCAGGTTAAAAATAGAATGGCCTTTTCAGATTTAGAATCTTTTTTTAAAAAAATCAGGTAGTATGTGTATATGAAAATTACAACAGTATTTTTATATTTATTATCACCAAAGCCATCAAATGAGACATAATCAGAAATAAAGGGTTTTTTTGCCAATGAATATGAATAGATTAATTTAGTTGGAGTCCGTTTTTAACACCAATGGAAATCTCAAAGTCAAATCTCTAAGGACCATTTGGAAATATAATCTCCGCATCTTTCATTAACTTCCAGAGTCTTTACTAAGCAATCAGTTTTCCATGACAGAGTCATAATTCAATGACTTAAATTTGAAATTCAGCCAATATTGCAGTATTTCCTCATGGATTTCATTAGGAAAGTTCAAGAATTAACTAAGTATTGGCCAAAGCCCCCTGACATTCTCCCATAGAAAATATACTTAAAGGTTTATTCTAAGGTACACTAAAATGCTTTATATAATAGATACATCTAAACTTGGCTCTGGAAATAGATTTCTCCGTTATTATATCATTATTCACTGCAAATTCTAGATCGTCACAAACTTTGTACAAAGATGGTAAGGATAAATATAGCCACCTAACACTAGATTTGTGAGACTCAATACATACAAGCATTTTTTAGGAAGATATATATATCTATATATAAAATGTTAGAGTGATGTATAATATATATTTGAAAGATATATGTATATAATATTAAAGACTTTATAAACTTCAGTGATATCTATGTGACTAATAAACTGTAAGAATAAGGCTTATATGACAAAAGAAGATACAAAATGAGGGATAAAAGCCATAGAGTATGGACATTTCCCAAGCCCATTTTATATTTAGCTACAAAGCACTTACAGATTTTACACACCAATAGTTAACACTGATCACTTGAAAAGGATATGAATGTACCAAAATCTTAATAGCTATTTTCCTAAGAGGATTGAAGGGAGTTAAAATGTACAGGGCAGAGGTGGCACTGAACCGGAAGATGGCCTTCCCTTTATTCAATACTATAAAAGTCTGTAAGATAGGAACACAACACAGAAGTATAAAAGTACAAACCATTTAAACTCTATTGCCTACTTCTGTTATTTGTCAGAATGAACTATTCCAATGTTGTGACTTCTAATGTGCACCATGCAGACAAGCTGTCACTGGATCTCTAACTAGAGAGGACATCCAAGGGTGTCACTTACCTTGTACCTGATACTTACCTGCAATTTTATCATACACAAGGTATTTAGCCAAGAGAATTTATGTATTGTCTTAATACTTTAAACATCTGAGTTAAGTGAGAATCTTAAATGGGTGCATATTTCACTTCATCCTAAGACTCTTAAGACACCCAATTCCTTTTATAGTGACTTCAGCCTTCCCAATTCAGATATCTTGAAAATTAGTCCTGTAGACATTCAATAGAACTAACACATTTTTTGAAATTATTTTTTAACCCCTTATTCTTTAAAATAAATATCATCACTCCATGGGTAACAGGAAATAAAAACAGCCTCCATCAAACCCGCTCTTGAGTTAGAGGGACACAATCCAATAATTGATTTTTGGAAGCCAAGCTCCCTGGAGAGTATCTGTTGACCAGGAGTGCTAAATTCTGTATTGGGATTTCTGAGTTAGCTGACACATTGAATTCTAATCCCAATTGACTGCTTATCTCATGTAGTGCTTTTTTAGCACAGAGGAAAAGCTCAAAGCCCCCAAAGAACCTAGGATCCGTGAATGCGAATGGAATCACATTCCAAAAATTAGATATATTTAAAAGCAATTAGCAGTGTGCAGACAAAAAATAAAGTAGCAACATACAGTAACATAAATAACATATAATGAACGATTCTGACTCTGTGTTTCTTAAGGCATTTACTAATAATCATGTAACATAAAATTTACCATCTTAACTGAATTCTAAATGTGTAGTTTAGCATTGACTTTTCAAAAGAATGTATTGGATGGCTTATTATAGTGAAGTACCTTAGCATCTTTTGAATCTAATTAGTTCAATAAAAATTTCATTATCACAACTCCTCAGGATAATATTTACTGCACGAAGTCACTTCAATACCAAAGAAAAAGTTCAAAATTGGTAGTGGAGGAAAAAGGTCGAGAAATAGCATCGAGCTTGAAATAGGCTTCTCTTTAGAGCCCATGGCTATAGAAAACTCATGAAACATTTTAACGTATGAATAATCATGTATCTCAGAACAAATTTCAAAACAGCGTTTTGACTGACTCAGAAAGGAGATTCTATATATGAAATATCACTTTAAGGATACATTTGTATAACTTTTCATACATTAGATGGTGGTCAGCTTTGTCACTTACCACTTCATAAATAGTTATTAAACTCAAGTAACATTTATTGAGCTCCTATATGATAAGCTGTTAATACGTATGAGCATGGCAAACACCTGGAAAGTATCATGGAACTAGTTCAGGTCCAAATATTAATTTAATTAAACTTCAGTGCAAAAGATGGTTATGAACTGTTTAGCACAGTATTTGCAAAGCTCTGTGCTACAGTTTACAGGGAAAACAAAGAGACATGACCCCAAGAATTTTATATACTAGTAAATGTTCAACTATGTCAGCCAGCAGAAGAAAATCTAGAAGGATAAGCGAAGGTTTACCTACATCAGAGCTGTCCAATAGAAATATTATGTGAATTACAAATCTGAGCCCATATGTGATTTTAAATATCCCGAGAGCCATGTTTTTAAAAAGTAAAGAAGCAAGTGAAAATAATTTTAGTAATGTTTTCTTTGACCTACTATATCCATTATATTATCATTTCATGAAATCAATATTAAAAGTTATTGAGGTGTTGGGGCACCTGGGTGGCTCAGTTGGTTAAGTGACTGCCTTCGGCTCAGGTCATGATCCTGGAGTCCCTGGATCGAGTCCCGCATCGGGCTCCCTGCTCGGCAGGGAGTCTGCTTCTCCCTCTGACCCTACCCCCTCTCATGTGCTCTCTCTCTCTCTCTCATTCTCTCTCTCTCAAATAAATAAATAAAATCTTTTTAAAAAAAAGTTATTGAGGTGTTTTGCATCTTTTTTTTCTTTTCATAGCAATTCTGAGTCTTCGAAGTCTGGATTCACCACATGTAAAGTACCGTAGCCACACTTGGCTAATGTCTATTGCATTTGGCAACACAGACCTAGACGTACACCATGCATTGCACAACTAGCTCCAACTCTCTTCAGCAAGTAAAATCAATTCTGATTTTAAAGGCAAACCAAGAAAAACAGGCAAACACCCCTCTTACTCGACAGTCTGACAATCTGGAGAGCAACATTAGGAAAATAGGAAGTATGATTTATTTGAACTCCTGTCGTTATTGAGAGTGCAGACTCTGGAGTCAGATGTCTGGCTCAAACGTGACTCCGCAGCCTTCCAGCGGTGCAATCCTAGACAAGTTACTTCATTTTCCTGCGGCTCATTTGTCTCTTTTGAAAAATGGGAATACATATTCTTAGCTCATAAAGTTGCCGCGATTGCAGTTCAGTAGAGATTCTGATGTCTAGTATTGTGTATTTTTAGTAAATCCCTCAGGTGATTCTTCAATAGCAGAGCTGTGAACCCGTATCTGTTAATGGGCAACATTTAAAGTTGCCCAAATTGTCAAAGATTATGTTGTACACATGCACTAAAATCCTTCCCCTTGACCTAGCTGTATAGTCAGTAAGGAAACAGTTATGTTGGAATAGTTTGGTAGAAATTGCTATTTATGAATCTGTGATTTTTGTCTCTGAGTTTTTAGAAAGTGATTTGTTTATAATTTTTTTTTTCCCAAGGTGGATGTTGAATTTAACAAGCCATAGTTTTCCAGTCTCTTTTTCTAAAGATGTCCACTATCTTAACTTTTCTTTTGATCTAGGGGCCATGTTCCTTACAGTAAATAGTTTCAGTTTAAGGCCCAATTTTATATTTATCTAAACATTATCCAAAAATTACCAAAATAATAGGACTGCCTCTAAATTTAATGCATTTGCCTGCTCTTAAAGTAAACGCCCTGGCAAAAGTAATAGAGGAAGGTTAGCAATGATCATGAACAACAGAAAATATAGAATACACTCTTGGTTGATTAAATTTTTGCTTTAGCCTCAAAATTAAACAACTTTCAACTTGTACTACACTATGCTCCAAAAATATATTTGGAAATCAGTTGTTTAACACTTTGAATATATTTTCCCACAGAAAGAATATATATATATATATACATACATATACACATAGACATATATATTTACATACCACTCAAAAGCCTCTGTAACTCTTAATGAAAAGGAATTCTGTATTAATAGTACGATGAAATCTTATCACCGTGTAAAAGAACTTGTGACTTGCAAATAGCAAAAGAATTCCAAGTTGGGCTGTCAGATGCACCTTTCCCCTTGATGTTGCCCTGGCATGTGAACAAGGGAAATTCCCTGGCACCATCTTCTGCCAGAAAGAGGATTCAACCTTTTCCTGGTTCTCAGCTGGTGGTTTGAGAAGAGCTTTAGAAGGGAGGGGCTGAACTGAGAGCCACGTGGCAGGAGGAGAGATGTTTCAGAAGTTCTGGATGTAAAGAACTTCATAGAAAGTCAAGAGATTTCATTAGTGCATATCTCTGGCAACATTCCTCATCCGGGCCAACTCCATGGCATCTAACACTTTTTTTTTTTTTTCCTCCCCCCTGTGGGCATTCTAAAGGGTCTTATCTACTTCCCTTCCTATTTTGTGACAACCTGTGGATTCAGGCCAAAGATTTCCCTCCTTTTCTGGCTCACTGGGGAATGGAAAGCTTTCTCACAGGTTTACCACCTGATGACTGAAGGGAGCATGCAATATTTAAACATTATTTTTCTATCCTGGTCTTACCTATTTTTCCCTTTAGACTAAAGATAAGCAGCCTAGGAACAACTTGCAGCACTTGCCTGCCTGTGGCACACTCAAGCTTTAGTATCCCGCCTTCCCCTAATTACACATGTAGTCTTTAAGCCAGGGATCACAAGCCAAAATGCCCCAGAGGCTAGGTGGTGGGAGGTCCCTATCAATTTTTTGGTATACAGACCGGTGATGCCAGATCTGATATTATAAGAGAACTCCTAAATAAGCAGATCATACATGTGTGCATGTATGCATGAGTGTGTGTGTGTAATGTCTTGATTTATAGATCTTGGTAACTAATTCAAAATAAATAATATTGCATGAGTCAAACCAAATGTATTTGTGGGCTCAATACCTCACAGTTTTTTTTTCTTTTTCCTCTTTTTTAATCTCTGTTTTAAGCTCATGCAAAAGAGAAGAATTTGTACCCAGGGAGGAGTCTGTAAAGTTGCCTGTCCCTGGGCTTTAGCTGGGTGTAATGGTGGGGGTGGGGGTGGGGCCAGTTCGGGAGACAACCCCACCGGAAGTGCCCCGCTGGGCTCTTAGCCAAGGTTACAGCTGCCTCTGCCTTCACCTTGGGAGAGGAGAAACTGTAACCACAGGTGCAAATACAATCCGGGGGTCAAATATTTTCCAGCCTGTATCTTCAGCCTATACCGTGGGTGTGGTACTTTATTATATGCTCAAGTTTTCATTGACTGGAGAGGACTAGTTTGAGGCCCAGTTTTCTTGCAGACTTGCTGTGTCAGAACTTTGAGCAGATTACTCCCTGTTGATTTCTACATCTGAATAGAAAAGATGTGAATGCCCTTAGTGAATTCTAAAGTGCCATAAAAATATGAGAATTAAAAGGTTAAAAGTGTTTGTTTGTCTGGTCTCATACACACACTAACACTTGTGTAGTTGAAAGCAGGACCAATTTTCACACTGGAACTTTATTGCTCGATCTTTCCTCCCGAATTTCATATTAAGAAAACAATGCCATCTGATACTTGCACACCTCCAAAATAGATTCAAATCCCACCCATTATTCTTGGTCTTCATTGTCGAAAATCTAGACCAAGCTTCCATAAAGGCTCTCAACTTGATTGTTAAAAAGATAAAGTGGACCATGTCACTCCTCTAACTTAAGTCCTACTGAGAATTCATTTTGCCCTTAAACTTCAAACTCTTTAATAATACACTTCAAAGCACCTTTATCTAGCCTTGGCCCACCTCCCCAACCACATCTTATTCTCTTCCTACTTATTACAGCCCAGCTATATTGTATGTCCACTTGTACGCTGTTCCCTTTCCCTGGAAGACTTCTCTCTCCTCTTCGTACTACCCTTCAAATCCCAAATTAAATGCATTTCTTTACAGAGGCACATAATTTAAGTTTCCTGAATCTGTCCTCTTTAAAAAAAAAAGGGTGTTTATCACCCTATTAGAATCTGGTGGGAAATGTAATTTTCTAATTATTTTAGAAGTTGATATAAACCTAGGGAGTCTTAAGGATTTTAATTTTTACAAAGATCAGGACATGCCCCTGATTGAGAGAAACAGGGAAGCAACAAGTTGGGTTTGGGAAATATTGCCAGCCTAGGAGATGAGGGGTACAGCTTGCAAAGTGGTGTGAGTAGAGGGGCAGGAAAAGCAGCAATCAGCTTATTTATATTCTATTACTGACTTTTCTTTTCCACCAGCATTATCAGTGCAAAGACTGCACACCCGAAGTGGCCTGGCCATGGGCCACAGAAGCTGACAGATCTGTTTTAAATCTAGTGTCTGTTACTTAATAGCTTTGTGATCTTAGGCAAATTACTTCACCTCAGTTTCATTATTTTAAAATAAAGACAAGAGTTATCTTGGAAGGACATGAGGATTAAAGAGGAACTGTAAATATCCTGATAGTAGTGCTTTGAGGACAGAGTTAGAATTTTTGCCTGCCTGGCATGGCTTCTTCAGCAGGCTCCATCTCTTCATTTTGGAGAACACCTCCGCTCCACACTGTCTGCCCGTGTGGCTCGGGTGGTGCTGACCCACCCCTTGGCAACATAGGTCAACATGTGCCATTAATCTGGTCGATGAGCCCATCACATACCCCAGCCTACAGGAACTGGTTCAGAGGAGGTCATGGGAACTAATTAGAACCGATTCCGGGATTTTTGCTAGAGCTTTTGAAAAAAAAAGTGAGCTTTTTCTTGGGGTTCTTAGGCTGTAGGATGTTAGCTTGCTGCTACCTGTGGTGACTTCCGCCATCTTGTGGCAAGAGTCAGCCTGTGAATGCAGCCGGCATAAGAGAAAGTAGAGCCCAAAATGGAAAAGGACTGTGTCCTGCTGTTGTCCTTTTAGCTGCTGGATCCTTTGATATTAAAACCAGATTTGCCCCACACATACATTTATTTATTAACTAATTAGTTAGCTTGTTCGTTTTCAAAAACTAGTTTCTGTTTGATTTTTGCCACTCTCAACTGAAGGGTTTCTTCCTAATATAGCAGGTGCTTAATAAATGCTAACCATTATTTTACTACCATCATCATCATCTGGGGATTGTTCCTGAGCCAGAGATGGGGAGGTGACAAGGAAGAAAGGGGCACAAGGAAGAAATAATGGATGAAGAGGAGAAAGATTTGGAAATCAAGTATAATGCCTTGGGTGGAAGGGAGAGCCCTGGGGACTGCTAGTTGTAGAGGAGCTAATGATATGACAAAAAAAAAAAAAAAAAGTTATAAATTGGGGACTGTTCATAAGGCAACTTATGGAATCATAAGCTTTTATTTACCATCTACTTTTCTGATTAAATTACTATTAAATTACTTTTCTATTAAGTTACTTTTACAAGAAAAACTCCCTAATCCCAATTAAAAACAAAACAAACAACTCCCTCTACCCAATATAACAATTTAAAATTCCTGTAGCAATAACAGACCAGGCATGAATTTGAAATCACAAATTCATATATGACTCTTCATGCAGCTCCAATGAAGAGGCAGTATGCATCTTTTTTAGAAGAGCTGAGAAAAAGGGAGAATAAGTTGTTCATAAATGGCCCATGAGACGATCAAGGAAAGAATACATTTTTAACTGGATACATATCTATATTCCATAATTAACAAACATCCATTTTCACTACAGATCTAAAATACCTCATTCTATTTCCAGGACACTGTCACAAAGGATATTTTCTTCTATGGTACTAATGAGTCATCTGTAACTTTAAGAAGAACATGAGAAGAAAGAAGCTTTCTGTAATAAAGAGTAGGTGAAGAATTTGAATGTATAGCTAAATGGTACAAAATTAACCCAAGCTATGAAAAGAAAAGTGAAAAAAAAATAAGGAAAAAAAAAAGTGTGTGTTTACAAGCTAAATGTGCCTTGCCACATAGCTGAAGTAAATAAACAAACAAAAGGAACCCAACCTGGGATCATGTTTTGAAGAGCACTGGACCACAGCTAACATGATATGGGAAATTCTGTGATTGTATTCTGATAGCACTGTTATTTTATTTTTTGGTTCTTACCGTGGACTGCTGAAGGCTTAAAACCTCTGAGGGTCTGGAAATGCTTCCATGCATCAGGAATGTTCATGAGATGATTGCTACTATCTCTCCAGTTGTACTACAACATCACTGACCATGGATTAAGCTACTTTAACAATTTTAGTGGAACTCTCGAACATTATATAACTTGCATATTTTAAACTAGGGCAAAGAAGATAAAAATATGTGGGCATATGCCATCTGAAAATACACCATCAGCAATGACATTTCCATAAGCTTACTGACATTGTCTTTTTAGAAGATCACAGAGGGCTTTAGTGTGGTTTGTGTTGTTTCTATTCCCTACATATAGATTTCTTATATGGATACCACTGTACTTTAAAATATAACATAAGGAATAGATTCTGCAACCATTTTTATCATAGGCTTGCTTTGTTTATTCTATATATTAATAAGAAAGAAACTAGAGACTTTGTATATAGATATAAATGGCACATTAATTATCGTACTTGAGTTAAACCTTAGGGAAGGTTATATTTGTATATTCCAACTCACTCAGGCAATAAAATCCACATCCCCATTATCAGGAATAGTGGGAAATTTCATCCCAAGATGCATTTTCTCCAGTGACATTTCTACCGTTAGATGCTTTGTCTATGCCAGGTGAACCGTGTGTGTGTCATCCACTGTTTTAATGAAGGTCACCCTGCTGATCTCAGAGACCCAAGTCAGAAAATAAAATTGGTTATCAAATATCAAAAGAAATATTCATTATTTTTTAAAAGGCTATTAATTTTCTAAGCATTCCAACTTTAATCAGAGCAAATTAATTTAGAATTTAAGGCTACTCCTCAATACTGAAATAATCCAATTATGGAAAGAAAATTTAAGACTAGAAACCAGTGTCATGGCAACTATAGAAAGTCTTCACATGAAAATGTAAAAGAAGGAAATTTTAAACACATAGCTTAGTCGTGTGTCCTAAGCATGCAATGTCAGTTTCTAGGGGTTTCAGTGCTGCCGAGTTTCATTTATATTGCAGTTGAATGGATTACATTTGAAGACTTGCTTGATGTCAGCCCAGTGTTAAGGCAACGGACTTGCCTTACCTTGGGGAACACGCCTTCCTGATAACAATATTTCTCTTATCAGGTTGTCCTGCTTGCACAATGTGATTTGTTCCAAAATGCCAAAATGTTTTTCGTTCCTCACACAATGTGCATTTGAAGATAAGGATAGATGATGTTAGAGGCAACTTTGAATGTGAACCTAACAAAGTTTATAAAGGGTTACTTTAGCACAAGAATCTGGCTGACTAGTCATTCCTTCAGAGCTGGTCTTTCATCCTCTGAAAGTTTGAAGACCTTTCTTTTAACTATTTGAAAGGATTTGCACAATTTTCTTTCCCACCTGCCTTCATATCCTTTCTTACATAGCGTTTGTTATAAACCAATCAAGGGGTGTTTTGTTTGGGAACATTCCCTCAAGACAACAACTGTTATCAATCTGAAAACTCTTCAATTTAAAGGAAAGATTGATTGGGTAATCTGGTTTCCACGTAGGAATTGCTGCCCCTGTCAACATGTATTAATCTGGGCTTTCTCAAAGTATTCATTTACATTTTGATTTAACACTGCGATACAGCAATTCAGTCGTTTGTTTCATAGTTTAGTTAATTGATATACTGAGTTTTAATGGCTGTTACTGCTAAACATGATACTTCCCAAAGATACACGGATCCAAATGGAAAAAGTACATTATTATTTGCTCTGAATAATTTTTAAAACTGTAGTTTGTATAGGGATGTTCTTTTCTAAGTAGGAAAATGTTTCTGCAGGGAATTGATTTATTATATATAACATGATATAGAAATTGAAACCCTTGTGGCGTCAAATTTTGTTCCATGAGAAATTAATCCTAATATTTTTGAAATCTTTATCACTTTTGATAATTTCAGGATTTTCAAGAGCAGAAAACACATAAAATCGTATAGTAAATTCAATCTCTGGGGAGAACTTTTAATTTGTTAAATTAGCTGCCTGCCTACATCCTACATTTATTTTTAGATACCTGTTGTGGTGCATTTGGGAAAGCTCCATCTGTTATGATATAATCAATTTATTTCTTGTGGATGCATATGCATAAAACACACACAAATGTGTTTTATTTCTTAAACAGAAGGACTTTCTGCTAATTTGGCACATGTTGATGCTATCATAGTCCAAGGTATGCAGTAGGCAATTAGCAGTAAAATATGCCCGATGAAAAACACTCACTTTCTTATTGATATAGTACGGGTCCAGATCCTCCAGCGGCTCTGACACCATCCCTGGAGGGATGTCTCCGTAAATAAAAGGAAGGTTCTTTCCAGCTTCCAAGTCACTATTTGGCTTTGGGCCATTTTCGTCATCATCTCTCTTGTCAGGTTTGGGATTCTTAGCCTTTTCTTCTGCAATGCGTCTTTCAATAGCCGCAAGAGATTCTCTGGTGAAGAAGTTGAAGCTGTCAGGACCTGGTGGTAAAAGCACTGTTTGCTCCATCTTGTCATCCTGCACATTTTAATTACCATTTACTCCGCATATGAAAGTCCTAAAAAAAAAAAAAAAAAAGAATGCAGATATTCTAAGGAGATTAAAGAGACGATTTTAATGTCTAAACTCTGGTCATGAAATATGAACTAGGGGAATGGATTTTTGTTTCCAACTAAATTGAAATATAATTATTAAATACACGTTTTTTTGTAGTAAGACCATTTAACACCAGATCCACTCTTTCAATCAATTTTTAAGTGCGCAGGACAGTATTGTTAGCTACCCGCACAAAGTTGTACAGCAGCTCTCTAGTACTTATCCACCTCGCATAA
>NC_138371.1:59758501-59808207 GCF_054177405.1 Leptonychotes weddellii | reverse complement strand
CCCCCCCCCCCAACTATCATTCTACTTTCTGCTTCATTGGCTTTGGCTTAACAGATACGTTTTCTATCTCAGGTTTTGTTAAGTGTCCCATGTTTATTAATTCTTGTGTTTTGCCAATATAGGAACTGTGCCATAACTTAAGAAAGTGATTCAACTATAGCCCTAATTAAAGTACATTAGGCTAAATACCATCAGGTCCCTAATGGGCTGTTCACTCCGTGAGCCACCCAGATGAGGATGGAATGTATCCCCACAGAGGCAATGGAGAGCTTATCAACAGGATGAAGTGGAAAGGGGAGTTGTCTCTGAGAGGATATAAAATCCAACCCTTAAGTCCTGACAAGTGGCTCCTGGCCAAGCTGATCAAAACAGTTTGCTTCCGCCAGCCTATATAACCAATCAAATAGTCACTACTGACTGAGTCACAGACCCGAGTCTTGATCTAATCTGAGGAGACAACTGGAACTGCGTGTGACCTGCTCACGTCATTAGCCATGCCAGGGTTGGCTTTCTTGGACACACGCAGAAAGAGACAGTTCAGTGTTGGACAAATGCCATTTATGTGACTAGGAATGAGAAAAAGACTAAGCTGGGAAGAAATTCCTGGATCGGGCCTCAGGTGGGAAAAGACAGCAGAATTCTCCTATTTCAGGAAAAAGTGATCGGAAAGGAGCCAGGGTGCCATAAGCTCAACAAGAATGGAAGTGTTTTGCTTCCCTAAAGCGATAATGCTATTCTTGCTGATTCTATAGTCCTATAGTGCTAAACATATTAGGAGGACCTGAGGCAAAACTCTCAACTCCATATAGCAGAGTCAGATCTGATCTGATGCCAGGAGCCAAATCCCAAATGTATTGTTTCAAGGTATATTTAATATGAGCTCAAATTTCACAGATATTATGGAGCCAAAACTCAGAGCCTAAGCTGCTTGGCCATGAGTTTTATTTGGAAGCTGTGTTAACTCATTAAGGTCAACAAGCTATGATGCAGTTAATTGCAGCTTTGGTGGATATAAACTGAAATAATAAACCTGCAGCCATAACTGTTTTGTGAGGAGCCCTAGAGGGCCCTCAAATTTCACTGAAGGACATTCCTACCGCTGTGAGGTTTATGACCATACTTTTCAGTGGATGACCAGAAACAAGCGGGACATTCAAGTCTAAATTTATACCTTCCATCCGTTAAGTGAACTAACAAAACTTTCAGAGCTTCTTACAGTCTACCTGTAATCAGCTCAGGGCCTGGAAGAATAGAAAAATTAAATCAGTAAATTTAAATGAATGGAAAAGGAATATTTTTACCTTAAAACTCTACTTCTCTCATAAGGCATCAGGAAAACACTGGCAGCTATTTATTTGGAAATAAAAGTTTCAGGATAACAAGTGTGGTGCATTTTCTCATAAGGGAAGTATTATGCCACAGGTGTTTTCCCCCCTTTTTTTTTTTTTAAGATTTTATTTATTTATTTGACAGAGAGAGACACAGCAAGAGAGGGAACACAAGCAGGGGGAGTGGGAGAGGGAGAAGTAGGCTTCCCACCCAGCAGGGAGCCCGATGCGGGGCTCGATCCCAGGACTCTGAGAACATGACCTGAGCCGAAGGCAGACGCTTAACGACTGAGCCACCCAGGCGCCCGGGTGTTTTCCCTTTTTAACTAATTCATTCTTTGACAGAAAATATGTGTAAATGACATAAACTCAAACCATTTAGGAGAAAATACAGTGTAAACTCTTCCTGCCACCTGTTCTCCAATGCTTAATTCTGCTCCCAGAGGTAACCACTGTTATCTGTCTCTGTATATTTTTCCATGTATGTAATAGGTAAACACTAGTCACATGAGTGTGTGCATATTCACACATTTTCTATTAAAAAACACACAGTATCTTAGTTTACAAACTCTTCTGCACCTTTCATTTTTCACTTAAAAATACATATTAGAGTTCATTCCTTATCAACTTTTATAGCTTCAACTCTTTTTCTCGCCTACATGGTTTTCCATTGTTTGTATGTATTATAATTTATTGAATTAATTGTCCAGTTATGAGTACTCAGGTTGTCTCCAATCTTTTGCTATTTTAAATAAAGCTGGAACTAATTTATTTCATACACATATTTTCACATATCTGTGGACATTTTTAGGGTATCAGTTTCTAAAAATGGACTTGGCTGTGTAAAACGTGAATCTTTAATTTTGATATTATTGCAAAATTACTCGCTATGAAGTATCGGTTCCGCTGACAGCAATATAAGGCTGTGCCTATTTGTCTACATCTTCTCCACATAATGTGTTATTATATTTTCAATATTTCCAATCTGACTGGGACAAAAATGGGATCATATTATAGTTTTAATTGGCATTTGTTTTACTATGAGAAAAGCTGAACTTTTTTCCATATGGTTAAGAGCTGTTTTTAAGTTTTCTGTGACTTCCTATTTAAATAACAGTCCATGTTTTCATTTTTTTTCCTTTTTAATCTATATCAACTTTTTAGATATGGCATTAACAATTTAATTTGGGGCCTTTTAAAAAGATCTATTTTGGGCGCCTGGGTGGCTCAGTTGGTTAAGCGACTGCCTTCGGCTCAGGTCGTGATCCTGGAGTCCCAGGATCGAATCCCACATCGGGCTCCCTGCTCAGCGGGGAGTCTGCTTCTCCCTCTGACCCTCTTCCCTCTCGTGCTCTCTGTCTCTCATTCTCTCTCTCAAATAAATAAATAAAAATCTTTAAAAAAAAAAAGATCTATTTTTTCTGAGTTTGTGGTGTTTCTGTGCTACAGGATAAGAAATTTAAATGTTAACATGATGATCTAACTGTAACTCTTCTTTGGCTTCTAGATTTTGTGTAATGTCGAGGAAAGCATCCATCCCTGGGGGAGTGGAGGCATATATGATAGATCATGTTCTCTTCCTGCATTTTCAGCATTTTTTATGCTTTAATTTTATAAATTTAAATCTTTTGTCTATTTGGAATTTGTTTTCTAGGTGGAATAAGATAGATTCTTTTTTTTCCCTTAGTTATTCCAACCAACATTAATTACAGCATAAGCTAATTTCTTCACCAATACATAATGCTACCTTCATGGTATGCTAAAAATATAAATATATATCTTCATTTGTATGAACCCCAAAGTCAGCAACAAACTTTACAAAGTAATCCTAGATGTATTTTCATTAAAGTCAAGAAAAAAAAAATCAACAGTATTATTTAACAATTTTCTGAAAGTACAAGCTAATCCAATTAGATGTGAGAAACAATTGCACTTAATAATAAAGACAGAGGAAGTAAAATTATACTTATTTGGATATTCTGTAAACGCCTGAAAAACTCCTACAAGTAGTAAGAGAATAAGTGTTTGGTTTCAAAAACATAAGAAACTCAATAGATTTTCTTTACAGGAGCAACATGCATTTAAAAACACAAAAAAGAAGCTAGAAGCTTTCCCTCTAAGATTAGAAACAAGACAAGGATAGCCCTTCTCACCACTCCTTCTCAACATTGAACTAGAAGTCTTAATTACTGCAATAAGACAAGAATTGGAGGGGCGCCTGCATGGCTCAGATGGTTAAGCATCTCCCTTTGGCTCAGGTCATGATCCCAGGGTTCTGGGATCCGGCTCGGCATCAGGCTCACTGCTCAGTGGGGAGCCTGCTTCTCCCTCTCCCTCTGTGCTGTCTCTCTCTCAAATAAAGAAAAAAATCTTTAAAAAAAAAAGACAAGAATAGGAAATAAAAGATATACAGATTAAGAAGGAAGAAATAAAGGTATCTTTGTTTGCTGATAACAAATTTTCTATGCAGAAAACCCAAAAGAATTAATTAAAAAACAAACAAAACTCCTGGAACTAATAAGCAAGTACAGCAAGGTTGCAGGCTACAAGATCAATATATAAAAAAATAAATTGCTTTCCTATACACCATCAATGAACGAGTGGAATTTGAAATTAAAAACACAAATCATTTACGTTAGTGCCCCCAAAATGAAATTTTTAGGCATAAATCTGAAAGATTATGGATAAGGCCGATACGAGGAAAACTACAAAACTAATAAAAGAACTCAAAGAAGTGCTAAATAATGGAGATATTCCCTGCTCATAGATAGGAAAACTCAATAATATCAGGATGTCCGTTTTTCTCAACTTGATCTCTGTTGGTCTATTGAGCTATTGATCAATGCAATCTCAATCAAAATTCTAGCAAATTATTTTGTGGATGTTGACAAACTGATTCTAAAGTTTGTATGGAGAGGCAAAAGACCCAGAATAGCCAACACAATACTGAAGGAGAAGAAAATACTTGGATGACTGACAGTACCTGACTTTAAGACTTACTATAAAGCTACAGTGACCAAGGTAGTGTGGTATTGGTGAAAGTATTGACAAACAGGTCAACAGAACAGAATAGAGAGCTCAGAAATAAACCCATATATATTTAGTCAACAGATCTTTGACAAAGGCACAAAGGCCATATTATGGAGCAAAGGTAGTCTTTTGCAACAAATGGTGCTGGAACAACTGGACACCAACATGCAAAAACATGAATCTAGACACAGACCTTATACTCTTTATAGGAATTAACTCAAAATGGATCACAGAGCTAAATGTGAAATGCAAAACTATAAAACTCCTGGAGGAGAACATAGAAGAAAACTTAGGTAAACTTTGGTTGGGGAATGACTCTGTCGATAAAAACACAACAAGCACGATCTGTGAAAAAATAATTGATAAACTGGATTTCATTAAAATCAAAAACTTCTGTTAAAGACAATGTCAAGAGAATGAAAAGACAAGCCACAGACTGGGAGAAAATATTTGCAAAACATAAAAGTGATAAAGGACTGTTATCCAAAATACACTAAGAAGCTCCCATCTGGGCCACCATCCCACACAATGGCAGAGATGATTTTCATTTCTTTAGGGCAGGGGCAATCATTTCTGAAGCACAAGAAGACTTAGCAACATTTCAAAACTGAAGGGTTACATTGTGTTCCTGTGTCTGAAGTTCTTCCTGCAGCTACAACCAGGCTGCAACTAAGGAGTAACATATTTCCTAGGTTCTCTAGCTTCAACACCTTCCCAGGTTTGTTTAGAACCTGTTTTTTAATTGAACTGCACTAGAAATAATGTAAATACATTTTGTTTCAGTTAAAAAGAAAAAAATATATATACAAAGAACTCTTAAAACTCTATAACAAGAAAACAATCAACTTGATTAAAAAAATGATCAAAAACCTTAATGGACATTCACCAAAGAAGATATACAGATGGCACAGAAGCATATGAAAAGATGCTCCATACCATACATCATCAGGAAAATGCATATTAGAACAACAATGGGATAGATAATACTACCCACCTATTAGAATTTCTTGGCCCAAATCTAAAACACTGATAACACAAAATGCTGACAAGAAGGTGGAGTGACAGGAACTTTCATTTATTGCCATCTGGAATGCTACATGGTACAGCCACTTTGGAAGATGGTTTGGCAACTTATAAAACAAAACTTACTCTTAGCATATAATCCAGCAATTGCCTGCCTTGGTATTTATCCAAATGAGTTGAAATCTTATGTCTACACAAAAACCTGCACACAAATGTCTATACCAGCTTTATTAATAAAAATTTACAAAATGTGGTAGCAATCAAGATGCCCTGAAAATGCAAACGGGTTGATAAATGGTGGTATATCCTGACAACGGAATACTATTCAGCACTAAAAAGAAATGAGCTATCCAGCCACAAAATGACATGGAGGAAACTTAAGTGTATAGCACTAAGTGGAAGGGTCAATCAGAAAAAGCTACATACTGTATGATTCCAATTATATGACATTCTGGAAAAGGCAAAATTATGGAGACAGTAAAAAGATCAGTGGTTGCCAGGGGTCAGTGAGGAAAGAACAATGAATATGTGAAGCACAGAGGATTTTTAGGGCAGTGAAACTTTTCTGTATGATACTATAATGGTAGATACAAGTCACTATACATTTGTCTAAACCCACAGAATGTTCAACAGCAAGAGTGAATTGTAATCTAAACTATGTACTTGCAGTGATAATAATGTGTCAATGTAGATTCATCAATTGTAACAAAAGTACCACCCTGGTACGTGATATTGACAGTGGATGTGCTTATATGGAGGCTGGGCATATATGGGAACTTTGTACTTCTTGCTCAATTTTTATGTGACCCTAAAAAGTAGTTTATTTAAAAGGGGAAAACATAATTAATGAATATTTCATAAGTACAATGTAAGAATTTAAAAAAAAATCTTTGAATAAACCTAAAACAAAGTATAAATGGAAAGACATACCCTTTTCTTGGATAGAAATACAATATAATACATGAGATTTTCCTAAATTAGTTAATAAATTAAATATATCCTTCAAAAAAATAACAAGAAAATTTTAGAACTGCACAAACTTGGAAAAATAAACAAAAAATAACCAGAAAATTCTTAAAATTAACTTTGCTTTCAAATTCCTCTTTATTGTAAGAGCTATGTAAGAGGAAGTACTTACAAATTCCAAATGACAGATTTCTTCTTATTTATTTAAGTTTAGTGTTATTGTATTATAATCCAATAATGTACTTTGTACCATTTCTGTTCTCTGGAATTTACTGAGATTTCCTTTTTGTCCTAATAGAGATTGTTTTTTTAAATGACCCGCCAAGGACACAGAATAGGTTTTCTTTGTTTTAAAGCTATAGAGTTCAGTATATCTCAGTTAAATTCACCTTGTTTAGATCTTCTGTATCTGTACATATTTTTGTTCTACTTGATCTACTATGAGTTGAAAGAGAAAAATTAAAGTCTGTTTTTAATGTGTTTCTATTTATTCTTGTAGTCTCTGTAATTTTTATTCTATGGATTTTAATGCTATGTTATTTGGTGTGATCTTTGGAGTGGACTGAACCCTTTACTACCATATATAGTCCTTGTCTCACTTTAATATCTTTCCTTCTGAGAGAAGACAATTTTGTCTGATATCATGTTATGACTCCTACTTTCTTCTTGTTTGCATTTATCTGGTATATCTTTGACCATCCCATTTGGTTTCATCCTTTCCATTTCACTGCTTTTGCAACTTCCTTAATATGTATATGTTTGGATTTTGTATATAGCTATATTTTAAATATATATGATCATTGTGGCCAATCACTGCCCTTCAAAAGGAATGCTATGTTGGAGACCATTGCCCATGAGGTTGTGTAGATGGAACAGAAAGTTACTAAAAGCCTTCCTATTTTCCAGAAATAGTCCATTTGAGAAAAGCCCTCCAGACAAATCTTCCTGATAACTGGCTATGAGTTCCAACTGGAGAAGTAAACTACCAGGAAGATAGAAGAAAAGCATTTTACGTTGACAAATATGATCACTTCAACTGTATTACGTATAATTATACATTAGTTCAGACACTGGAATTACATTTATATATGAGCAATTTCATGCATATTTTAATGACATCACACTGAGATTAATGAAAGGGTTTTTGCAACTCTAAGTAGACCTTATATTCAAATATCTATTTAAAAATAAACCTTATATTAATTATATGAATAAAAGATTTCAAATTATAACCCATCCCATAAGTTTATTTATGGAATATCTACAAACTATCAGATACAATTTAATATTTTGTCAGTAACACTATAGAAAAAACTTCTAAATTATATTTGGAATTTGTACCTACTTTGCTAAAAAATATAAAAATAAATCATGAGTTTTTCATTTACACTTGAAGCTTCACTCTTTAGTGCAAAAATGTGTAACTAAATACATGGTCTAATTTTATTAAATTATACCTCATTCGATATGGAAGGGGGGAACCTCACAGAATCTGTGATTCTGGCTTACACCTTTTTCTTTATGGGAGAACCAGCATTTATATGTGTCTTTGGGTTGACAGAAGAGCCCTTGCTAACTTTCAAAAGAGGTAAGATGACACGTTCACTTTCTTAGTGAAAAGACTTCAAAGACACAGGTGCATTTTCAAGAGGAATAGGGATATGCATTTAGACAAAATAAAAAAAGAAAACTAAAAAAAAAAAAGAAGTAATCATAATTAGGAACACAAAATAACAGGAAGTGTATGTTAACAGACAGCAAATCTGAAAGAATAAAAAAAAAAGTTGGGAATAAGTAGCATAATGGATAATAGAAAAATTGAAGGGGCTCCTGGGTGGCTCAGATGGTTAAGCACCTGCCTTTGGCTCAGGTCATAATCCCAGGGTCCTGGGATTGATTGCTCCCTGCTCAGCGGGGAAGCTGCTTCTCCATCTCCTTCTGCCCCCCTCTCCCTTGCCCCCGCTTGTGCTCTCTTTCTCGCTCTCTCTCAAATAAATAAATAAAATCTTTAGAAGAAGAAAAATGGAAGAAGAATGATTCTTTAGGAGGACAAGCAAAACAAAAGTAGCAATGAGATAAGAAGTCCTAAAGAAGATAAGAAAAAAAAAATCCAAAAGAAAATAAATGGAAGCCAGAGGCTGTTAAAAAAAGTTGTAAAAAAAAATAGGATTTGTGACTGGAAAGAAATAAAGTAATAGCCCAATATTAATTAATTTGGGTGAAAGACGAATAAAAGGGGAAAATTTATCAGAATGTAGAAATGATAAATAAAAGAAATGCATTCTGATGATATGAAACGGATATAAAAAAGGGAAACTAAATCAGTACCATTAGAATTACATTTTAGTAATACTACACATTCTTGGGGAAGCTTTGTAAGATCAGAAAGTTAATAATGAAAATATTCTGTAGCACTTCTAAGACTTTCCAAATTCCTTACATATATTATTATAATAAACATTCTAGTACTGGATGAAGTTTTTGCTTCTGGACATTTTGTAGCTCTCTTTTCTGTAGAAGATTCTGTATGTATTACATACTGGACTGGAGCAAATGTGTATTGCAGCCAAAAGATTTTTATACTAAGGTGGCCTGGACTGGTGAACAATATGGTTTTGATCACCTTTGTAAAAGAGCTTCATTTAAAGTAATCTTACTTAATTCATAAGGTCTCATAGTTAGACTTCTTTGGGCATCTGAATTTTTCCACCCAAATGGAAATGTCTACAATAGCTCAGAATGAAGCATTTCATTTTCATCGCGGCATCTCATACAAAAAGCCTTAAACATGAAGGCAATCTTATAAATGCTTTGTATGTGAAGAAGTTTGGCCTCTTATAAGTTAATGACTATGTAACTTCTTTTTGGAAAGCACTTCTATCCAGGACAACTTGGGCCTGGGTGTACAGTTCTGCTTAACTCTGGAGTTTGGTTTGCGGGCTTTTTTGGGCTTTCACACACAGCTACATCCTCCAAGCAAACTTCTATGAGATATAAAGGTGATATTTTGTTACATATCTATCTTAGTCCTCTGTTTAATTTTTCTCTTGGTTCAGAATGTGGGTGAGAAAGACAGATGCTATTTAATGTTCCCCCTAAGAGACTACTAATACCCACAACTTTGCATTCTAATGTCATCGTGGGTTTAGGCAAAGAATAGCATAACTGTTAATTTCTGATGAGATATTTTTGCTTCCACAGTGTCCTTAAATTCCATGTTGTTTTTAAACCCTAAAAGTAATCCCCTGTCTCGACTGCCTGCCCCTCCCGCCACCAATATGGTGAGACGATCCTCATCTTCTCCTTCAAGCTTCTACCGTTATATTAAATTAATTACTGTTAGTTTATGCTTTATCTGGCCCTGGAAAAAAATGTACAGGGGGAAAAAATCAATTGACCAACTGATGAGTGAACTAAACATACAGCTTTATGTTTTCTCAGGTTGTAGCTTCTAAGTTTTTCTTTACAGACTGGAGAATATATGTAATCCTTACTGTAATAGTATTTTGATGCTGATGAGGAATGGGTCACTGGAGTCTACAAGACAGGCTTTCAGGTAAAGATGACTTAGTTTGCCTCAACCTCTGAACTTCTGAAAGGTTAAGTAAGGTGTCTTAAGAGAATCAAAGAGAAGTTATCCTAAAATGAAGAAATGCCAAACATTTAAAGAAGAGTTAAGGATCGTCTAATTCATCCCTCTCACTTAACAGAAAAACTGAATCAAAGCAAAATTGACATTTCTTTTTTTAGAATTTTTGTGCTTCCTACTTCCAAAATAAGTATGTGATATGTCCAGGGTCACATGGTTTAATAATGGCAGAACTCGAATCAGAATTTTTATTTCCTGACTCCCAAACTAGTGCCTGTCCATTTCTAATAGTTATGAAATAATTTCCAAGTACTTACATGATCTTGAACCTCAGTAAAATGTGGGCAAATAGAATATAAGGAGCCAGATTAAACTAATATTCACTCAAATTATATTCCTTAGAGACACCCGAAACAAATCTAGTAAATAAAGTATTTTGGCAGAAATGGAGACTATCTTAGAAAATCTGAAAAACAGGAGACATCAAAAAAAAAAAGGTGATTGTAATATTTAAATTTAGAAACTATATCATGCAGGTTTAAAACCTGATGAACTATAGGTCCACAGTCAATTTATATTTTACTCCAATAACCTTTGTTTTTTGCTTTTCATTTTATTTTATTTAATTAATTAATTTTTTTAAGTTTCAATTTTAGTTAGTGAACATACAGTGGAATATTGGTTTCAGGAGTAGAGTTCAGTGATTCATCACTTACATACAATACCCAGTTCTCATCACAAGTGCCCTCTTTAATGCCCATCCCCCATCTAGCCCATCCCCCACTCTTAACTTTTTTATGTTTTGCTAAACCTGGTTATTTCTAGTTATCTACTGAGCAGATCACTTTCTATAATTCATCTGCCCCACTTCAATTTCCCCAAAGGTTTCCTAACACCAAAGTTATAATTATACAACACTTATGCATCTTGATCACCTTATACTATATAATTTGAGGTGGGGAAAATTCATATATCTGCAATTCTGTCTTTAAAGTGGTTTGATTTTCATGCTGAGGAGAAACCAAACAGACTCCTGCCAAAATGACTGTCAGCTCCTATACAGTCCCTTACTATTCTGGGCACATAGACCATCTGGGCATGGCAATTCATGAAGTGTTTCAGTTGGTTTTGTGGTGTATCTGCCACCCATTTTACTAAAGAATGCTGCTGCCAGTAATAATAAAAATAACTAGGTAAAATGTTATTCTTACAGTTGTGATCACACATAACTCTTTTTTTTTTAACACCCAAGAAAGAAATTGCTTTTTACATAGAATTTCACAAGCCTAGAAAATATTGTTTTACAAATTTCTTTTCTAGAAATACTTTGGTTTGGTATGCGTGTTAAAAAGTCTTTATTTCCTTTGGTTTTTTAAATATCCATTTTAAGTATTATAATTGAGGTTAACTAAACAACATATTTCATCCATGTGTTTAAAACATTTACATTTTTGGGGCGCCTGGGTAGCTTAGTCAGTTAAGCATCTGCCTTTGGCTCAGGTCACAATCCTGGGGTCCTGGGATGGAGCCCCGCATCGGACTCCTTGCTGCTCAGCAGAGAGTCAGCTTCTCCCTCTCCCTCTGCCCCTCCCCCCACTTATGATCACTCTTTCTCTCAAATAAATAAAATGTAAAAATAAAGTTGCATTCCATAAAATGTTTGTAATCCATCCCTAAATTTTCATGCTATGTGCAGATATCATTTAAAATAAGGTTACCTATCTTATACATTGACATCTACATTGTGTATTTCAAGAGTGTTTTTCAGGGCATTTGAATAATAAACCACAAGCTCCAAAATTCACTCAATCCACTAGTGCCTTGGTCGATCCAATATCAATAAACTATTTTGTTCACATCGACATCATTTATTACTCTGTTGAAGAGATGGTCTATATTTACCTCAGATGCTAATGCAAAGTTAACACAAAGAGTGGAATAAAAAGTGCCATATGTTGAACCAAAATAAAACACTACATTCTAAGGACGTTTAGAATCGAGAAATATACATTACTTTTTTATTAATAAAATTGTGCAGTTATTAGGCATTTGTACCTCACTGTATAATAATTGAATTAAATGTTCAGAAAAACAAAATAAGATCTAAAGTCCCAATCCCATCCATTGGAGTTAACTTTGAATATATCTTGGTTTGACAATATGTTTGAGGCAGTATTTAATGAACCGAAAAAAAAAAAAATACACTGACTCATTCAAATCCATTCCCACAACGTGCTTGACCATACATATACTGTTGTGGCCCAAACACTTGTATTCTTGCTCCACAGAGAACTTTCCTACTCAAATTTAGCTCTAATAGATACCATCCTGCCTTCAATTTTATTTTCCTTTGCCCTATGGTAAATTTTATTAGGCAAAGTCGTTCACTGGGTCCAGTCTTACCGGCAATTGCTATTTCCATATGATGCCTTTAACTCTACCATCAGTTTGTTCCCTGAATTCCAGAACCCATTCAACTACTACCCAGTGCAGGACATATCTTGTACTTAGTGTATTCCTGATGAGAAGATGCCCTGACGGTAGAAAGTTCTGGCACGTTTGTGTCCTTGACTTGCACTGAGAGCCTCGGCCTTTAAAAAACTTGTTACCTGGTGGCACCATTTATTGAAAGATAAATTTGTGTGTGCTCTGCTTATATATATATAAGTATGTATGTATATATATATATTTATCATTTCGAGCAGATTGAATGGTAAGGTCTTTATCACCTCACGAATTTTAGTAGAGCAGTAAACAGAAGCTGTGTGAAGTCCACGCTTTCCTTCCTTTGGGTCAACTCCGACATGCATTGCAGACGTGAGGTTAGAGGTCCCAGAGCAGAGAGATGGGGGGAGCTGCCTCTGTGAACAGTTAGAGTCTCTAGATGGGGAAGGGGACGGCGGCACCCTAGGCAGGCGACAGTGTTTCAGAGGGGGACAGATGTCAGGAGAGATCCTTGACAGGGAGAACCTCAGTCTCGCCCCAAACTCCTCTCTACATTGAGCATTGCACACTGCAGCAGGTGTAATGGACCCAAAGGGGTGAAATGAGTGCCCCAGTGGGATTCAATTGCAGTAGATGAGCAATCAGTGCTTCCCCTAACGGGAGGATACATCTCCACCTACTGCCTTGTGACTCGCAGCCCCACTGGGTAGGCAATGTTCCTGGAATGTACTTCCTTGCCCCACTGTCCCTTTGACCAGGTGGCTTGCTTTGGCCAATGGGAAGGGAGAAGACGACCGTAGCCTTCAACCACACAGAAGCTCAGCAGGCGATGTTGTGGTTCCACCCAGCCTTCTTCTTCTCCCTCATTCCTGAGAATGGCATGTGTCAAACAGAGGCTGCTCCCTCAGCCTGGGTCCCGGGCGGGAAGACCTGTGGACAGAGTTGCCAGAGCCAGCCAGTAACCACTAACAAGTTTGTATATCACTGAAACTTCGGGGTTGATTTAACCCAGCAAAGCTAACTGACCTGTCAGCAAAAGCCACTAATCAATGACCAGATTGCTAAACTGGTTTAACAAATGATACAGAAGCACAGTATCTCTCAAACACAACTTTCGAATGAGATTCAGCCTTGCTCTAGTTTATTAGGTTCTGCCTGAAGGACATAATATCATTAGGATGGGTTTTTTTTTCCCTTAGAAGACACTAGCCCACGTTATAAACCTTGTGAAATTCAGGGTCTCTTGTTGGTCATCCTACTCAGGATAACTGAGGGACATTCTCTGGCACAACTTGGATTAGTTTGTATTAAGAATATACAGCAAGAGCCTTAATGATAAACAAATTATTTAAATTAAACCCTCTTTGTAAAGAAGTCTTCTATGTTTGAAAGTAAATACTCTTATTTTGGTGGATGAGTGGTCCAGCCACAGAGGTTTGGGAGGATAGAGAGAGAGAGAGAGAGTAGAAGTCTCTTCAAGCTGTGTCTGTGGTTGGAGATTTGGAGATACTGAGTGTGTGATGGAAGCACGGAAAGCCTCCCACACCTGTGTAGCGGGGACTGAGGGAGGCACTGCCTAAGTCCAGGTTATACATGGCAGATTTTCAACAGAGTGGATTATGGAGGGAGCCGAAGTACAGTGGCCAGTCCTGTTCATCTGCTCGCCTTCCCTTTCTCCTTGCTCATTTTCTTCTCTTCCAACTTTCCTTGATGCTCCATTTCTGCCCTTTTCCTCAGCCGCTCATCTCACTTCTGTTGCTCATCTTCTTCACACTCCTCACCCTTCCCCTCTGCCTGTAGAAATGTCAGCAGTCCGTTCAATATTTTTCAAAAACCACTATCTAAATGTAATTTACTATCAATCTCACAAAGATCCAGACAGAATGAATGTCAGTATTCTTGATGCTCTCTGTCTCAGGCAGTGCAAGTCATTTGTGCCCGTTGCTGGTAAAGGTGGGAGTTACGTAGCCGTAAGGAGCAGCCAGGGAAATAGCGCTAGAATCAGCATTTGTCCTTTGCTATGGGACAATAACAGGAGAGAAAAAATCAGGCTTACTTGGTACAATTCCTGTTGAGGAAAAAAGAAGTCAGCACTAGCACTAGCATTTTAACACAAGATGTTGGGGGAAAAATTGTCACACTCCCTTTTTGCCAGTATTTACTTTGATAACCCTTTCCGGGAAATAATGCAATATTTTCAATCAATATATAAACCCTTTCAGGTCTCATGGCATGCGTGATTAGACTTTGGTAGGATCTTTACTGAATGTCTAGGCATTAGCGTCCTTAAAAACTCATAGTTTTTGTGTGTTTTTTAAAATTTTTATTTATGGCTTTCCCCCCTCACTTTTACGTGTGTTGTCTGAACAACTCAGGGTGTGAAATAGTTCAAGAGCAGTCCTTGAGCTGCTGTAGCTAGAAGGGTGTTTAAATGGTGTCAGACAGAAAATGTCCTAGAATGTGGAATTCTGCTCAGGGGGGTTCTTTTTCAGCATAAACTCAACTTGAAGTTACTTTTCCCATTCAAGGGAATGCATATGAAACCACCTCAGATATATAACATCTGAACATGGAACAATTACAGGCAAAGTAATAATATTATCTGCAATTATTGCTGTGAACTCTTGTTCAAAGATGAACCATATGGATACGAGGTAAGTTGAAAGAACTGACAGAAAATAGATTTTGAAAGATGAAAGATAGAGATTACGTCCTGATTCAAAAACTCACTATATTGAATTTTCTGTATATGTCATTTATCATCTATTCAATAAAATTTGCTTAATTATATTATATGCAATACTTAGGGTAGCAGCTTTTAGTCTGTAGTGTGGCTTCAGTCGTTACTATATTCCTTTTGTGCCTGCTGAGCTTCTGTGTGGTTGAAGGCTACGTTCGTCTTCTCCCTTCCCATTGGCCAAAGCAAGTCACCTGGTCAAAGGGACAGTGGGGCAAGGAAGATTTTGTGGGATAACCTGGTCTGGGTTAAAGTGACCCTCTAGGTATTGTTATAGTTTTATATAGATTGAGTGCCCATCAGCTGATGATGATCACAGATTCGTATAGAGGGGACACTACCAGATGTCCAGCACGTCTGTCAGAGCAGAGCCCTCGCCAGGTCTATTCCTGTCTGGTTTGTGACACGTGGTATGTGCAATCAGTTTTGTTCATTCCTCAAATATTTACTGAATGCATACCATGTACAAGGTCCTGGGCAGGGCTGGGAAGGATATAAGTTGGCAAGGGGGGAAAAGAACAATATTGGAAATACCGGAATGTAAGCAAATTTCTTTGATAGGCTGCCTTATGAAATAGACTTTAGGCCACTTGAAGAATTAGGTATTTCTGATCTTAGTGGATTCATCTTTTTTTTTTAGTCCCAGAGAGGAAGGAAATGGACACTGAACACTGAAGCATTAAAAACCGGCCATCTTTCCTAACCCCACAAGTCAAGTCAATGTGTGTGTGTGTGTGTGTGTGTGTGTGTGCGTGCGTGTGCAATGAACTGCAATGCTGAATTCTTATCAGTAAACCATGTTTTAATAATTGGGCAACCATTGTGTCATCTGTATTCACTGTCTCACACAAAATTATCAGGCCAGAGTGATTTTTCTGTAATCTAGATGCACATTTTAATGCTCATATCATTTAAAGATACTTCTGGTACATCAAACTGAATGTTAATAAACATGTGAGACAAGAAAACCTAAAGTTCAATGCATGTCCCACATTCTTTCCACCTAACCATTTTTGTGGTGGCCACTGCCTTTTGTCAGATGTCAGTGATGAAGAACTGGAAAGAGATAGTTAAAACACAAATTCTTAAAAAAAAAAAAAAAAAAAGGCATGCTGTTTGGATCCATTTTTATTCTTCCATCTCAAAATGTTTTCTAACATTCCTTAAGTACTGAGAAAAATTTCCTTTTTGTTACCTTCAATAGCAGGTGGCAGCTGAAGTCATTTAAATATATGCTTCGTTAAATGAAACCTTATAAATAATTTAAATACCATCATTACATTCCACTAAGGCTTACACTCAAATTCTTTTTCCTTCTGCTTAAATTCCCAAATATTTCTCACCTGTTACTCCACTCCCAGCTCCAGTAAAGTCCCAAAACTCCTGGGCAGGCAGGGCATTATTATTGTTAAAATGTTAGAGAGTTGGCCTAGAAAAGTGCTAGGTTTGTAGCAATAGCTGCTGTTCTTTTCTGGGTGGAGTGCTAGATGGAGGAAACATAATCCTAACCTGACTGGAGGTAGGGAGAGCTGGGCCAGTTTAAGCCACGGAGGAGACTAGCAACCACCATGATAATTTGAGAAGTCTCAGTATGGTTGCCAGAAAAAAGTACGACACCCAGTTAAATTTGAACCTCAGATAAACAACAGATTCACTTTTTTTAGTATAATCATATCCCATACAGTATTTCGGGCATACTTACACAAAAAATTATTTATTGTTTATCTGAAATTCACACTTCCTGTATTTGTGCGCTAAACCTGGCAACTCTCGATCTGAAGAAAGGCTTCTCAGCTAAAAATTCTTTTCACATTGCCTAAAATTCAATTAGTTAACATTTTAGTTCAGTTAACAAGCATTCCCTTTTAAAAGACAAATATCTCTGCTAAGTATGAATTGTTCATACATCAGCGTAAATTAATTTAAAGAGACTGCTTATTTCTCAATGTCTAACTCATTTCTCTGAATCGAAGTGATTCAATCCATCAGACAGAGGGCTTGGGAATTGTTTTTTGTGGGAAGAGGTATCATGTGGGGTTGGGTGGGAACTGTTAGTTTCAGTGGAAGGATACTTACAGATGAACTAATTTTAGTGGGGATTTTCTGATCAAATAATCAAATGCCAGGGAGAAAAGATGGACTGGGGGCAGAGGTTAAGGTAGTAGCCTCAGAAAGAACTCACTCCTTCTAGAATTGTTCTTGAAGACAGTCCTTAGCTGACGAGGGGAATCAGTAGTGGGCTTTATTTTTTTGCAAGTGGAAAATGGTTAAATGTTAAAACAGTGACAAACAGATTTTCATCAATGGTGGAGAGATGGCGATAAAAATAAAACACAAGACAGATCAAGTTTACTAATTTCATTATGGCCTCACTATGTGTGTAAATCATGGTGGTTAAATTGAATAATATTGGCTTCTATTTTTAACAAAAATGTCAAATAGAAGGCTCTGAAAATCAAATTCATGGCACAGATAATATGTCCTTCCTCCCACACTAGATACTCAGGTTTCTTCTATTATAAAGAGTATGAACAAGCCTTAAAGGCCTGGGTAGTGCATCTTTCCACATCAGTGACTTGTCCCCTTTGTTGATGTTATCACTTTCCTCTTGACTCAGGAGGTTGTATACATACAAACTCAAGAATGAAAGAAAGAGAAGGCAACTCAGATCACGAAGGAAGAAACTGCTGAACGTGAATAACCATAATAACAAGGAGAAAAATGCTCTTAAACACTTGTGTGAGTCACAAACCTCTAAGAGATAAAGCAATTACATATTGCCTACAGTCTGAGAGGTGATACAGTGCATTCTAAGCAAAAGGGAAAGGATGAGTAAGAAGCTGGCAATATTTAGCTCTCCTTGAACCATCAGGCCCTAACACCTTCCCCAGTCACCACAGTCCTGGCCTATATTGTCTTTACCACTCAGTGGGCACAAGACAGATATCCTTGTAAAATGAAACTAATATGTTATATATTCACCTTAGCTACAAGCCCCCTTTTACCTCTGGTAACGCCCAGAAGAATAACACACTTAACAGGCCCTCCAAAACCTTTGGTTAATTGAATAGTTGTTAAATAAAATTCATATTTTAAAGCAAAATCCCCAAACATATTCTAAATTCCAAAATCTAATATTTTATATTATATTATGAGTTGGCCTCTGGACAATATTGTTTGTCCCATGTAACACTCTACCCAGAAAAGAATAGTAGCGGTCACCACAAATCTAATATCTTATATATTAGATTATGTTTATTCATATTGCTATTTGTTACTCCTAACTAAATAATCTATGCTTAAAATTCCATTTTCCTAAGATTTCTGCTTTAAAATAACCCAATTTACCAAAATAATTCAAGCTACAATTACATTCTCTTTCAGTTACGAGCATTTTATTGTACCATAAGCTACCTCAAACATGTCAGGACATATGAACTAACCTGCATTGAATTTTCATTTTTTTGCCCTTTCTTGAACAATGACTTTTATGGGAAAGTGAGCTAAACAGCTGACTGCCCGATGGGGAAAGTTATACAACACACAGCTTTGCAGCAGCGAACTAACGCAGTATAGAGATGCTGCGGAGAAGCTGGAAATCAAATCATTTCTTTCTGGAGCAGTACTCCTTGCTGTCAGCTGAGTTGAAAAAGAGATTTTCTTTTCTTTCTTCTCCTTTTTTTTTTTTCCTGAAAAATCACATAACTAATCTAACTTAATTCCTTTATTTTTTTTTATTTAAAGATTTTATTTATTTATTTGACAAAGAGATAGAGAGCACAAGTAGGCAGAGACACAGGCAGAGGGAGAAGCAGGCTCCCCGCTGAGCAGGGAGCCCGACTCAGGGCTGGATCCCAGGATCCTGGGATCATGCCCTGAGCCGAAGGTAGTCGCTTAACCGACTGAGCCACCCAGGCGCCCCTAACTTAATTCCTTTAAACACTGGCTACAAGGAAATGTATTTACCTCAGGAAATTGTTTAGCAATGTTTAGAAACTAGAGACATAGCACTTTTAAATATTTTTTTCTATCTAGTAACAAAGCAGAGGGTCCTTACAGAGGGACTTAGATGCTCCTGATTTGAATAAAGAAAATACTGATAAGTTTATTGAATGCTTTGTTGAGTTTGAGCCTCATTTTGAGTGTAGAAACAGAGTTATGAAAACATAGGGATTACGTGGTGGCGGTAGAGGACATTCACTGAGCTGTAGGGAAGGGACAGACTGGCCTGTTACATTGGCAGGCATGACTCAGCACTTTAGGCATTTTCATAAGCTGATAAATTTTGCTGGCTGCATAGGCAAGTCAGGACCCCTTTCACTATTGGGTCTATTCACTACTGAAAAGACAACTTCAGCATTGAGGAAGAAGGCAAATCATGCAAATAATCAACAAGAACTACATCAACTAAATCTCTTGGGTCCTACTTTCTTCTCCAACTCCCCTAGAAATATAAGCATAATCATTCTGAGGTATTGGAGAACCAAAATATGTGCCACACTGTGTTCAGTAAATATTTCTTTGAATGAATGGATACATGAATTAACTTGTAATCAATCAGTGGCTTACTCCAGGCCATCTGCTCAGTGCACAGATCATAAGAAGTATGATGCCACTGTTCTCCATCTCATGCTAACATGCATGTTCTCACTAAGCTAAGAGAACCCCAACATATAGCCACAATGAAAATTTTCAGAGTCTTATTCAAATAGAACTTCCCCTTTCTATGAAATTCAAGAATGTAACATAACATTTTAATTAAGTGAAAATATGTGGAGAATTAAAATAATATGGCACATTGCTTATTGTTCTAATAGACACTGAACTTTGAGGACGCAAACCATTGCATTTACAAAAATCATCTGGGGAGCTTTTAGAAAACATACAGTCCAAGATCCCACCCTAGAATTTGTTTCAGTGGTCTGAAGTTGGGCCCAGCATCTGTATTTAACCCACTTGTCCAGGTGATTAGGATGTAGAGCTTGTACTTGATCAATGGGCAAGTGCTGAGAAACACTGGTATAGAAAAACAGACTAGGTAAGGCATTCTTTACAAATATCAAAAGCAAGCTTTTGGCACCTCACCAATTGAGTTAATTCATGCAAATATTGATTTGTTAATTAGAGATGAATCCATGGTACAGTTAATTTAAATGTTGGAAGGGGTCACTTCTGACCTGGAGATTTATCTTCTCAACCATGAAAGTTTCATGTTGAGATCACTGGATTTACAATAAGAATATATTTCAGTTCAAATTTTGGCTCTAGTCCTTAGTAGAATTGTGACATTAAAATAGTTTCTTGACCTCCCTTAGCTTAATTCCATTATCTCTAAAATGTGAATAATTCTTATAATAACACACTTCAGGTGCTTACCCAGCCCTCACTCCTTTTTGGAAATTGTGTCCCAAGTGTAACCTGTGCTGAAAGATAAATCTAGACAAACATTTTTGTACCACCTGACTTTCCTAACCCTTTCCCATGGCCATAGCCTGGGAGGTTAAATGAGGACACTGATCCCAGGGAAGCCACTGCATAAGCTTAACTGAGCCAAGAGGATTCTCTTTTCTGGAGAATGTTCAATTTGGACCAAGACTGACTGAGTGAGTCAGAATGTTATGGGAACCGGAACTGAGTGATCTAGAGTTGAGGCTGGGAAGCAATGTCTGGCCATGAGCGAGCAGGGGATACCAGCCAATATGGCAACAAAGAGATCAACAGAAACAAGAAGTTAAGTGTGCAACCAAAGAGTAGGCTATTTTTATTTGGTTCCTGACTTCTCAATTCCAGTTCAGGCTCTTCATTGGCTTAGCTATGTTTTGGTCTATGGGATTTTCAATAAATAATCCGTTTTACTTATGTTAACTTAAATATGATTTTAATCCTTGAAAACAAATATTCCCCGACATGTATACACAGTTTGCACGTAAAAGGTTCTTAACATTCTATTTTAACTGCCTGCCTTACAGAGGAGGACATGGAAGTATGGTAAAGTGTCGTGTCGCAGATGATGGAGTGACCTTATTGTCCCGACTGATTATGTCCCTGAGCGATGGAGCCATCCCATTTTATTCATAAAAGTGGACTAAAAGAATCCTCCCAGGCCAAAATCTTCCTCAAAAGGTCTTTAGCATAATCTCAAGCATTTGGACAAGCACCTTTGGGATGTCAGAGCTCTATGTTGTAAAAGATGGATAAAAATTATGACCAGAAAAAAAAAAAGGCAGCCATTATTATTATACCTTAAACATTAAAGAAAAAAAAAAGACACTTGGTGAATGACTGATTTGGAGGAGAACTGTATACAGATAGATCCGTCACAATGGGCTACCTACAAATGGAATCCCTGAACCACTTAATGAGGTGAGTGTTTGAAAGTGTCCTTTTAAATGATCAACTCAGATCTTGTAGAACATCTACCAGAAAGAACAAGTTTTAGTGCAGCTGACACTAAGTTTGTGCCCAGAATATGAAATTGAGCCAAATTTATTTTCCACATAAAGTCACAGTTTTATACATCATTATATAATCTTTTGGCAGAAATAAGGAATAACATTCAGAATGTGGCACTTCAAAATTGAAAAGATCTTAGCATAAAAATACCTAGTGTTTTAGATGTTTCAAAGTAGGGCCAAATGCAGAAAATAAGTTGGATAGGACAAAAATACCAGAAATTTCTGTTCAGTTGGCATACGCATACAGTCGCTAGGCATATGTAGTAGAATTATATTCAATAAAAAAGGATCACTAAGTACCAATCACCCAATCAATCAATCAATCACCGAAGGAACTACTAAATCACATAGCATGCTGTTACATGCTAGAGGACATAGCGCTATAAGAGATTTGCAGGGTGTTCCCTTTTAATTATTAACTTTCCTGTGCAGACAACGAGGACTGTCCACGTAATCCACCATGTCCTTTACCCTACCCCTTTCTTTAGCTGTTAGAAGCACAAGCTAAACTCAAGATCAGAAATCACTATTACTTTTCAGCTTTTAACAACATCTACTTTACCACTCTTTTTAACTCTTTGGTCTTTATTATTCTGATTTATATTGTATTTGATTTTGTAAGTCAGATTAAATCATTTTTGGAAGTAGAACAGAAAACAAACAAAACTCTCCCTTGCTACAATTTATGCCCATTTCCAGTGATTTGTCTTTCTACAGAGATAAAAAATTCAGTCACATAACTCCCCGTATGACAAGCCTGCACACACTTGCAGGTAGCTATTTTGTCTCCCTTAGTTTTCTCTCTGCTAAACTAAAAAAATGTCACTCCAGAAGCATGGATACTATATGATCACTTGCGTGGTTCATTTCCTCTTTTCCAATTTCTGCCCAAGTTCACTGATCTGCTTAGATACTGTAATAGAAAAATGGTAATAAGAATAGCATAAAGATAATGCCTGACTTTTGCATACATTTCCCTTAGTACAAATTTCTGTGTGAAGTTTTTTAGTAATAGAATATCTCTATTTAGCCTATGTCTTTGTATAAATCAATTTAATATTTGTTTAAAAAGGACTGAAACAATAAAATTGATCTTTTTTAAGTTGATCTTTACATATAAAAATATCCTATGATCCTCCTATTCTTCCTGCTATTAATCAGAACAACAAATATAACTGACTTCTTTCAAACACAAGAGCCTTGTTGATTCTACAGTATGTGATGAATTAGTTTCTCCACCATCTTGTTGTTTGTATAGTTTTTTTTTTTATTCAAAATACACTACATTATGGTTAAACTTAACACTAGAGTTTCTCCTGCCTTTATGAACCAGTTTCTAAAAGTTTCAAGGTTATTCTAGTCCCTATTCCTATATCCCTCAGAGCTCTTAATATCATTTACTCCATGTCACTTAAATTTTTATTTTCAATTTCAACATCCAGATCAGTGAAAAGTTATCAAACAGTAATAGTTTTTGAATTGATTTCAATAGGGTATAGTTAATATATTTCTCCAGGATATCATGGAATCAGTGTTAATCATCTTGAATAACTTGAAATTACCCAAACAGCAATATGACATAGACCAATAATTGCGGGAAATAAGGTTTAGAGCTATTTTAAAGGTTCTAAGAATTTGCAATGCCAAATCCAGCTTTGGATTTATGTTGAATGCATACTTTACACATGTTCATACACTCTTTTTATATTATATACATGGTAATATGTAATAAAATATAAATTCTTTCATAGAAGGCTTTTTAATAATCGATGTTCATTATTACCATTAAGACACTGAAAGTTCAACTTCTTGACTGTGGTAGTCCTTCATAATTCTGATATGAAAGCTGGGGATTAATGATGAAAGATACATTTTTATAAGTAGAGCATTCTACCCTTTAAGTTATCAATATGAATGTATGATTTTTAAGGCTTTTATTCATTAAAGTTACATGAAAGAGAACTCTTATTTTATTTTCTTCACTTGTAGTTATAAAAGCCAGTAAGTAAATTTATATGCTTGAACATTAAAACTATTTGCCAGCCAAACATCTTCTCTATTTCTACATTTTAGGATACTAACATTTTAAAAGCTTTATGATGGCACATTCCATAAAATAATAACAAAAAAGAATTATATTAATATCCAAAATGACAATGACCACATCCCGAAACACCAATCTGGCTGGCCAGTCCTTAATTTGGCATAGTTTTTCAAAGCTAAGAAATTATTGTCTGAGATTTAAAACAATGACATAAATAAGAAATATTTAAATTTTAAAAAGTACAACAAATGATAAAATAATCTTATTGTATTTATCTGAATCAATGCACTTAAAAAAGAAATAACCTCACTTTAAAACTGAAGGCATATCTTGGACATATCTTTGTTAATTTAAAACCAGAGTCTGAACATTTTAATATGATAGTTATCTCTAAGAAAAGTATGTAAAGCACTTATTCATAATGCACAACATATATGCCAGCATTCAGAAGACATTGAATTAAGGAAGTCATTTTGCTTGCTAAAAATATGCAGAATTATTTAGATCATGTAATAACTACATTATATCTCATTGTTATTCAGATATAATAGGTATAGAGAAAATATCATTTACCAAATAAAACTTCAGTAAATTTGATGTTGTCTATTTTATGTATAGTGGAAGCCTTTTGCATCTTAAGGCATAGTTGGATCTGTTTAAGAATAAATCATTCTTGGGTTGCCTAAGTGGCTCTAAGCCTGATTTCAAATTTGAGATATACATATGAAAGACATGGCGTCTCTTCGGGAGAAGCAGACAGTATATTAGAAGAGACGCATTTGTTACACTGTGTACGTGGAACAGGAAGTTATCTATGAGACACAGAGGAAGCACAGAAGAGGCCATGATCAATTCTTTCGGGATAGGGGAGGAGTAGAAACGTTGCTAAGAGAAGCTTCCTAAGTAGGTGGTGGCTGACATGGGTTTTATAAAATGAAAGGAAATTCTCCAGGAAGACAAAGGAAAAGGGCTGAGGACATGTAGGACCTGTAAAGCTAATATGGTCTTTTGATCACTTAGGAAAAAAATACAAAATGGAATGCTAATAGTTTAAACACATTGACACAGTGCCAAGCATTGTGCTATGTACTTGATGAACATGAACTTTAGATTTTACTATACAATTTGTATGGCAAATATGTATCTTCATCCCTATTTTACAGATGAGAAAACAAAAGTCAGAAGAAATAAACCCTAATCAAAGTCATAGAGTATTCAGTGAGAGCTGGGATATGAATACTGATTCATCAGACTGCACCTCCATGTTCTTCCACTATATCAGATTTGCTGGAAATATATCTTTGCTCATGGCAGGATGCCTGGCACTCTGCTTATAAATATCTGTTGCGTGAAAGAGATGAGTGAATGATTTGATATCAAACTCAATTTAGTCAGTTAATTTTATTGGTGGTATTTATGGATAGTGGAGAAAAGAATTGAGAAGAAAGAGCAGAGACACAAATTTGTCATAACTTTCTTATGAAAATGATGGAACTAGACATTAATCAAAAAAGAATGTTTTAATTCTTAAGACTCAACTGCTAATCTTTGCAGAAATAATCCCCATTTTCTAGAAGAGGAAACTGGGGCAGAGAGAGTAAGAAAGAGAAAATGATTACCATTGTCTACTGTTACAGCATAATCTAGAATGGGAAGAACCAAAGGGTCCATTGGATTACCAACAGGGTTGTCCTTCGTCATCTTATGAACGTATGGAAGTTCTAGACTGCTATAAATACAAAAAATGATTGCGGTGGTTTAAAAAGTAAGTGGGCAATGAGAAATGAAGACACAGAATGAGTCTTCTTTCAAGAAGCTTGATTGAACAAAAGGACAAGATGTTACTGTAACTAGATAGAGGGAGAAGGAGCATTTTGATAAGAAGGAAAAAAAATCTTATATGCTGGAGAAAAAGAACGAAGCAGAAGATCAAGATTTGTGAGAAAATAGGTGTGGAGAAAACAGAGGAATTGGGAGGCTGATATAGAAGAAGAAACTTCAAAATGCAGATCCTTATTTAAGTGAGCAGAGATAACATTTCACTCCTCTTAATTTTTCTTCATCTATAAAAGGTGGCGTTGAACTTGATCGGACATGAGAGTTTCATAAAAGGAAGGGCTGGATAAGATCACTCCTAAGGTTCCATTTGGCACCTATATCCATATAACATTTTCTATTTCTTCCCTTAGAATAATCCTTCTCAAAGCTAAAATAAGGTGTATTTTTTTGTATGGGATCTTCAACTGATATTTCTCGGTCAACAACCCTTAATGGAAAAGTTTCCTCATCTTCGAAGTGAATTGGCCACTTTGTCTTGCCAGCCTGCTGTTTATAAGAAAGTGCAAGGCTGCTGGTGAGAAAGGAAACAATTAATATCTAGTCCTGAGAAAGTACTTCCTCAGGGAATAAAAATAACAGAAAATACTTCATCTGTGGGAGAGCACTTCTAAAAGGAAATGAGATAATTTCTCAGTTTATTTCTGATATGTTTCAAAGAACCTCAGTTAAGTCCTAGGGGGAATGTCTTATGTCTTATATCTTATTTTTTAGAAATTTTGCTATAGAGGAAAGAATGTGAACTTTTCTTCACTTAATATTTTGTACACATTTGCTTGGTGTACCTTGCCCCAATCCAGTGGGTATTCTTGGTAAATATTTTCACTTTTAAAAGATCCCAGAGTCAATAAACTTGAAGCCTGGCTGTTACTGTTTTGATTGTTTTAAAAATCTTTGAGGTTGGGGCACCTGGGTGGCTCAGTTGGTTAAGCGACTGCCTTCGGCTCAGGTCATGATCTCAGGGTCCTGGGATCGAGCCCTGCATGGGGCTCCCTGCTCGGCGGGAAGCCTGCTTCTCCCTCTCCCACTTCCCCTGCTTGTGTTCCCTCTCTCGCTGTCTCTCTGTCAAATAAATAAATAAAATCTTTAAAAAAAAATTAAAAAAAATAAAAATCTTTGAGGTAAAATTGCCATGCTATGGTGAGTGCTGTGAATTATGTAAGACTGTTGAATCACAGACCTGTACCTCTGAAACAAATAATACATTATATGTTAAAAAAAAAAAAAAGAAGATAGCAGGAAGGAAAGAATGAAGGAGAAATCGGAGGGGGAGATGAACCATGAGAGACTATGGACTCTGAGAAACAAACTGAGGGTTCTAGAGGGGAGGGGGTGGGGGGGATGGGTTAGCCTGGTGATGGGTATTAAAGAGGGCACGTACTGCATGGAGCACTGGGTGTTATACGCAAACAATGAATCATGGAACACTACATCAAAAACTAATGATGTAATGTATGGTGATTAACATAACATAATAATAAAAAAATTGCCATTTGTGAGTTAAAAAAATCAATCATAAAATGTTTAAAACTGCTTTATGCAGGGTCTCCCCCTTTTATCAAAGGATTAAAATGAGGGACTGAATTTAGTTGTTAACATGGCTAACACCAGGCCTAAATGTAAATGAAAACTCTGGCAAAAGAAGTGAAATCAGAGTTATAATTAACAAATGATTTTGTGGACTACAGACCTCATACCTATTAAAACTATTGCATACATACTTATACTTTATTGAAACCCTTTACATTAAAATAATTATCACACCTATGACCATATGAAAATAGTTTAAATCCATCTCATTTGGCTTACTTTGGTCAAAACAATCCTACGACATCTGTTATATTGGTAACTCAATAGGAAATTAAGCATTTTAATTGGAAATAGGATTAATGAGACTTTATTTGGTCAATGAATGCCTAATTTTTATTTCTGAATGGGAGTGCTAGACTGTATTTAACACTGCCTGGTGAAAAAGCCATCTTCCATGAAGCCAAGTGAGAAGATGATATGTCACACCTGTCCCACTTTTTTTTTCAGGGATAGTGACATGAAATTTAAGTTTTTACCACTACAAACTATGGAACTTGGAAATCAATAATTTTAACTGAGCAAAAGAACTTGTAGCAACAGTATGGGATCCAATCAGGAGACAGAAACCACATACTAAACAGAGAAAGTTGAATGTGAAGAGTTATTAAATTATGAAAGGAGAATCACTATAAAGATTTAAGAAAGGCCTAAAGAGTGTCTTAGGGCTGAGGTAGAGCACCCAAAGGAGGATAAACATGGGAAGGTTCTGTGGTTGAAGCCCTGTTTCTACAGGACCGTGTCATTTGCTGGGGTGCCCAGGTCAGAGTGGACCATAGTTGTAGGGCCAGGAACAACCCTCCAGGGCTGGTGAATGGGCCTTCAGGAGGAATGGTGCACCACTGTGGGCCTGAGTCCAGGAGCCTGTGGTGTCTGTGTTGGGAAGGTTGTGAAGTCACCAATGGGCTACCCGAACTGGGTATGTGGCTGGGAAGAACATCTCCAGATGTCGACACACACACACAAACACATCCCTAGTGGACCAGGCACTAGAAGCAGGTAAAATCAAGATGTAACATTTAGAACCAGAAATAGATGGCCCCTCCTCTTGCAATGCCCCTTCAGTGTCCTCTACTGACAAAGTTTAACATCAGTGACAAAACTTACTGTAAAGGACAAATGCTTAAAGAGCCCAACATACTACGGCTGGCTAGGTACCAAAGGATGAACCTGAAGCTGAGGGTCAATAAATTGGTAACTGCATGTCTTGTGCAATGATTATTATTATTCATAATTATTTTTGTCACAGGCTATACTTCTTATTAGCTACTTACGTTTCATTTATTTTTACCAATCAGATACTTACTGCCTACTCTTTGCTGATCCCCTTAACTACTTTTATAGGCCAATGTGGAGGCATTTTTGCTGTTATATAGACTGTTAACTTCTTCATTCACTGGCAGTTCTCCAAAACGAATAGCAAGTCATCTTTGAATTCCCATAAGCATTTATCTGCAACTCTTGCATTACTTGCTGAATTCTACCTCCCCTTATGTCTACTCGTGAATATGTCTCCTTTTCTGTTTTAGAGTAGCATCCATCTTTGCATTCATCACTATACCATAGTATAAAGCTCTTTCCTCCTGAATGGCACACAATAAATAGCTGCTGAATTAGTCAATAAAATAATTGGAATAACAATGCCATCTCCCAAGAGTGAGAGGGGCAAAGGCATAATAGTTCAAAATTCAACAGCTATAATAACAAATAATGGCTAAAATACAGAACATTTTAGAGTAAAGGAAATAAATATATTTCTTTACCTGATTTTCTTCTTTCCTAAAGTCAAGAATTATTACTCCTCACAGAATGTCTACTAATTATCTTTGGTGTTACATTGGGCATTATGACAAAGAAAAATCTTTGTTCTAAATTTAATATGGAATTTTGAATCCTATTATGACCCATCAAGGCACAGTACTCAATTTATATGAGACTAGTACATGTAAATACGAACATTGATTTTCTTAAGATCTATAGTATTGAAGCTTAAAGATGGTGTAAAATATGTTCAGAGTTTCAAAGAAGTAATGAATTCCATTTTCTAAAGACAATATTTATATACCCAGCTTATATTTTTTTATTTAGAATCTAAATACTTAAGAGTAAGTATCTTGGCAGTCTTACACATAGTCTTTAACACTAGTCTTATACAAAGTAGGTCCTCAATATGTATTTGTTAAGTGAATGAATAGTAAATGAAAAGAATGAGTGATGGAAAAATTATTTCTTGCTCTGACCAACATCCTGAACGTTCTACTCCAGGGTCCATTAACTATGAATATTATTATAATGCTAAATCAATGTTATTGGTCAGGATGCCTGGGTGGCTCAGTTGGTTAAGCGACTGCCTTCAGCTCAGGTCATGATCCTGGAGTCCCGGGATCGAGTCCCACATCAGGCTCCCTGCTCGGCAGGGAGTCTGCTTCTCCTTCTGACCCTCCCCCCTCTCATGTTCTCTCTCTGTCTCATTCTTTCTCTCTCAAATAAATAAATAAAATCTTTAAAAAAAAATAAATCAATGTTATTGGTCAATATTTCCTCTCACTTGTCCATCAGATTGTACAATCAGCATATATGCTAATCATAAATATAATATGGAACAATAGACTGTAGGAATAATGAAATAAATGTAAGGCTCAATGATGGAATATATGGAGTCATTAAAATTATATTTTTGGATTATTTCTGATGGCATGAAAAAAATGTTTAAGATATAACATCTGATACTAAATTAAAACACTACAGGAATCTTATAATGCAAAGAAGAATAAAAATTATTTAGAGGAAAATATTAAAATATCAAAGACAATACCCTATTGTTATTGTGAGAAAAAATCATGTAAAAGATATTAAGATTGTGAATATTATTTTCTTCATTATATTTTTCTAAATATTCTAAGTTTTCTATAATGACTATAAATTTTACAACTATAAAAGATAATACTTGGATAATTTTTTAAAAGTTAGACTCAAGTAAGAAAACAACATATGCCTCAAAATGAGAAAAAAGAAAGTAATGAAATATTGAATCAACTCATAATGCTAAAGATAGTAAGAAAAAAAATTAAGAATGACTTTGAAAAGCAGTGTTAATCGTAATATATATGGGCTCTATAATAGGAGTTCAGAATTTGCATAAGAAATAAAAGAATTATTAAAATTACTATATAATTCTTATATATAGTTTTATAGAAGTGGTATTCTTATAGAAGTGGTATTAAAGTATGGAACTGTCAGGTGTAGACATTACCTAAAAATTGTTTTGGGTTTTGTTTCATTTCATTGAGCAAACACCTGTTGAGAAGTAGCAGTGCTGATAATATTTGGTCACAGCTGACACTAGATGGACCTGTGTCGCAAAGAATGTACAGGACCGCAGAAGGAGGCTGAGCAACAAGCACACTCAAGTACCTCTGGTGCTGCGACAGAAGCCGACACCAGCAACTCAGCCACCGCCCAGCGGGGAAGGGAGTCCTTCTCACGGGAAGCGAGAAGCGGTGGTGGCTTTTCAGGCAGAGAAGGAAGCAGCGGCAAAGACTTGGAGACAGAAACAGCTTCCGATATTCACAGAAATGCAATTAGCTCGGCAAGACTAATGGTAGGGTGGATGGGCCATGGGGAAGAGAGAAACCTAGACGGCACACAGAAGCCAGCCATCCTAAAGAAATTTGGTTTTTACCTGAGGATATCACTTAGAGTTTCAAAAAAGTGGTGATTTGATGTGCTTGTTAGAAAGGTCACTGCTGACTGTGTGGAGGGCTGACTCCAAGTAGGGAAGATGAAGACCAACAGAACATTCTTACGTTGGTTTAGTTGAAGGATGATGAAAGGCCAAACAAAAGTGTTAGAACATTGGGGCGCCTGGGTGGCTCAGTCGAGTAAGGGACCGACTCCTGATTTTGGCTCAGATCATGATCTTAGCCTCCTGAGATCCAGTCCCACGTTAGGCTCCGCGCTCAGCGAAAGTCTGCTTGAGATTGTCTCTCTCCCTCTCCCCCTCACTAGCTCATGCTCTCTCTCCCTAAAATAATAATAACAATAACAATAATAACAATAACAATAATAAAGTGTTAGAACATTTATCTTTTATGATCCCTGATTTACTTTGCAAAACTTTTTGTTCACTTCTACTAGAACTTACTGAACTAAACTGATGATGTGTACAGCTCACATTACAGTTATGGAAAACTTACTGGTATAATGTGACAAATATTTTCTCTATCAGCATAACTTCCAGGGACTGAGTTAACCTGCATTATAATAATCTTATTATTGTTATAATAATCAATTATATTGATTCAATATAATTGATTATTATAATTGAAATGTACCATTGAAATGTACATAATGTACACAAATGTACATAAATGTACCATTGAATCTGATGAATTATCAAATTCATCCTTGTCATATAAAGTTTTGGTCTCAGGACCCCTTTATATTGTTAATATTATCAAGGACCCCAAAAAGCTTTTGTTTATGTGGGTTAAATTTATTGATATTTATGATAATAGAAATTACAATAGAGAAATCATGAAAATATTAATTTACAAATAACAATAACAAACCAATCGGATGTTCAAAAATAATATTTTAAGTGAACAATAATCATAGTTCTAAAAGAAAAAAATCTGAATGGTGTTATTTTATGAATTTGTAAATTTCTTTAATGTCTGGCTTAATGTCCAGATTCTTAAATCAGCTTCTGCATTCAATCTATTATAATTTACATTTGGATGAAGAATATCTGGCCTCACATAGATTTGTAGTTTGAAATTTTTAATAGCCTTTTTTTTTTAAAGATTTTATTTATTTGACAGAGAGAGAGACAGTGAGAGCAGGAACACAAGCAGGGGGAGTGGGAGAGGGAGAAGCAGGCTCCCCGCGGAGCAGGTAACCCGATGCGGGGCTTGATCTCGGGACCCTGGGATCATGACCTGAGCCAAAGGCAGCCGCTTAATGACTGAGCCACCCAGATGCCCCAATAGCCTTTTCACTTAAATGTGAACAGTCTTCTTTGATAGTCTACAGAAACTAGACAACAGGAATCTGAAACCATTGTCAATGAACTTATACTCTGCTACACTAAAATCTATTGGTCTTACACTTTGAATAGATCCATTATCCATGTATGATTTTGTATCAGTATCCATTGTACATTTGTAAATGTATCCACTGACTGACTTATGCAGGTCTTTGAAATGTTGAAACATTTCATTATCCATCTGTTAACATCACTACTAATCGCATCAGAAAATCCTTTAAGTTTTGAGAAGCTGCTGGAGTTCAGATAGAAGTTTTCAAAAATTCTAATTTTCTCTTGAAAGCTCCAATGCTGCCATTGGTAACAAATATTCTCAGTTGTTTTTCCTGAAATGACAGGCTCACTTCATTTTCAAAAAATTATCTGCCAAATAGCCAAGTCTGAATGACCACAATTTGTCTGTCATTCGTTCAAGCAAAAACCATATTTCATGGAAAAGCAGCCAGTTCTGTTTGTAACTCTAACAACAGCACAGTGCGTTCTTTGGAGTCAACCATCCTCAGGCTTTGGAATGTGGCACATACTCTTTATGCGTATTTCCCCTTTCAGCACACAGAATATTATAACTGGCTTTTAATTTACTGAATTTATTTATTTACCTGTTTTTACAGTGAGCGAATGGCAGTGAAGAATACAATGACCACTAGCACAGTTTGGTGCCGCTGTCTTGGTAAGTTTAAGGCCAGGAGTTTTCATTGTTCTTGTACCATAAGGGCAAATGTCAACATAGTGAACAAAAGAAAAATTCTTTTGTGTGATCATGAAAGTAGTTTCGACCTGATCGATTCCCTAAAAGCTTTCAAGGGAACTCAGACGGGTCTGTGGACCACATTTTGAAAATAACTGCTGAAATCATGTTAATAATTTTTCCATTTTTTTGTATTACATTCTGTATGCATCAAAAGACTATGAACATATTGAGAATATGATTGTGGGAATATTTTTAGATAACCACAGAATATAGGGAGTGTTAGAAATGAAATGCAAAAACGGGTCCCTGGGTAGCCTAGTCGGTTAAGCGTCTGACTCTTGATCTCAGCAAAATGCCTAAAAATGACAAGAAAAAAAAAGAGAAGGAGAGTAAAGGAGAATAAGATAAGGTTTGGCCCCAGAGGAGAGCGAGCTGGGATTCCATTCTTTGTGATTGAGCTGGGATTCCATTCTTTCTGATTCCACAGGGAGGTTTATGGAGACCACCCTTGTGTTTTCTTTTTTCTTTGCTTACTGATGTCTATTTAAATTCTTAATTATGTCCTAACTTCCTTTTTTGGAATGTCTTCAAAAGTCAGTCTTGTCTTCATTCATACAGGTTGACCTATAAACCTCTAAATGCCTTAAATATTGGTGCACAATCTTCCAGACTCCTCAAATCGCTGGAAACCTGAAATGCCAAGGCCTACTGAAATGATGGCATTCTAGACCTGAAACCAGTCTGTTGCCTCTTTGGTTTTGAACCAACACACTGACATGCACAGCCCAAAATATCACTGGCCTTTTTAAATGACGTATCACATTCCAGGGTAATAGGAAAACTGCTGCCTGGTAGCATTTGTCAAGTCTCAAAGTAACTCTTTCCAGGATTTTCAAATCCACTGAATTTCTTAGACTGAAATATTTCATGTGACAGAATTCTCTTAGCTTTTTCTCCTCTATGAATATATGATCAGAAATCCTGAACGCTGGTTTCTTTTCTGTATTCAATATTTCTCTTTTATTTTATTTTATTTTATTTTAAAGATTTATTTATTTATTTGAGAGAGCGAGAATGAGAGAGAGTACATGAGAGGGGGGAGGGTCAGAGGGAGAAGCAGGCTCTTCGCTGAGCAGGGAGCCCGACGCGGGACTCGATCCCGGGACTCCAGGATCATGACCTGAGCCGAAGGCAGTTGCTTAACCAACTGAGCCACCCAGGCGCCCTTCTCTTTGATTTTAAAATTATTAGTATTTGCTTAGAAATAATCTAGATATTGTCATCTAAGACTTGCCATTAACCATCTATTCCTCGTCACACAGATTCGTCTCACTATACTCTCCACACGAATAATTCCACATCTCCAAATGCAGCGTATACTAATGATGACCCTCATGGCTTCCACCCTGTCCTCTGGCTCAATAGTACACATTGTTAGTGTATTCTTATTATTCTATTTGATAATCTTATAAACTGATTTTGCCAATTTGATGAGTTTTATTGGAAGTAGTTTAAAAATTTATGTACAGGACGCCTGGGTGACTCAGTCGGTTAAGCGTCTGCCTTCTGCTCAGGTCATGATCCCAGGGACCTGGGATGGAGCCCCACATCAGGCCCCCTGCTCAGTGGGGAGTCTGCTTCTCCCTTTCCCTCTGCCCCTCCTACCCATTCATTCATACTCTCTCTCTCTCTCTCTCTCAAATAAATCAATACAATCTTTAAAAAAATTTATGTACAAACTGCAAAAATATTTATAGGGTTTTTTTTGTCTGTTTTTGATGTTCTCAGTCTGAAGTCAGTTTTTACTAAAACAATCCATTGCACATAACAGGTGTGTCACAAATATAAGATGACTTCCCTAAAATGTTGCTGAATTCTAAAGGGAGAAGTTAGATTACCAAATTACACAATTTTTAGAACAACAATCCTTTGACATTTAAGGCTAACTTTATATTAGACCCCTTCCCAAAGCTCATCTATTGTTACGAAATTTGCAGAATACTAATTTTATCATAGAGAGTTTGTGGGCTGATAAAATATTCAAACATTCAACTGTTTATTTAATAACTTTATATTGAGTTTACTATTTTGATACAGATCCAATAAGGATCTTTATACAAAATAGATTTACCCAAGTACATTTGAAAAATAATGTATGCTAACATTTTTTTTTTAAAGATTTTATTTATTTATTTGAGAGCGAGAATGACACAGAGAGAGAGAGTATGAGAGGGGGAGGGTCAGAGGGAGAAGCAGACTCCCTGCCGAGTAGGGAGCCCGATGCGAGACTCGATCCCGGGACTCCAGGATCATGACCTGAGCCGAAGGCAGTCGCTTAACCAACTGAGCCACCCAGGCGCCCCTGTATGCTAACATTTTTAAAAATTTTATCATATTTAAGTAATCTCTATACCCAATCTGGGGCTCAAACTCACAATTCCAAGATCAAGAGTCTCATGCTCCACCGACTGAGCCAGCCAGGATCCCCTGTATGGTAACTTTCATTCTGGGTTTTAAAGCAACACATGCTTATTTTGGAGAACTTGTACAAAAAATACTTTGGCATATAAAATAAATTATAATTTTGCTTGTATAGAGTAGGGGTCATTTTATCATCTTTATTCTTCTATACTTTTCCTTCTTACTCTATGTAATGAGCATGTATTACTTTTTTTTTTTTAAGATTTTATTTATTTATTTAATTGACAGAGAGACAACGAGAGAGGGAACACAAGCAGGGGGAGTGGGAGAGGGAGAAGCAGGCTTCCTGCTGAGCAGGGAGCCCGATGCGGGGCTCGATCCCAGGACCCTGGGATCATGACCGGAGCCGAAGGCAGACGCTTAGCAACTGAGTCACCCAGGCGTCCCGAGCATGTATTACTTTTGTTGTAAGAAAAATAAGATGTAATATTCTATTTTTTTAAAAAGAAAATTTGTAAAGAAGAAAATAAAAATCATAATCTCATAAACTGGAAATAACTATTACATTCTTTCCGGTTTTTTTTTTTTTTTTAAGATTTTATTTATTTGACAGAGAGAGACACAGCGAGAGAAGGAACACAAGCAGGGGGAGTGGGAGAGGGAGAAGCAGGCTTCCCGCGGAGCAGGGAGCCCGATGTGGGGCTTGATCTCAGGACCCTGGGATCATGACCTGAGCCGAAGGCAGACGCTTAAAGACTGAGCCACCCAGGTGTCCCCCGGTTTTTCTTTTCCTCAGTAAAAACACTGTTGCTTCTTGTTTTTCATTACTGAGATCATACTAGATACATGTATGGTATTTTTTATGTACCCATTATACCTTGGGCGCAGAGAAGTAAACATTCCTGAAACACTGTGTTTAACGGCTCTATAAAAAATCTCAGTATTTGTAAGGACCGTGGTTAATTTAACCATTTTTCTAACATTGTGTATGTAGACTGTTTTCAATTTTGTTTGGGTGGAATTACTCTTCCTAAACAGGGAATAGTTTGGTAGGGCTGTCAGTGGAAGGGCGCAGTTCACCCTTAACTAAGAGGATCAGATTTATAACCCAAACTTGACCAACCAGAGGCTCACTTCCTGGAATTTTAATTTCTAATCCAAGTGACAAGAAAGAAGAAAGAAAGAAAGAAAGAAAAAGAAAGAAAGAAAGAAAGAAAGAAAGAAAGAAAGAAAGAAAGAAAGAAAGAAAAAGAAAAAGAAAGGAAAGAAAGAAAGAAAGGGAGGAAGGAAGGAAGAAAGGGAGGAAGGAAGGAAGAAAGGGAGGAAGGAAGGAAGAAAGGGAGGAAGGAAGAGAGAAAAGAAAAAAAAAAGCCTAAGGTAGTCGAATGAATTCATCCTAGGAGTCAACGGCACCTTGCAGAAACCACCAGAAAAGTCCACCAGAAACCACCAGAAAGTCCCAAGTAAGGGCTAACCGACCATCATGGCCTTCCTTACTCTTGTCATTTCCTGTCTAGATTTCAACTACTCCTCAACTCCATGAGCTGTACTAACTTTCTAAGGTATTACTTTTATATTTAAATTAATCTCAGTCTCAGTTGCTTATTTGAAGCACTTTGAAATTAATTATTTATAAATTCTTCATGGATTCCTAATTTTTATATCCTTTTATGTCACTTTTCTCACTGAAACAAGTAAGAGCCTGAGCTAAGTAAACTTCTCATAGAGTATGAGTACAAACATGACATTTACAGGCACACAAGTGTGATCAATGTCACCACTCTTTTGCTTCTGCCCACTTTGCTATTCATCACCCCCCTTTAAACAGAAACCTACTTAATTGCCTTTATTGGACTATTAACACATATACAGACAAGCCCTCATTATCCAGTGGGAGAAACTTACGAATAATGAAAACTCACCATTAGTATAACAACAATAATTTTATCAACGACAAAAAATGACTGATCAGTTTCTATCTTCTTTGCTCATTATTTTAGCAGTCATGAGTGTACCTAAGACAACTGCTATGGGCTGAATTGTGTTCCCCTCAAAATTCATATGTCAAAGCCCTAACCCCTAGAACCTCAGAATGTGACTGTATTTGGAGACAGGGCCTTTAAAGAGGTGATTAAGTTAAGATGAGGTTGTGAGGGTGGTCTCTATTACAATTTGACTGGTGTCCTTATAAGAAGAGGAAATTTGGACACAAAAAGAGATGCTAGGAAAGCCTACACACAAAGAAAAAACCATGTGAAGACACGGAGAAGGCTGCCATTGGCAAGTCAGTAAGAGAGGACTCAGAAAAAAACCAAACCTGAGAAGCAGCTTGATCTTGCATCTCAGCCTCCAAAACTATAATAAACAAATTTCTGTTGTTCAGTCTGTGGTATTTTGTTATGGCAGCCCTAGCAAACAACAAGCAACCCTCCTTGAGTGGTACTCCTCTATTTCAAGTTCAACGGTTCCCCCCAAATATGGGGGGGATATGTTTCATAAATATGAAACAAAAACAGACTAGAAACATATAAAGAACATGGATAATGTTTGCATAAGTTGGGGAGGGAATATACAGTACAGTAGGGATATTTCTTAGGAACTACTAGTAATCTTTCTGCAAAAACATTAGCTCGTTACTCATTATCTTGTTAAATTTCCAGTAGAGTCACAAATGAATATGCTTTCAGTTATGAGAAAAATTTTGACATGAAGTTAGGTTAAAAAAGTGTTTAACCATTACAGGTATGTGGGCCAATTTTCTTATACTTAAAGTTCTACGGATTCTCAAAAAAGGAGAATCTCACTGCTCTTTTTTTTTTTTTATTTGAGAGAGAGAGAATGAGAGACAGAGAGCATGAGAGGGAGGAGGGTCAGAGGGAGAAGCAGACTCCCTGCTGAGCAGGGAGCCCGATTGCAGGACTCGATCCCGGGACTCCAGGATCATGACCTGAGCCGAAGGCAGTCGCCCAACCAACTGAGCCACCCAGGCAACCTCTCACTGCTCTTTTCTTAAAGAAAAAAGACAACCATAGCACCACTATGTATAATAATTGGTGCTAAGAACACAGATGCCTGCAACACACAGCATGGCCAACAAGAGTAACGTGATGATTCAGTGGGGAGACAATAGTCTTTCCAACAATCTGAGGCCAAACCCTTGGGTCCCGGACCTGTTTTGAAAGCATAAACCGAACTACAGTTGTATTAGTTGCATTATTAACTTAGCTCCGCGTTCTGTTTTGTTCCCTACTTAATTATGTTTTGTGCACCTCGTAACCTCATGTATGATCACTCATTAACTTTGCCTTTTTACCCCTATTCCCTGTGTACCCATTGGTTGTGGAAACCTAACGGGTACCGGAGGGTAGTATTTGTCTTGAAATTATCTGATGTACCCGATCAGACCAGGTCCCAAATGGCACCTTATTGTCTGGAATGCTTACCTCCAGATTGTTTCAAGCCCTCCCCTGCCTCAAGGTTTCAAGAGATGCCTCACCTCCCTCACATGTATTCCTCTTCTTCCCCAAACATAGAGAAGCTCTCCCTAGGCTCAACAGGGCAAGGCAATTTTGGGAATGATCTGCCTTCTCATTGATTTGCCCTTCTGATAATAAAGCTTTCCTTGCTTCAAAACCCATGTCTTAGACATTGGCCTACTGTGTATCAGGTGCACGGACAAGTTTAAGTTTGGTAAGGAACTCGTGCTGGGACAACGGGATATCAACATACAGAAGAATGAAGTTGGATCCCTGCCTCACACTATTTACAAAGACTGACTCAGAATGAATCACAGACATAAATGTAAAAGCTAAAACTATAAATAGAATAGAAAAAAAAAGGAATAAATTGTCATGACCTTGGCTTAGGTGATAGTTTCATATATATGACATCAAAAGCACAAATGACAAAAGAAAAAATTAAAGCCAAAAACTATAGATGCTTTCATCACAGTTCAAGTTAAGGTTGTGGGCAGAACACCAAAGGAGGAAGAGGCCCTAAGAGAAGGAGAGGATTTTTGCCACTTACAGGGTTAAAAGCAAGGTTCATTCTAAGAAGAGAATTTCACACTTGCTAGAGAGAAATTACAATGTTTGTAGGTAACTGAGAGGGAGTGGGAGCAAACAGCTAGGAGATATAAAAAGATAAACCATTAGAATGTGAATTCTGAAGGAATAAAAACATAATGAAACATTTAATATAGATAAATATGAAAGCTGTTTATATTTTTCCATATTATTTTGAGATCCTGTTAACTCATTTGCAAAAAAAGATTTGTTCAAACACTTCTGAGCGTCTACTGTGTCCTAAGGAACCTGGGGGATGACAGACGGGTTTCCATCCTTACCATCAGCCCACATCTCCCAAATTTAGCCATTTCAGGGGAAAGTGCTGAAGTGTAAGCAAGATGGACTGGTTGCTTGGGGCGTTGTTGCTTTTTGGGTTTTTGCTTTTTAATTTTAACTGATTATTTGCAGACATCTAGCCAAAAATCTCAATCAGATTTTTTTCATCAAATAGCGCCGTTTAAACATTTTTTGAGCCAATTTCACTGCATTCTAGGAAACAGAATTTTTCACAGAACTTTACAAATTGTTAAAACTTTTTGGTGTGTAAAAATGAGTGGTTTAGGTTTATTTTGTTGGGTTTTTGTTTTTTGTTTTTTACCAGTAATTTGTCACCACTAAATATGCGACTTAAATTTACTTGACATTGTTCCTTGGTTTGTTTTTATAAATGCCAGGGACAATGACAGCCCTAAGCACACTGCCAGGGCCCCCCAGATCTGGCTGGTCACCTGTGTGGCTCCAAGTCCTTCCATTTCTTCTCTCAGGATTGCTAACAAGGCGGGTACCACCCCTTATACCTGTGAGACACTGTGCCCTTGGGGACCTTGGTGTTCTCTCTCTTCCCTCTGCCCTGAATGCTCTTCTCTCGCCTCATTCAGGTAAAAATCACTTTCTGCACCTCTTTTGCTATCTCTCTGCATGCCCCCTCATCCTCAGCATTGCCTTACCCTACTTTATTTTTCCTCAAAGAACATATATTCTCTGCTTTTTCCTTACACACTGATAAATCTACCAACTCCATCACTAGACTGAAAGCACCATGTGGGCAGGGATTTTGTCTAATTCACCATATTCCTGTACCTAGTATAGGAACTGTCCTATACTATAGGAGGACACATTTTTTTTTTCCCAATGAATGAGTATAGTATATTTAGGAAATCATTCTAAATTAAAGTATATGAAATTTCAGATGAATTGACATGGGAAACAAAAGCAAAAGAATCTTTACAATTTACAGCCCATTGACAGGTCCTTGGGACAGGCAGAGTGATCTTCCTCTAGGAACTCAACTGCCTATGTCAAGTCTTCTCTAAGGGCAAAAGGCAATCTTAGTTTAACATTAAGCCACCTCCAGGATCCTCGGTGTCTCCTTTAACATATAAGAATTCCTTTGGAAACTTTATCTCTACCTCCCAAGATATATGTTAGCAATCATCCTCCAAGCATATGGATCACTGATACACATCTGAAGGGTCTCATGACTGAGGTTTTACTAGACAGCAGTAAATGACCTTTTCCCAACAACAGCTAGCACCTCACGGTCCTGGAAACCTTGCTTCCAAATTCCTTAGAGACTTACGCTATCCCTAACCCCCTCCCAACTTGAAAGTATATAATCAGCCACTCCTCACGACCCCAGTACAGCTCTTTCTGCCCATGGGTCCTGTCCCTGTGCTTTAATAAAACCACCTTTTTGCACCAAAGTCACCTCAAGAATTCTTTCTTGCCCGTTGGCTCTGAACCCCAGCGTTTCCACATCAGAATCACAGCCGCCATATATAGGCTGCACTACCTGAGTCCTGGTTATCTGGGCTAGATCCTAGCTCTACCATCACAGGAGTGATCAGGGATGGTTGAAAGCACAGATTCTGCAGCCAGCCTGTCTGGGTCTGTTTGGGCTCTGCACTTACTGTCTTACCAAGGGAAAGTTAACCTCATTAGGCTTTGGTTTCCTTATCCATAAATTGTTGATTAATAATAGTACCTACCTCATAGGTTAAGTGGCAAAATATCTGTAAAGGTCTGCTCAGAATAGTGGCTGGGATGGAGTAAATGCTACGCATCTTTGCTAAATAAAATAGTTAATAAATGGGATTCTAGGAACAGGGACAAGAGAAAAAGTTGGAAAAGCAAGTTTGGGGAAATTTGGTTCGATTTTTTTTTTTTTTTTCTGACCACAGTTGCTTGGAGAATAAATCCCTTCCCCACACCTACCCTTCACCGGTATAATCTAAACAGAGATGTGAAACATGCTTAATTGACTAATCAGAATTTCAAAGGGTAGTGATTACTTCACAAATCACAGCCCCATTGACCCAAAGATGAAGACTGCAAAAGCATCGATAGCTCATTCTCAGTCCCTCTTCACCCTCCCCTGTAATCTCTTTCTCCTCCCCTCCCCCTTCCAAGGTAGCTGTTTACCTGGCAGGAAGTGATGGGTTTGGCCTATAATACCCTGTACCGGCAGGCCCCCAGGCTAATTTTGGAGGGGTGCTTTCAAATGTCAGACTCATACCAGTATAAACCCAGGAGGACTGCCAGGTCTGTGAAGTCCTAGGGGTAACTCCAAACAAGCCCCAGATTTCCCCCTTCCTTTTCTGCAATACCCAGAGAAGGTGCTCTTGTGTTTTCTCTCTGAGTCTCTGGGCTCCCTGACAGTGCTCTCTATACAAGGAATTAGAATATTTCTTACTGGACTCCTCTAGGAGATTCTGGAGTTTTCATTCCCTATGCTGGTGGCAATAAAGTTTACTTATGGGTCTCTGGTCTGTCCCTTTGTCCCTGGTATTTCTAGTTGCTAATGGAGAATCCTGGCTGAGATCCCCAGTGCCTTCTCGGATACTGTATAATTAATTAGGCCTCCAGCTGTGCCTTCCCTTTCCCTCCCATGGATGGAGAAACCCTTCCCACCATGCCTTAAAGGAAGATTGCTCTAATAAATGAGTCTCCAGGTACCAAATTTCCCAGCAAGAAGGGGCCATGTAAACAGAGACTATTAGTACTGGTGGCAAATCCAACGTATTAATTACTTTTACTAGTAGGAGCATTCCGGATATGTTGGCTACCTAAAAAAAAAAAAAAAAAAATTTGAAAAAACAGACTAACAACGTGAAGAGGGAAGAAAAAAAAAAAAGCCATACAAAGGAGTTGCAGTGAGTTTAATGAAAACTAATTGCATTGCTTGGTTCGTGTGATATAACCAGCCACTGTGCTCTGTCCTGGTGGTTTATAATGTTACCTCACCCTCTCCACGAAATTGTTTTCCCGTAAATCTCTGTGGCCATCCATTCCTGTCTACACATTATGTTCCTAAAATAGACACCATCTAAAAATCTCTTCAAGGAGCTTTGTGGAGGAAGGCCTAAATGGCAACACTGCTCCTAGAAGAGGGGTGCAGTGGTTTCCTAGCAATTACAAGGGCAACAGCCACAAAGGAGAGGTTTAAAGGAGTTTTTCACCATAGTTACTCTTCTCCCAAAATGCCCAGCCGAGGGGAAAGAGAAGTGTCAGGCGTCCAGCGAACGTGCATAAGCCCCGAGTTGCATCACCCTGGAGTGCCGGGTCTCGCAGCAAATAGGAAAGGTAAGCTACCCACTGCTCCGGACAGGAGAAACTCAAGCCGGAATCACCGACCTCAGCATGGAATTTTCCTATTTCTGTTCAGCATCATCCTCTTGGGATGCTTTAAAGGGCTTTATGGAGACATCTGTCCTGTTACTACACTAGCGCATCAGAAACACCACGTGAACCTGTAAATCCACAGGAAAAGAAAGCACACACATTTTATAGGTGTGAGAGCAACAGTGTCAGTAGTTCGCAAGTTTGCTATCGCATCTCAGAAAATATTTAGTCACATGCACAGACAGACAGAGCATTCCCCTGCTTTGGCTTGACTCGGTTCTCAAGACACGTGCAAAAGCACCTACCACCACTCTATTTGGACCAATTTGTTAAAGAGGAGTGACGCTTCTCAGCGAGTAACTGAAGAGAACAAAAAGAAATATGAGAAGTAAACGTGGGGGGTGGTCTTGAAACACATACCTCAAACAGGTAGGAGAGCGGGAATCCATGATAACAAAGATGTTTGAAAAGCCTCCCGTCCACCCGGAAACCTTTCTTGTGCACTTTGGAAAAGCCAGCCGGTTCACCCTGGGAACCGAACAGCATCTGCAGTATCACTGCTGATCATGACCTCTGTCTAATTAAAAGTAACTCGGTGTTTCCTGCTTGGCATTCCACGGAAGAAGGGACTCTCTCCCACTTCCCTCAAGCTCCTTTTGTGGCGTGGTTCGATCGGAGTTAGGGGGAATGCATCATTGTTCCCTTCTTGTCCAAGACAGGAGGTATTTCTCCTCCAAAGCCCAGCTTCTGCCCGAGGAGGTTGAACACCCCTGCAGTGCTGAGCTCCAGCATAGCCCTGCTACCTCCTTCCTTCCGTGTGGGGTTAACACTGAGATCTAATTTTTGCTCCATCCTTAGGAACAATATGACCTCTATTCACAGCTAGCTAGTCCAGCTCTAAAGCACGGGTGAAGGAGGGGGCTTCAAAAGGAGACCTTGAATAGGATGAAGGCAAGCAAAGGCAAGAAGAACTGGCCAGGTTCCAAGCTATTTCAGACCAAAGAATCCCATCTTGTATCAAGATGCTGACTGCAAAACAAACCTGATTTCAGTTCGTGGAAGGTGGAGAGAGGAGGGGGAGGGGAAGGGGAGGAGAAGGGGAGGAGAAGAGAGGGAGGAGGGGGACCGTGGGTCCGAATTCACATACAAAAATGGACTTCCTGCTCAGCTCCAACTGTATATCCACGGGCTCTTTTTCCGCAGGAATAACTGGAATGAATATGACTACGATCACAACGAAACAACCAGATGGCTTACCTGATAAAAAGGAAAATTACCCATCTGCAACGAGGAACAGCATCTCCCAAAGACAAGATGATAACAACGTGCCTTCAGTTGCAATTGTTCAGATTCCTTTTGCAAAAGGTGACCAAGTATTTACAAGGGCTGCAGTCTCACCGAGGCAGCACACACATACACGAACACACACGCAGACACACACACACACATGCACCACAGACCTCTGCAGTATCCTCTCGGCTTCATCCTCGCCTCACTCTATGGTACCTAATACAAATCAGCAAATAGCTTTGTTTAAAAAAAAAAAAAAAAAAAAGTGGAGGTAGCACCTTACATTACATCGCCATCTAGTGGCCAAACACTGAATATTTTCTCACCAGCCTGATTCATGTGTTCTTTCTCAACCTCTTTTCTCTGTCCTTCTTTCCCCTTTTCCCTATGGCTCTCTCACTCTTGCTTCCTCTTGTTTCTCCTTCATTCCCAACTGCTCTATCATATCAAACCCCTAAAGACTCAAAGATGAGAAAGTTTAAAAGTAAATATAGCTATCTTCAAGCATAGCAAATATCTTGTGTTGCTTTTGCATTTTTCTTTAAGTGTCACTTTATTCTCACTATGAATCTTTGTTATCTTTACAAATTATGTAATTCGTGAAAAAAGCATTGTCTTCTTCTTCCACCAGGAGAGAATTGGGTGGCCCTTTTTTGCTTGTCTATGGCTTTCCTTTGAAGATCTACTTGAAATTTTTCTCATTTTTAAGGTTGTGTTCAGTAGGAGGTTCTGCATTATAGTGAATAGCTCAGTGTGAGAAGATGCGAGTTTTACTTCATTTTCAACACCTGTGAGCATGTGCCTTTGAGCAAGTCACTGGGCTCTTCCATGAAAACTTACATTTTGTCATCTTCATCTATATTTAGATGTTAAACAAGATTATCTTCCACTCTACATGTCTAGTTTTATTATACTTTACCACAATATGTTTCCTCATCTTGCGGATTTGACCTACAATAACATGTTTTGGTAAGCAAATAGATATTTTTTGAATCAAATGAAGTAACACCTATTGACAGAATTATAAAACGCATGTCTATCAGGTGTTCCCAAGACAATGAAGTATCCACGTGAAACTATTTGTAACTCTAGGAACTGAGAAGAGAACTTTCTCTGTTGTGTACTGTACTTTAAAACTGAACAGTCTTTAACATCCGGTCATGTGTAAACTCACAATGAACTATGTGTAGATTAGTAATTTGCAGTAAATATTTCATGCTGGTTGCTTTCCACCAAACACAGTTACTGTTGACAACTGTCATTGGGTGTGACTTTACCATTTATTAAATGACATAACCTTCAATACTTTATCTATCAATTCCTTACCACAGAACAGTACAATGTTACTATTAATATTATTATAACTATTCCTTACGCAGCTGAAAATTCTGAGGCTTTCCGAACCTTATCAATAAGGCTCCAGGCCACACATAGCTTGCAAAGCAGTAAAACCAAGGCTGTTGGTTCTGAAATCTATTGATCTTTGCAACATTCTCAAAATTCCACCTTTCCTCCCTGTTCTAGAATCACAAGGATATATTATTTCTCTGTTCACAAAACATTTACTGAACCTTTTTTTTATAAATTACTCATGGGCACATCTTCTCATCTATAAAAGAATGAAATTGAGTAATCATTTCTTGTTCATCTCAGCAATTCTGTATTTCCACCAAAGCCAATCCAGGTAGCATGAACACATTAATGGAAGTTATTCAGTGTCTGGGAAATGGTGTTTTTCAGTCTCTGGTAGAGTCAGGGCAATGTTGAAAGGAGCCGGAGGGACCAGTGACCAATATTTAGTAAGTAATTACTAAGCTGTTGGAGCTGAAGAAGAAGTGGGAAGTATGTGAACTAATAGGCGGTGTTTTTTTTTTTTTTAATGTTAGGCTAACATATTTCATAGGAACAGTACCTATAGCTTAAACATATAGGCATAAAAATAAGAACACCATTGGCCACGTACTTTCATGCCTTCTAATTGCTTATTATAAAGGTCAAGTTTTTGAGGGGCTGCTCACAACAATCCTCTCAACAGCTCTCCCTCTCTGGTCCACAGCGGTGGACCTGAGAGGGGAAGGGTGTCTGTCCATCTGACCTAGTCAAACAGAGCCGCCCCGTGTGACTCTCGCAGTGGTGGGGGACAGGCTTCACAGGAAACGCACAGCCCAAACCAGGTGGGCCAAGGCACTGGGAGCAAGGAGTCACGCAGGGGTAGAAGACGCAGTGACAAACGATAGAGCCAGAAAACTTGCAATGACTTCTGTTTCCCGCTCCAGTCCTTCACAAGATCGAGATATTTCCTGACTTGGGGTTCCATGATGAACACAACAAACTCCATTTTCACTTAGTTGGACTTAGTTTCTGTTACTCTGTGGAGCCCTAGCCAGTTCACTCATTGCAGGAATCCAAATGCCCTAGCCCTTGAAAGCTATCAAATACTGCTCAGATTCTGGGCCTCTGACACTTCATTTATTCACCTCTTCAAGCTCCTGCTATAGATAGATAGATAGATAGATAGATAGATAGATAGATAGATAGATAGATAGATAGTTAGATAGATAGATAGATAGATAGAGAGATAGATAGATAGATAGATAGATAGATATGCCAGGCGCTTTTACAGAAACTGAAGTTACATCAGTGAACAAACCAGATCAAAATCCCTCCATTAGTGGAGTTTACTCCAACCTTTTAAACAGATGGAAAGGCACACTATTTTCACGGTGCACACCACCCGTCTGCCTCTGAATCTTTGTTCACAACCTTCACTTTTCTTGACAGATCATCCCCTGCCCCCCTCCCATCCGTACATGGAGAATGCTACCAAGGTTTTAGCTCACATATTCTTTCTGCTCTAATATATTTCCTGTTTCCTCAGTAGTTAGAATTGTGTTTCTTGTGTTAAAGATCAGCTTTACGTTTTATTTTGTGTGTTAAACTGAAGGAACTGAACATGAGAATAAATGGCTGTTCGGATACAGACTGAAAAAGAAAGGCCAATATCCCACCCACGGTACAAAGAGCATTTTTAAGGACTAGCCCATCATTCTGTACACAAGACATTTCATTCATCAGAGCTGAAGCAGTTTAACGTCATTGGTAACTTTAAATATTCCTCATATAAGCCTTGGCATAAAGGCAAACTACGAGTTTGTTTGTTTGTTTGTTTAAGCAGGCTCCATGCTCAGTGCGGGGCTCAAACTCCTGACCCTGAAATCAAGATCTGAGCTGAGATCAATAGTCGCACACTTAACCAACTGAGCCACCCAGGTGCCCCCAAATATGAGATTTTTATTAAATTATACACTTAAAGTCACATACTCCTAAAAGTTGGCAAAAGATGGGGCGCCTGGGTGGCTCAGTTGGTTAAGCGACTGCCTTCGGCTCAGGTCATGATCCTGGAGTCCTGGGATCGAGTCCCACATCAGGCTCCCTGCTCAGCAGGGAGTCTGCTTCTCCCTCTGACCCTCCCCCCTCTCATGCTCTCTCTATCTCATTCTCTCTCTCAAATAAATAAATAAAATCTTAAAAAAAAAAAAAAGTTGGCAAAAGATAAAGTAAAAATGAAACTCTCTCTGTGCTAAATCTTAACACTGTTGCATTGTCTCTTTTGACCTTGTGCTGAGAGCTTTCTGTAGATTCCTTATTCACCTCCCAGATTCCTAAAGCCCCATGGAACCAGCTCTGCATTTTATTTACCTTTATGTAGCAAATTAATTTATTGAAATATAATTTTCTCTTTCTCACTGTTACCTTTCCAGTTTCAAAGAATGAAAAGGTAATTTCCCTCCTTTACTTCCCACCCTTAATATTAGCCATTCCAGGAGATCCTCTGTCAACTTGTCTCAGGAGGTAGGAAGAATATACTGGCCACCTGTGAATGCACGGCTTTGCTCACCTGCTAAGAGGCTTAGGCTGTGCCCTTCCTATGAGAAAGTTTCTAACAAAGGAAAGAGAAGGAAAGTATAAGACGTCCTTTAGTCTTTGCCTTGTTCTCTCTGTCCTGAGAATTGGATCGTGACTTTGGTACAGCTCTGCTGGGGGCTAACAGCAGCAGTTCACTGCTCGGTGCACCAAAGAAAAAGGGATGCTGTAATGGGGCCTCATGGCTGTCAGTACATTTTGGGTATTAGAGAGGAAGAGAGGTCACTCAGATGGAAAAAGCTGCACTGGATCTTATTGTTTGTCAGTTCCAAGGCTGTGATTAGAACTTTGAGAGTGCAAGGGGAGAGCTCAGCATCAGAAGGCTGAAGAATCAGTGTGATTAATATCGGAATGTTATTTAGTATTTTCTAGCATAGAAAATAAAGGGATTTTTTTTTTTTATCAAAACATTATGCTTGATGCCCATCTCTTGGAGTTCTGGACCTTTTTGTCAGCTGCCTTATATAAAGAGTTAAGTAACTCAATTAATTTGGGGCTTGGCAGGGAGAAGGAGCTCATCCTTGGACTTTGATGCAAAATTTCCCAAAGTAATGGTCAAATCATTGTGTTCTGAATTGTGGATTCCCTTGCTCAAAATTATAAATGACATTTGAGTTTTGAAGGAGAAAATGTGAATAGATCCTTCTGTAATTTGTTTGGGAATCTAGGCTCATTGAGTGATGTGAAGCTGGGTCCTCCCTGAAGGAAAGGGATTGGGATACTAGTGTCTGGAGTTGAAACTGGGCAGGAGTCTGACCCTGGGATGGTGTCCCAGAGGATATAATAGTGATGCCACACAGGCCTGCGGGTGGTGGCAGGCCTGACAGAATGGTGATTCCGATACCCACTGCATATGCCAGAGTCAGAATTTGAACCCAGACTTTATGATTCTAAATCCACAGGACCACGGTATCATTACCTGGCTTCAAATCCTGGTTTTGCCCCATGTGATTGGAAAATGGAACTCAGCTAAAGAGCAGTTTATTGTAGAACTGTGATTCCACAGTAAACATAATTTACCACTTCAGGACTACTGGATTCCCCAGTATATATATATATATATATATATATATATATATCACATACATATATACACATGTATACATGTGTATACAAATGTATATATATTATATATATATTATTCTGTAAACATTTACTACTAATTCCTTGTTCTCTCCCAAGCATTTACTAATATAGTGACTTAAGCAGCCACTATTTTATTTTTTTTTAATTTTTTTATTAACATATAATGTATTATTTGTTTCAGGGGTACAGCTCTGTGATTCATCAGTCTGACACAATTAACAGAGTTCACCATAGTACATACCCTCCCCAATGTCCATCACCCAGCCACCCCATCCCTCCCACCCTCCTCCACTCCAGCAATTGTTTCCTGAGATTAAGAGTCTCTTATGGTTTGTCTCCTCCTCTTGTTTCGTCTTGTTTCATTTTTCCCTCCCTTCCCCTATGATCCTCTGTCTTGTTTCTCAAATTCCTCATATCATTGAGATCATATGATACTTTTCTTTTTCTGATTGACTTAATTCGCTTAGCATAATACCCTCTAGTTCCATCCATGTCATTGCAAATGGCCAGATTTCATTT
>NC_138371.1:59735655-59758001 GCF_054177405.1 Leptonychotes weddellii | reverse complement strand
TGAAGTCCGGAATTGTGATGCTGCCAGCTTTGCTTTTCTTTTTCAACATTCCTCTGGCTATTTGGGGTCTTTTCTGGTTCCATACAAATTTTAGGATTATTGTTCCATTTCTTTGAAAAAAGTTGATGGTATTTTGATAGGGATTGCATTAAATGTGTAGATTGCTCTAGGTAGCATAGACATTTTCACAATATTTGTTCTTCCAATCCATGAGCATGGAGCGTTTTTCCATTTCTTTGTGTCTTCCTCAATTTCTTTCATGAGTATTTTATAGTTTTCTGAGTACAGATCCTTTGCCTCTTTGGTTAGATTTATTCCTAGGTATCTTATCTTATGGTTTTGGGTGCGATTATAAATGGGATTGACTCCTTAATTTCTTTTTCTTCTGTCTTGTTGTTGGTGTATAGAAATGCAACTGATTTCTGTGCATTGATTTTATATCCTGCCACTTTACTGAATTCCTGTATGAGTTCTAGCAGTTTTGGGGTGGGGTCTTTTGGGTTTTCCACATTAAGTATCATGTCATCTGCAAAATGTGAGAGTTTCACTTCTTCTTTGAAGCAGCCACTATTTTAGAAATAAAAAACATTTCCTAGCAGAAAATAATAGACTCTTTACTTTTCAGGTTAATTTGTCCTTCTAAAAATGAGCCAGAAAGGAGTATAGAATTTACTTGCTATTACATAAATAAATGCAAAAATTGCCATTTAGATCCATCTCTTAGGGACCATAACCAACCAGTTTTTTATCAAGTTTAAAGTTACAATTTCTTGATAGCACAAAATTGGTCTGTTGGTTTTAGATTGTCTCATAGGTACTAGAAGATAAACATTTAAAACCATGGTAAAGTCCATACACCCCATGAAAGGAAGAAAGAAAGAAAGAAAAAGAAAAGAGAGGAGAGAGAGAGAAAGAAAGAAAGAAAGAAAGAAAGAAAGAAAGAAAGAAAGAAAGAAAGAAAGAAAAAAAATAAAGAAAAGAAAAAGAGAAAGAAAGAAAGAAAAGAAAAAGAGAAAGAAAGAAAAAGAAAAGAAAGAAAGAAAGAAAAGAGAGAAAGAAAGAAAGAAAAGAAAGAGAAAGAAAGAAAGTAGGTCAGCTATTTCTTCAAACAGGATATCAAAATATTTGAGCCCACCCCAGCTCCACTGGAATTTACTGAATCAAAGCTGTAATGGGTTTGTGATTTTTTGCACTCAGAGATTGCCATTCTTAAAATCACCTACAATATATTGAGCCTAAATAATTGGAATTATTTTTCTTACTGAATCTATTCTAAAATGTTTCTCAAGTAGCTAGAATCTGTGTTTGTAGGCACACAGAAAAATATTTAAAATTTAATAAAAAGTTTCCAAAAAGTCACTAAAATTACTTCTGATTCTTTCTTTCTGGTAGTAAAGGAAAATGAATGGTAAGGTTTGGGGGGTTTTTTGTTGTTGTTGTTTGTTTGTTTGTTTGTTTTGACCTCACCACAATGCTGTATTTTAAAGTGAGAGAGAGATGGAGGAAGGTTGTGGGATCATGAAGGAGGTCCTCACATGATGCCCAGTCTCCCCATGCCTTCCTGCCATTCCACCCAAAGCAATGAAAGCCAGAATTTAATTAGAAATGACCATTTCCAGGGATGCAGTTACTTCCTGTTGGAAGATTCACAGCAATTTTCTTTTAATTACATAGGCAGCTGTTGGAGTTGGAGAAGCAAACAATGGTATTCCTAAACCAAATAAATAGGTTTTATGGGCAAGACCTAGTAATACACTAACATGATTTCTTGAAAGGGAATTAAATAGATGAATGTAAACCATCTGATGAGGTCAGCAATGCAATATTGGTTCACAAGGTTATTAAACTACAGAATTACTTTTTGTCACTTCATAGAATATTATTCATTCTCCATTATGAAACCATTCAAGCAATGTTTAAAAGAATTACTTCAGTGATCTATGAGTTTTTAGCTTAAAATCCTTTATTATTTGGGGCCCTGGCTTATTTTTTGGTCTTTTTTTCTTCAGCTAAAGTGTAAGAGTCCATTATCAATATTTACTGAGGATGACAGCAGTGCCATTTTTCATAATAACAAACTTTTTGCCTTTCCCCAAATAAGCCAGGAGCCATCACACTTTTAATACTTGGTTTTCTTCCTTTCTTCTCTGGTTGCATCACCCTCCACCCTCTACTGTGCACCTCCTGCCCTGACTCTAGCTCCTAATCTCTTTGAGAGAAAGAACTAGGTCTTATTTCTTATTTTATTCCCAAACACACCCCAGTGTTTGTGGTATTTGCTGAAGGTGAACAGATGACATCTGCTGAGTACTGATGAATCAAAATTCCAGAATGAAATTCCACTAAGATTTATAGGCAGGATAAAAGAACTTAAAATCTCATGAAACAGAAAATCAATTGACATAAATCTTTACCACTGCTTCACAGATATGCTTTTGAGAATCCTTGAGGAATTGCGGCAGGGGAAGTTCTCAGAGATCATCTACACAAGGGTTCTTATTTTGGATAGAAGGAATGATGTCAAGAGAAGTGATGTGACTTGTCCAAGGTCACATAGCTAGTTTTATACCACAGAAGTCCATTCAAATTTTTTCCACTGTCTAACTATGAAGGAAATTAATATTGAGTAGATGCATCAGCACATAAGAAGCGAAATGGAAGTGAGTGGAGTATTTCTAGATATGCCACAATTGATTTTCACTCATGTTTTGACAGAGAGATGGATGTGATGGTGTGTGTGATTGCAGTTACTGTTTAAGAAGGTGATGGACTAACCAACATTGGTTTTAGCAAAGGGTAAAGAAAGTGACCGTCTTTCAGTCCAGCTCCCCATGCTGATCTTAAATATTAACCACAAAATGTTCAAGTTCAAGGGCATGAGCACCAGGTACTCAGAGTAACATTGACAGCTTTCAGGAATGTAGATCCAAAAAGAGGCCAAGGAAATATCCAGCAAGCAAATGATCTTGAAGTTCTATAATGTCTTTGAAAAGCTAAAATGTAATCTAAAAATACATTTTCTGTTTCTTTAGTCTAACAAAACATTTAAATGGCTGTTAACTTTCTTATATTGAAAAAATATTTAATGTTTCACACGCCTGAGCTTTATGCCTCTTTCTTTAAATACATAAAAGCTTCATAAAGTTTGACTCTTAAAACAAGATCAAAGTACATCACAATATTTAAAGCAATAATCATGAATATTTAGGTTTAGATCTACTGCCCCAGTAGGATAAAGAAAGAAAAGAAATATCAATATAAATAAAGAAAGTACATGAGCAATATAAAAAACTAAGTTACTGTGTTGGGTTCTATTCTGTGCTTACATGTGCTCTTTCCCTTCTCTTAGATCAATTACACACTATTCTTGGTTTTTGCCTGATCTATTTCATACAGCAATTTCCCCACTTTGCAAAGAAGAGTCAGCTACAGCTAGTGCTAAGAAAAATATGGTCGATTACTTATTGGGACCACAATACCAGTTTGTCATTTAAATATATTTTTAAGGGGTGCCTGGGTGACTCAGTCATTAAGCGTCTGCCTTCAACTCAGGTCATGATCCCGGGGTCCTGGGATCGAGCCCCGCGTTGGGCTCCCTGCTTAGTGGGAAGCTTGCTTCTCCCTCTCCCACCCCCCTGCTTTTGTTCCCTCTCTCTCTGTGTCTCTCTATCAAATAAATAAAATCTTAAAAAAATAAAAATAAATAAATATATTTTTAAAACAAACATATCACTTCTCTATCTGTTGAAGAGGTTTAATTAGCTTTTATTTTATGAAGAGGACTTTCTTTACACTAAAAGAAATAGCTGATATTTATGAAGACAACTCTTTATTTACAAAATAAAACTGAACTTTGCCATAACTTAACATAATCAAACATGTAGTTCCTGTTTCCCTAAAGGATTTTAACCAACATCTCTTTCCTTTCATGTTCAAAGACTAAAAGCCATTGCCTTTACCAAGAAAAGCTATCCATAATGTCTGCATATATCAATAGAATTATGATGCTACCATGTTTTTCTGGGAGATTAACATCTTTCCCACATCCCTAAGCTGTCCCAACCTTCAGAAATCCATTCATAAACTCACCCAAATCACGTATGAGTACGTCTCTTCTATCTTCCCTTGGGAAAAGCAAGCATTCCAAATAATGGGCAGAGGTCAGGCAGGGCCCGCTTCAGAGCTTCTATCTCTTTAGAAGAGATTGGTAAGCGACTGGGGTAGAAGGTGCACAGAGCCAGACAATCACCACATTTAGTCTAGTCCCACTAGATTTCCTTGGAAATTTTGCAGCTCGTAAACTGAGTTGCTAGTTCAGGATGGCCCCTATTCACGTTGGCTTGCTGAGCAATGGGATGTCTTAGCCACACGTGGATCACTTGGGGCTCAGGTGTGGGATGGGTGCTGGGCAGCAGCACCCCCATGCTACACACAGTCTCCTGTCCTGGCTCGCCTATAGTCAGATAACAGACAGACTTGTCTACTTGCTAGGGGTTACTACAATGACAGAACCACTTCAATATTTTCCATGACCCTTGAAAAATAAGGAAGCTCAGAGGCTGATAGACTTGTTTCCATGTTCCACACAGTCTCTTTGAAAGTCTTTTACATCCTGGTTGTTATCATTACATCAAAGTAACCTGTTCCACCTCTCTGTGGGGAACAGCAGGTTGAAGAGGCAGGAAAGGGCTCCTTCTGGGTCTGCACCTCTTTAATTAACATATATGGGATGTGATCATTTACACGGCCGCCCCCCTCTTACTGTTTCTGAAACTAGGCAAATACAGAATGTGAATCTTTCCCTAACTTTAGCAGTGATAAAACTCAGAGCTCACTTGCCCTACTTCACAGGGTAGTTGCTGTCCCACAGGACAGCAGTACCTTTATCCACATCTTCATCAGCCCGGAGTCTCCTCTCTAGGGCATCACAAAAGAGTTATCTTTCCATGAAACCTCTACTGCTTTAAAATTCTGTAGCTCTGATTTAGGCAGGATCCTGGCAGGAAATACATGCTACACTCAGAAGCCGTTCAATGAAGATAATTTAATGGAGGAACATTTTACTATGTAGTTTAGATGGTTGACAAAGCACTCGGGAACTAACAATGGAGAGACTCCATGCCACACCTGGGTCTTAATGGATAAGAGAAGGAAACAGTGGCACCCAATGCTAGCGAGAGTGGGGAGTTCTGGAAGACCCCAGCAGGAGGTTTACCAGAGAAGAAGGCAGCCACTTAGGCTAGACGGTGGGGTGTGTTGGGGAAGGCCCTCTAGTTCCTACTCATGCCTGCCTTGGGCTCAACCCAAAAGAATCCAGAAGACAAGGGCTTCCAGATTATGTCTAACTATGGAGAGCAGCTGTTGGGGGCTGGAGATCTGTCCCCTGACCCACCTATTGTGCTTCCGCTCCCTTCCTGGGCCTGGCACTTTGCATCTCCTGCTGGGGCAGCCCCTCTTCTGCAATGGCAGCTCTCGCCCATGGCTGTCCTCCGCATGTTCACCTTCAGACCTCCCCACTGTTGCATGTCCCTGGCTGCCTCATCATCCAATTTTGGCTCCCTTGAACCTACTCTGTGTAGAGTCCCTTCATTCCCACTGTCCTGGTTAAAACTTCCATTCCTTTGTAAGCATCAGGCAGATGATTTATAAGTTCTATCAGATATGAAGGGCTGCTGGGAAAAGGGGAAAAAGCTATGTATCTCATAGTATGGATCTCTAGTATGTGGTAGGTATGCAGAAATGTATTGCTATTCAAATCAATTCTAATAATGATTTAAGAGGAATAATAATTAAATATGCCAGGACTTTAAAACTTCATGACAATCTAATAAAGTAGATATCATTATCATTATCATGATTTTATAGATGAGGAAACTGAGCCTCAGAATAGTTGAGTAACTTGGCTAAGGTCACACTTATGAGGGTCTCCAGGTAAGGGGATGATTAAGTGTGGTTTTGAAACCAACACTCTGTCTTCCAAGTACCCAATCGTAGCTTAAGTTCATATTGTCTTGTTTCATATAAAACGCTCTGCAATATCACATTATTAAAATCAAGATGGTAAGTCTCTGGGACCCAAGTTCAAAGGCAAACAAAGGGGAGATGACACATCCACTCCTCACTGAGCAGGATTACATCATCCATGCTCACATGGACTGTGATGGAGGAGAGGTATTTTTACATGCGGCCAGCCCAAGAGAGTTTTAGGGGTATGGTAGATCTACAGTCTGGATTTCTGTCAAATGTGTTGGGGGTGTCACGTGGCAGGGTGGGAGGGTGGCAGATGGCGATTCTTCCTTCTCCTTGTTTTAGATTCTACAATCTTCCACAGAATGTGAAAGAGTGGAGCTATGTTTGGAACTACTCTCACCAAGTCAACAAATAAACTAAACACATGAGGAGTGGAGTGGAGACACTTGCCTCAATCTGGCAATGCTTGAGTTTCCAGAAGTCTACATTTGTTAAACATGGAGAGTCTCAGAAAGCAGAACTGCTGCGGATCATGAGCATTGACAATAAGTTCGCTCTGGCCAAGCCTCAAGTTGCAAACCTCATGCTTGATGAGGACTCTTTTTCTCAGCTCATTTTCTAAAAACAAGTGCTTTCTGGCTCTGCTTCATATTTGTGAAGACACAAACCACACCAACATGTGATACTCTTAAGTTTTGAAGCCCTGCTTCTCAAAGTGTGGCAGTGGGTTCGCTGCGTGTGCATCTCTTGGGAGCTTGTAGAAATGCAGAATTTGGGGCTTTACTTCTGCAGAATTTGCAGTTTAACAAGACTCCCAGGTGATTTCTGTACACATTAAAGTTTGAGAATCACCGTTGTAGAGGGTACTGTTGGCAATGACCATCACAGAGGTTCAGCTCCTAAGCCCGCCCTCTTCCCTCTGCATTCACGCCCTATGAATCAGCCACTGCCCTTCTCACTGTCCCCTAAGCATGCCCACTCACCTTTGGAAGGCACGCTTGTCAGGTCTACTGGAGACAGGTACCCATCCCCTCTTCTACCAAGAAAACTCCTAACCTACTCTTCAAGTAACATTTTGCATATCACTTGACCTGTTTGCTTTTAAAAATCAAAATTAACTTTCCTGTTTCTCTTCCCCCAGGGCCATTCTGAAGAGGCAAGCACTGTTAACGATTTCTTTTGAAACTTGTCTGAAATTTCTTGTGTTTATCAAAGCATCTGAAATGTATGTTTTTTATCTTTTTTTCCAGAAATGACATTATGCTATCTATTGATGTACACCTTGTTTGATTTACATAATTTATCTCAAATTTTTCCCTTGTTACTATGTAATGTATGTTACATACGTTACGTATAACGTATCTCCATTTTTTTCTCTTGTTATTATGTAACATATGTTATAATGTAAAGAGTATTTTGGCATACATATAGATGGATACATCAAAAATCTATTTAATCAGTCTTCAAATGATAAGCATTTAGGTTACTTCCAGTTTTTTGGTTTCATTTGTTTTGTTTTGCTGTTATTTCAAACAATGCTGGCGTCAACATCACTTTCCAAATATTTTCCCCACTTGCACAAGTTTTCTGTGGGACGTCATCTCAAGAAATGGCTCGGCTTAGTGGAAGGGCATGGGCCTTTTAACTTTGGTAGGTATTGCTAGGCTTCCCTCCAAAGGCATGTTCACAGTCCAGCAACAGCAGAAGAGCCCTGTTTCCCACACCTTTGCCATCATCAGGAATTATCAAGCTTTTTTCTTTGTTAACTGGAAAGTGATATCTAGCCTAAGTGTTGACTTCACCTGGGAGTTCCCCATAGGAGTTTATTAGCAGAAGCACAGAGACATGTGGGGAAGGAAGAGAAGGTATGTTCTAAGAAGAGGAGATATGGTGTACAGACAGATGCAAGGCTGGGTCTGTGGAAATGGCTAGAGTTTGGAGGGCTGCACAGACGCCAGATCACACAGGTTGCAGCACACTGCTGCAGAAGGAAAGATGGAACCGTGTTCACAAGGAGACCAGGAGAGGATGATGTCGAGAAGCCAAACTCAACATTCTCCTTTTGTTTCCACCAGTTTGAGGGAGTCACCTATTTGCTCTAAGGCTACTGACAATATTAGTAGTGTCCTCATAATTGGCTTATTTGCTCCTAAAACCACTTCAGACAAGGTGGATGTGTGTGTGTGTGTGGCGGTGGGGGGCGGTTGGCTCATTGTCAGGAGGACACGTTTAGTTAATCTGGAGACCAAAACATTTCTCTGTGATGTCCTGGTTGTGCCATTGATACACAGTTTTCTCTAACATTTTCACTAGAAACTGTACATTTGAAACCAAAACACTCTTACTATTACTGCCACATTCCCCTCTCCCAATATTCGATAATCACAATAATATCTTTAGGAAATTTCATATAGAAGATTGCTACCTGTTCTATTTTACTTTGCGTCCCAAAATGAGAGAATCCCAACAGAATACTGATAACTCTTTTAAATATCCTATTTCTCTGTTTCATTTATTGGACATAAAAAATAATGTCACTTTATCAGAGAACTATAATTTCACTTAGAAAAACCAAATTAATTTTTCACAAATCAGCCTATTTAACAAATTTCAGATTATGGAGACCTATGTGACTAATGATGCATTTTAGGATAAATGATTAAAAAGGCAACATTAAGAGTCACTTATTTTTCTTTAATTATCAATGGCTACATGAAACAGGTCTAGTAAATCTAATCATCTTGGAATTGATTGATACATGGCTGGCCACATTCCAGACTTAATCCCATTTACACAGAATATTGGAATTAGAAAGAAAATTGGAGGCATTACTTAATTTAGGCTCTCAGTTGTCAAAGATTTTACCTTAACTTGGTAGAAATGTGTTTGTCTTTATCTTTAGGTCCAAATTGTTTTTCAAGATAAATTAAATCAGCGTAATTCTAAATTTCTCTTCCAGCGATACATACTTTTCCTCTTAATAGTTGTTCCTTCTACTCTGAAGAAAAAACTTCTACATTTCCTAGGCTTTTCAAATCTCTCAAGGGATTATTTACCTCGATAATATAATTTTTAAGAACAGGGGATGACAAAAAAAAAAAGAATAAAAAGGCTGGACACATGGCTGGCTAGTTATCGTAGGATACTGCATTTTTAAAAGTATCTTTAGGGACAGTGTAAGAGTAGGTAACTGTTCATTCATGGCTAGCCTCATCCTATCTCCTCACCGGATCTTGACTCATCAGTGCTTTGAACATCAGTCATTGAATCCAGCAACTTTGAGTCCCAGAGCCTGTATAATATCAATGTCTAGTTGCTCAAAAGAGATTGGGAGGACTCCTTGAGATAGCCTGATATATTTGGGAGCATATGATGCCAAATATTATTATAAACTATTATATTCTGAACACTGTTAGTATGTGAAAGATCCTACTTGATATGCATTATCTCTTCTAAATTCTTGACAGGAGATAGGATGATTCTCACTTGGGAGCTGAAGAAACAGATTTTCAGAGTTTCAATAATTTGCCCATCATCACAAAGCTAACCAGTGGTATGGAAAGGGATGGACTGACAACAACTTGCACCCCTAACTGAGGTAGGATGTAGGTTGAGCACATCCGCGCTCAATAGAAGACTGTAATATTGAGTTGAGTCACAGCTTCAAAAAAAAAAAAAAAAGGAATTTACATATACTGTCAAGTCATTTGGAATTTATTGTATTCAATACATGTTTAAATTATCTTCTGTTATTGAATACATTTTCTCTGAGTATTCTAAAATGGAATATGTACAGTGGGTGACAGGTGGTGACTACCCTTACGTGTGGTGAGCATTTAGTATTGAACAGAATTGTCAAATCAATATGTTGCACACCTGAAACTAATATAATACGGTATGTCAACTTTACTTCACTAATAACAAAATGGAATAAAAGATCTTTCAAGTTCTTCATGGGTATTTACTTTAAGATCAAATAAAGTTGGAAGTGACTGTGTGATTCTGGGGTTGGGAAACTAGTATTTTAAAGCAAGACTTCCTACTTGAGGTTGGAAGCAATTTTTCACTTTGTGAGTCTGAGCAAGTCTCTAGATCAAACCCAAAAGATTTTTTTCTTAAGGTAAATAAAGAGAGTAGCATGAATGATTGAGTTGCAAAGAGCTCCAAATGTATTGCAGCCTTAAGTGAACCTACCTCTTCCTTTGGGAATTTGATTTTTAACTCTGGATCTCATTTGCAAGTTGCTATTTAATTGACTGGGGTGAATGATGTTATGAAAAGCACAAAATATAAAGAAGCTAGGTAGCAATGATAATTATTCAACATCCATTCAACAAGTATGCTCAGTGCTGTGCCATGTACTGGGCGTCGCAGTGGAAAGAGATGGTCTGTGGCTATGGCTCCCCTTTGGCTGGTGGACACAGAGCTGACGGCGAGGTCAGTGCAGTAACTCTTCTAAAGCTCAAGTTTAGGTTAAATTGAATTCAGGGTCATCTCTGTTTTTTTCTTAAACAAGTTTTTTTTTTTTTTAAGGCTTTATTTATTCATTTGAGACAGAGAGATACAGAGAGAGAGAGAGAGCACGAGCAGGGGGAGAGGCAGAGGGAGAGGGACAAGCAGGCTCGCTGCTGAGCCAGGAGCCCGATGCGGGGCTTGATCCCTGGACCCTGGGACCATGACCTGAGCCGAAGGCAGATGCTTAACCATCTGACATAACCAAGTGACATAATACTTGTTACTGTAACTAGTATAATAAATGGTGTGTTGAAATCGTTCCATAAGTACTTAGTAATACATATAAAGAACAATTAATTAAATATATTATACAAATAAGTCAGGAAAAATATCTGAATCCTAGCAACTAAAACAAAGAATTGGTAATGCATATCAACCCTTATTCTCTCTGAATGGCTTTAGAGCAGAAAGACTCTTGAAATAAGTCTTTATTAAAAAACACTTAGGAATTATACTCACCAATGTGTTCAAACTACATACACTATTGAGTCTTGCCTTATGGAATAGTGGGAAGAGAAGTAGATTTGGCATCTGAAGATCTTCAGTTTTATTTTCTTGTGGTAAAATGATAATAGTAATGGGACCTATTGTTTAGGGTTGCTGTGGGTCTCCAAAAGGATCATGTCTATAAAATTACTTGGAAATGCAGATATAATCATTCAAATATAAGCTATTATTTTTGATTAATCAAGATATAGTTGTCCGATACATTTTTTTTATATCCACATTTTAGATTAAGTCCCTTAATTCACAAATATCTTAGGATACAATTTGAGTTTGTAGTACATTGTCCTAAAAAGAATTTCTAACACTTGGGAAAAAATATGCATGTGTGCATGTGTGTGTGAGTGGTGTGTGGCTTATCTATTTCTACCATGCATATCAGTTCCAGAAAATGTCTGGACTGAATTGCGGAACTGTTTGAGGTAATAATTCATGGGCAGATATCGTTAAAATTCTGAGATGCCAGCAGGCAAATGTGTAATCTTAAGGGCCAAGAGCTATTATTTAGTATGACTTCTAAAGACAGGTAAATGAACTTATATTAGATACCTGTTCCAGTCCCCTGACTTTATGATTTTATGATTATATAATATAACCCCAACTGCCTTCCATGAAAGGAAGATGGTTCTAACCTGGAGACCCTTGATCTTTTAAGCTCTTTGATGGGTCTGGGCATTTACATCTGGATATAAAAGCCATGGAAAGCTGGTCTGCTGTGTACACTAGAAGGAGAATTTGGAGCTCTCAGAACATCCTGCAAGAAGGGAGTGAGGAGCAGAGATGGGAGAGAGGGGAAAAATGAGGGGAAGAGCCCATATCCTTAGTGAAATCTATCAACCCCAAAGATGATTGGTATAGAAAAATCTCTGGTGGAAACTCGTGACAGATAGAATCTAGGTCACTTTTTAAGAGTGATGAGGTAGCATACATGGAACCAGGACTCCAGGATACAGAGGGTGATACAAGATTTTAAGTCCCGGAGAAGCTGAAGAAGGGTTTTGGACTTTGACAGACTGTGGAATTGGTATTTGAGCAAATTACACCTAGATCTTCAAGGGGGCAAAGAGACCTCAGCTTATACATGGCTTACACAAAAGAGACATATATCTATTTATTTTGTTAAGTTTGAAACTGCATGCTTCCAAAAGGAGAAATAGTATATCTGTTGTACTATTTAGTATACTAGAACTTTACAAAGGGGAGTTAAACTAGGCCAGTGATTCTCAGATTTGAAAATGTGGGGAGGGGATGGGGTGAGAACGAAGAGGTCGGAGGGGCAATTTTGCCCTCAGGAGAGATGTGTTAATGTCTAGAAATATTTTTGGTTGTCACAATTGAGGGTTGCTAGTCACACCTTGTGGGTAGAGGGCAGGGATGTACTCATTATATGATGTACAGAACAGACCCCACAACAAAGACTCTCTGATTGCAAATGTCAATTGTGCTGAGCTGAGAAACCCTAACATAGGCCAACCTATCATTTTACAAATGAGAAACTGAATATCAGAGAGGGTCAGTGATGGGGGCCAAGTCACATAGTGAGCAAGAACTCCTTGCTTCCTGAAGAGTTGGAAGTGCTAAGTCCTTCACTGTTTCCCCACCACACTATGTGACTTCTAAAAGCTAAAAATGGAACTGCTGGAAAATAAAGCTTCTTATGGACAAATTTAGGCTGAAGATGTACTAAACACTAGCATAAATCCTTAAAACATAGTTAGTACTGCTTACAGAGACATTTGGGCCACCAGAAAAATAGAGAATTCAATTATGTAACATACATTTGACTGTATGTAGTAAAAACAATTTTCATGATATTTAACCAAAGTTCTACCCAGCCTGGTGGTTCTCAAACTTTAGCATGCTTCATGGCCACCTGGAGGGCTTGTTAAGAGACAAGTTGCCCCCCACCCCCCGAGAATCTGCATTCCTAACAAGCTTTCAGATGGTGCTGTGGCTACTCAGGAGGCCACGCTTTGAGAACCACTGGCCTAGCATTTGGTAGCTACTCAGTCAATGTTGGTTTAGTATTGTAGGCATTTAATAATATAATCTCACCAAAAAAAATGTAATCTCACTTTGGCATAGATTAATTACTAATGCTACTTCGCACTTAGAGGAAAAATCATCCAGAAATGGCAGAACCAAAACTAACTTTAGACCTCATTTAACTCATTTCTTTTACTTTAGAAATGAACAAATGAATATAACTATTTAAGCTCCATTAACAGAGAAAAGAATCCCTATTAAAAATCGATTTTGAAACAAAAATCATTTATAGACATTGAGTGGCAGTGTTATTGTAAAGATATATGAACTAAAGATTGTAAGTACGACTAAATAGGTATGCATTATTTTTCACATTATGTGTATGAGGAATATTCTGAATGCCAAACTGAGTAAAACCTTGTCTGATGGGGCTCTTATGCCAAGCTAGGTCTATGGGGACAATGCCTATTGACATCAGTAATATAAAATCAGGCCCTGAGGGATCATAACTGTCTCTTCAAATTATTTGGGAAAACACGTACATGTTTAATCAATTAAATATAGCATAAAATGATAAGCAATATATTCCCATCATAAATAATCAATGTGCTACTGTTAGTCATGATTAACAGAGTGGAAGGTACCCAGAAGGAAATTCATTTCGGCAACATTCATTTTCATTCCTATAATTTAATAAAAAATAATGCAAGAAATTGCAGATACTTAAAAACTACCTGTTTGCTTAGTGAGTGAGTGTGCTATCATTAATTGCCCCACGCCGGTCCTCATTTATGGACACTGAATATTCAGCCTCCCATTTACCTCTTAAACATCATGAGACTCTTTACACAACCTTTATTTTCCTAACTCATGACATCCTGTCCAAAGCACTGAACTCTTGCCAAGGGCACGCAGGAAGCCAAACCCTCTCAAATGTGCTGTTTCTGTCTTGAACTTTTTAAATATCCACCTATCTTTTAAATTAGGTGCCATCTGTTGTATCAGGATCTCTGGTTAAATCTTATTAAAATTCCTTGCCAATATCATACCGTTGCTGCAATCTTAGCCTGCTACTTCTCCAGGCTTTTCTGCAGCGTTCAATAAGAGCCTGCTATTTTAACTAATTCCCGTACCAGGACACGGTGTGAGAGTCTAAAACAGAATCAATGCTATACTGTTTCTAATTTTACTCACAGAGTGAATAACTGTTCATGTCAAATCTGGGATCATGCCTCCAAGTCCCCTGAACACAGCACAGTTTGAACCAGAGCAGTTAACCCAACATCATTCAGTGCCAGTATCAAATGGCGCTTTTACTGCAGGATTCACCTTGGAACGAACTAGGCAGGATTTATTATTTGTTGAAGTCACATAACTGCCAGGTTATGCAGGCTCCATTCTCCTATTGTCACAAACAATCACAACAGAAGACAAATACAGGAACACATCGAGCTTATGGACAAGGAAAGCAAATTTGCCATCAGACAAGGACAACAGACGAGCCAAGAACTGCAGTAAATCTCTGAGAGCTAATAATGCTCTCCTGCAACACCTCCCAGCAAATGGATTGTATTCAGAGTTTAAATAGCCAAAGCAACATTCATTCCTCGAGGGCTAGAGAAGATGCTTGATAAGCAAATCCTAATTTATGATTCATTTACTCCTTAAGTGTCTTAACACTAGGATTGCTACCAGACTTCCTATGCTTACTCAAGCATGCTGACAAAACTGGACTCCCTTAGTAATTTCTCTCGGCCCCTCTCGGCATGGCTGACGGGCATCTGCCAAGACTAGAGCATATAAACCACTGAATCATGCAAAAATATTTACCCCCAAAAGATGTAGTAAAAGCTCAGCTTCCTCCAGCTTCCATAGTCCCTGAAGTGTTAATCTGAAGGAAGAGTTCCATGAGTTTTCACAGGCCAGCAGTGGGTCTCCTACACTTGACCTAGACAGCCTTACATAACGAAGCGTCGGGGCTGGGGAGCTGGCTGAATGTCATCTCCAGCAAGAGTAAGAAGTACTGGCAACAGTAGGCAGGTGGGCAGGCTGGGACTTTGCATGCGAATCATGAAATCTGGTCTTTCTCTTCTGAAATGTTTTGGAAGGAGAGTTAAGAATAGCTCGGAAACTGGTCTTGTTGTTTTTGTGGGAAGAATGACCAGAAGCATAAAAGCTAAATTTTCCAGCAAGTGCAAGACACCGCTCTCGGGTGTTTGCAACAAAGCTAAACAGAGAGAATGGCTGTCTGTAAAGTACTGTGCCATGACACCTAAAATGAAAGGAATGGTAAAGCAAAGTAATGACTCAAAGGCTGCCACCGAGAGCTTTTGTCTACCTTTAACTCATTGTGGTGAGTACATGGGAATATGTGTATGTGTACCAGGAGTAATAGCTGGAGGTGTGAGCTGGTTTGCAGGATAACTGTTAAGAGTGGTAAAGAGGGTTTATGCTCCTAAAACACCTTTTTGCAAGTGAGACAACGGCATTTTAAATCTTGATTTATCAAATTCAGAAGGGGGTGGGTTAAACTGGTTGTGCTTAATGCATTTCAATTCAGGTATTTTCATGAAAGCAATAAGGAAATCAGGTTACCTCTCGATGATGGTGTGCAGATAACTGTCAAGTGTGTTCATTAATTACTGCCGTTGTTGATACTAAAACGATAGGAATTTCAGCATTCAGATTTTGTATATGATGAATCTTTTTTTAGACTTTGAAAGCAATTTCTCAGAATGGGGCAAGAAGATCACTGTGATTTTAAATAAGCTTTGTTGCACTCACTCCTAGATATCTGGAGGATACTTTTAAACAGCAAATTAAAAACAGCATATTCTCCATCTAATTTTCTTTCAATTAGCTCAAGTGTGTGCAATGCAACTTGTGTTCTTAAAAGCTAGAAATAATAAAACCAGCCCTATATTCTGATCCTGAGTACAATGATATGACATTATTAAGATGATATTATATTGTTTAATTATATATAAAATTGTGGTTTGATGCGGGACATGGGCTAAGATGTATAATTCCCGAGGCAACAGAAATAGAGAAGCCATGCATCATTTAAAAATAATATTAATGTGCTGCTCTTAGCTAGGAAACTTATCTACTAATGCATCACACTGAGAATAGAACAGGGAAATAAGAGAATTTTAGGTCTACAAAACAACATGATGATCTAATTCCACTCCATCATTTCACTCCTATGGAAACTGAGGTAGAAAGAAGTTAAATGATGTGCTTAAGGTGACTCTGAAGAAGAGGCGAATGGAAAGTGGTTTTTCTGATACTCACTGGCGTTTTGCCTACCATCTCGCAGTAAATAATTGTCCTCTAGTACTGGTGTAAAGGCCTGACGTACAACGATTTTTTTTTTTTTTAATCATAGAAATGACAGAAAACAAAGTGGAGTAGCACTAAATATCTGCTTTTAGGAACAGTCTGATTTTAGAAAATCAATTTAGGTAGTGGATGGAATGAAAAATTTTACTCAAGTATTTCTCACAACCATAATGAACATATTGGGACAACATTTAATTAAATTTTTCGAATTATGAAATCGGGTTCTGAACATTTGGCAATGGACATTACGTTGGTAGTTCAGATCTTTTTATTTTGTTAATGTTGATTGTGGAGCTAGGCTTGTCCCTTTCTTGGGGAGCTAATGTACATGAAACATACAACCCACAGAAACCAAAGAACTGGAAAATAGAATGTTTTTTTTTTTATTCTTATGTTAATCCCCATACATTACATCATTAGTTCTAGATGAAGTGTTCCATGATTCATTGTTTGTGCATAACACCCAGTGCTCCATGCAGAACGTGCCCTCCTCAATACCCACCACCAGGCTAACCCATCCTCCCACCCCCCTCCCCTCTAGAACCCTCAGTTTGTTTTTGAAAATAGAATGTTTTAAAAGAGATTTGGTCTTATTACTTTCAAGTGAGCTGAGCTCTTGTAGTCAGGCACTTCTTGATCCTTGCATCCCTGCCCCCAGCACACTACTTACTGGAAACCTCAACAAATGTTTACTGAATAAATAAATGGAGGGGTGAAATGCATTCAGGATGATCCGTATATGAGGGTTGCATATGTTATTCCTTAGTAGTGTTCCTTGGAGTCATTTTAAAGAACATAGAAAAATGATTTATAGAATATATCAGCTTAAAAATTGGCAAAGTAAATGAATGCTTCTGAAATACTTGTTTGGAAACTGTTCTTATTTAAAAAAAACAGCATTCTCCCGGTAACCTAGTTGGATCAACTTGATACAGGTTTGGCAACTCCTAAGAGATAATCCAACTTTCACTAGGTTAAGCAAATAGAGGTTTTGTTTTTCTCAAGTGATGTTAAGTGACATTAAGGTAGGACTTCACAGTCCTGGCAAAATCCACAGTCTTCAGGTGTCTGAGCCTTCCTTCCTTTTAGCCATCCTCAGCACGTGGCTTTCATCCTCTGATTTGTTGCCTTGTGGTTTCAAAGTTGCTGCCTGTCCTCCAGCATCCTGAGTACATTTCAGGCAGGAGGGTAGGAAGTGCAAAGGGCAAAACTCAAGTTCCACCCGAATCAGCTCTTTCTCCAAGAGCTTTCCTGATTACATACACATTGAGACTTATGTCTTATGGGTCATAACTGTGAGAAACGCCACTCTTCCTAATGAGGAGTCTAGAATAATTGTCTTTTTAGCTGAGCCTATTGCATTTCTGCATAGAGCTGGGGTTCTGTTTTTAAGGCAAATGGGGTTGCTTCCCCAGTATCCATTCTCCCTTAGCATATACTTTTGATAGTTCTGGTAAAATTATAAAACATTCAGCATGATCATTTAGTCTAAGTTGATTTATCTTCCAAAAGAGGGAAAAAGCTTCTCATTTTATATCCAGATCCTCTATGGAAAAAATTATCCTACTTTTGCAATGGAACATTACTTGGGTAGTAATGGGTTTATAATAACACTGTAGTCAAATAGATGCAAAGAGAACGCTGCAGATAAACTTTTCAGAATGAAAAAAGAAAATAATTCCATGTGCCCTTTCACCCCATATTCACCCCCAAAATAAGGTTGTCTGAAGTAGTTTCTTTCTGAAAAATATCCTGACTATAGAAGAAATGGACACTGAATTAAAGCTCTAATCTTTGAAATTTCTGTAATTACTACATAAAATGGTGTCTGACTGATTTGGAAAAGAGGATTTTGCTTTGTTTTTTGTTTTTTTTAAAGATTTTATTTATTTATTTGACAGAGACAGACAGCGAGAGCAGGAACACAAGCAGGGGGAGTGGGAGAGGGAGAAGCAGGCTTCCCGCTGAGCAGGGAGCCCGATGTGGGGCTCGATCCCAGGACCCTGGGATCATGACCTGAGCCGAAGGCAGCCACTTAACGACTGAGCCACCCAGGCGCCCCCTGCTTTGTTTTTTTTTTCAGTTCTGTCTGTTTCCTTGCTGGAATTAGCTAGACTGAAAAGCATGTGGCTTTTCTTGTTGGGCCATGGAAGGGCTATGTGAAATATTCCTATTAGGTCACAAGAATGTCTCTCTAAACCACAAGTTGTTCTTTATATTGGGACAAGGAATAATACTGACATCTTTAAAAGGACCTGGAACAGGATGGCCCCTCAGATCAAAAGTTTCACTTAAAACTTGTAGAAAATTCCTGGCCAGACTGTCTTAGAAACTCTCTGATTTTAGGAGGAAAAATGATGGCATTCTTAGCTTCTATTAAACTCAGCTTTTATACGGAAGATAGTTGACCTTGAACCCAAGTCACAATCACCGTGAAATAACCTATTCGGAAAAAAAATGGAATATTGCGCTATAGCCTCTGCTAAACTGAAAAGCCACATGGAACATGGTGTTCATTTCACTACAGGAGTAAATAGAGGAATTCTTTGCAGAAAAGCAAACTGTATCCAGCCTGACCGAAGATAGCCAATTAAAGTATATTTAGTACCCGGAGGGTATGAGTTTTACAAGTCACACACTCAAGGGAGAACAAAACTGGAAATTTCTTCCTTTTCCTATAAATTAATTTAATTTCTATTTTAATGTCCCATTTTTGCCTAATGGCAGAAAATTTAATTATTTCTAGGTCAGCTCAATTGCTTTAGTACTTTTTCGGCTATCTCAGGTTTAGCTCAGTAAAATGTGAGATTTTTTGTCTTTGTCCTTTATATTAATTAGAATGACACTAGCCTCAGCCCCAAGTATACCCAAAAGTCTTGGTGGCTTAAGCACAATTAGGTTGTATTTCTTACTCATGGAAAGTTCTATGTGGTTTTTCCTGGTTGGCAAGTGGTCTTCCATGTGATCATGTACGGATCTTGGATCCTTCTGTCTCGTGGCTCCTCCTGCCTCTAGACACTCAGAGTCAGCCCACAGAGGGAAAAAGACTTCATGAAGACTTCATGCGTACCTCTTCAGCCCAGAAGTGACACACATGACTGGCTTGTATTTAAATGGTGAGGAATCGTTGTGTGGCTCCCCCTACAAAAATGGAAGGCTGAGAAATATTGTCCCTAGCTGGGCAGCCACTTCTCAAAAGGGAGCATAAGTTATTGGGGTCACCAAGCTATCTCTGCCTACCTTTCATCTTTGCAGTTAATTCCTTAAGAAATATATCGTCTTTTGCCAATTGTAATTTCTTGACATTAGAGAACTGAGGATTTAATGGGGGGAGAAGGGGACTAGCTCTCACTGTGTTAATGATTGATTATATTTTGCACCTGAAAATGGGATCACATCCTTTTTCTTCTACCCACAGAGATCAGAGAAACTTTAGTATGGATTTCCAAATTTTTACATTGTAGTACCTGGAATTCAGGTCTATGATTTTACATTTTAAGTAAAATACCTCAAATTACAGCAGTCCCACATGCTATGAGAAACATGGCTGGTCCACATGAACCTTGAAAGGTTGGTTTTTGAACTCATTCTGATCCTAGCATCCAGCTAATGCTTGGCTCTCCCTTGGGTGTTTCAGGCAGGATGCAAGAAGGCACAGGGAGCAAGAGGTTGAGCCTATACCCTAAAAGCAAAATGTTCAGAAATTCTCAGCAGACTTCCTCCTGGGTCTCATTGGCCAGAGTTGTTCCATATCCACTCACAGGAACAAGAGAGGAGGCTGGGAAAGAGAGCCTTCAAGTTGGACTAATAGATGTCTCAAACAAAATTGGGGTTCTCTTAATAAGGAAGAAGGGAGAAAAGAATAACAATGTCTGGCTCAATATTAATAGGCCAATTCATCTGCTTGAGGTAATCATAAGCTTGTTTACACTTTTCAGAGGGCTTAGTATCAGTGCTGTGTGTGTATGAGAGAGAGAGAGAGAGAGAGGAAGAGATAGAGAGCAAAAGAGAGAAAGAGAGAGAGAGACTAGGTTTATTGGTGCTGTGGTGCTGAGCATGAACCCCTAGGCAATCCAGAGACAGCTTTCATTTAAATGGTTCTGTAACTTGGTGACTAATGAACCAGGATGTCTGTAGACTTACACTTTTGCCTTTCCATATTTTTCAGCCTTGGATTCTCTTCTGAACTTGCTAGGACATATTCAAAGTAGGTGTTCTATTTAAACTGGGAAGAAGCACCCTTTAAAAAAAGCTTCTCTTCTCCTTCCCAGCTGCCTCTCTTCATTAAACGCACACACACTGCAGAGTTTCTAAGTTTTTGAGTAAAAAGGAGAATCATCTAGGTCAAAGTAGGTGTGTGGATGGGAGGATGGGAAAAGATGGTGTCTGGGAAGAAGAAAGAACCAAGTGTTCCATATTTGCCCTTTTTGGTGTTTTCTCTTTTCCAAATTGGCTTTCCAAGTGGGATCTAAGAATGTGCAAGCCGTGGCACATTATCCAGTGCATTAGAGTATTTCTAAGATGACCTTGAAGGGTACAACTGCACTGTCTTTTCTTTTCCAGAAAAGCTCCCCCCACATTCTATTTCTTATCAATTTTCACATAGTTAGCCATACTCAGCAATTCCCTTTTAGATCTATGAACAATTCTCAGACTAAATCAAAAGAAACATTTTACGTCCCCACCCACTCATTTTGACCAATGTGCCAGTCTCATTGAATTGCTTGTAGATACGAGAAAGCTTTATGATATCTCATACCTCTATGAATTTGCTTAGACTCTTCTCTCCTTTGGAGTCACTCATCTCCGCTCACCCCTACGACCCTGGCTTTGCCATCCCACCCACAGTCCTTTCCTGTCATCAGTGAAACATAATAGATTTAAGAACCAGTTTTGTTTTTTTTTTTTAAATACCAAGTCCCTATCTCTTCCCCCCGACCCAAGTAAAAATTATTACTGCTTGTTGGGATGTGACCATGACTTAGAAAGCCCTTGTGTGCTCGTACTACACGTTGTTAAACATATTTGCTTTCATACCATCTTCCTCAAATACCGGCTAACTATTTAAAAACCAGGACTGTGTTCTAGTCATCTTTGAATTTCTAGTACCTAAAATGGAGCCTGCTTGGGACACAGTATGCACTCAATAACTATTCCTTGCAATAAAAAAAAAATTTGAGATTATTAATAACAATGAAGATGAACCCACATACTTTAAGAAAGCCAAGCATAAACAAACATGGATTTATGAAATGGAAAATCCTAGGAATAATAATTTATCCTATAAAAAGATGTTTCATTTCTTAAGAGATCACCAAATTTTCTTTGAAAATGTCATTTAATAGTTGTTTTTACATTCGGTTTTTCCACAAAAAATCTATTTCTTAAAATAAGCACTATCTATACTTCAAAAATCCAATTGCTGTCAATGGCTTGACTTTTTTTTTAAATGATAATCTGGTTATTGTAGCAGTTCTGCTTTGTTCTCTACGTATTTTATTAAATCCATATGCAGGAGCTAAAAATACTTCCTTTTTTGAGAAGCTAGACATTGGTAGTCTATTTCAAAAAATTATAGAAGTGTTATCTATTATTAACAGAGTACAAATTTAATATTTTTGCCATATATTATATGTTTCATTTACCCAAACCTCTCACATTTGGTTTATCATTTTATTCGTATAATGTGCTTGTGATAGGCATTCAATTTCACCAGCTAATCCTACCTCTTCTTTTTTATTTTATTTTATTATTTTATTTTTTTAATATATTTTTTTAAAGATTTTATTTATTTATTTGAGACAGAATGAGAGAGAGAGAGAGCATGAGAGGGGGGAGGGTCAGAGGGAGAAGCAGACTCCCCGCCACGGAGGGAGCCCGACACGGGACTCGATCCCGGGACTCCGGGATCATGACCTGAGCCGAAGGCAGTCGCCTAACTGACTGAGCGACCCAGTCACCCGGGAGGCAGTTACTTTTCTTTTCTTTCTTTCTTTTTTTTTTTTTTAAAGATTTATTTATTTATTTAT
>NC_138371.1:59639273-59735155 GCF_054177405.1 Leptonychotes weddellii | reverse complement strand
CAATCATAGGATTTGGAGGCTGGAAGAAACCTCAATTTTGCTATTGCCCCACATGGCTAGCTTGGCAAATACAGAAAGCAGACGAAATTTGATTCTGATTAGTGCTCTAAAAGAAAAAAAATATTTCTATTCTGACACACACTATTTCTTTACTAATATGAGTATTTCTTTACTAATATGAGACAATTTTTAAAATGTAGTATGTTAATAGTTTGATATTTAATCTTTGAGCCCTAATGAATTATTAGTCTTTAATAAACAATAACATTTAATATATATTAATGAGTGTTAAAAACACATAAGCTTTTTATTTCTTAACATATATTTACTTTACAAAAGAGAGCAAAGGAAATATTACCTACAAGAAATGCCATTTCTTATTCATATTCTTTCTGTAATCCTGGTTCCCTAGCATCCAGGGCAAATTTTGTAGGGGGAAATTGGAATAATAATGCCTTTCTCATAGGATTGTTGTAAATTTCAGTAGGAAAATACTTGTTAGTCACTGAGTTGTGTTGAGTGGTCGATAAAGTTCACTTCTATTTCTTGTTTCCTTCACATAAACACGGGAATTTTGGTCCCTGGTCAGCCAGAGGAAGACTATTTTTAGTCAAGTAACCCTTCAGATTGAATTAAATTGGAAATCTTTTCTTTGAGCTTCTTTTTTTAAAGTTTATTTTTATTCTCACTTCTCTGTAACAGAAAAGGTGGGAGGGCTAGAAGGGTCCCTTCATGGAGAAACCTTGCTTTCAGGATGTGTGATTGAATTTTTAAAGTATCCTTGCTTCTGATTAGCCATTTGCTGTATGCACTCTAGCTATTACCAAGGAATATTTATGGACTCCCTACGCACATCTATCTTCTAGGACATACAACTGAACCCTTTTGGAATGTTTGTAGTCTGGGGAATACATGATAATATTATACTGTATGATCAGTATTGAGGGCTGGAAATACAAAGCACTTTGGAATTCAAAGAAGAACAGGATCACCCCTTCTTTTGGGGGTGTAAGATATCTTCTTGGAGAAAGTGGGATTTGGATAGAGAAGTGGAGGGGGCGGATTTCACAGAGAAGAACATGGAGAAGGTGGAGTGGTTAATCTTTCTTAAAAGAAAAAAGGGAAGAGAGGAATATTCCAGAAAAAAGGAAGAGGCCAGTTTATTTAGAGCCTGAGGGTTTGTGCATTATCATGATTAATCACAGGAACAGTTGCCAAGCTTTCATTATAAAAATATTCTCCAGGAGAATTCATCAAGTTCTATTTCCTATTAATTTCTGTTGATGCATTTTATTTAGCATCTTCAATGACAGAGGACACTTTTTTAAAAAAAGAAACGAAAGCAATAAGATGAAGCTCATTAGATAAATGATTTATGTATGATATTTTAAAACTAAGCAATATCATTGCCCCAAGCAAATTGCAAGTCTTTAGTTTTAGTATGTTTGCAGTGTCCTTGAAATGTCTAAGCTTAGGGGCACCTGGGTGGCTCAGTTGGTTAAGCGACTGCCTTCGGCTCGGGTCATGATCCTGGAGTCCCGGGATCGAGTCCCACATTGGGCTCCCTGCTCAGCAGGGAGTCTGCTTCTCCCTCTGACCCTCTTCCCTCTCATGCTCTCTGTCTCTCATTCTCTCTCTCGCAAATAAATAAAATCTTAAAAAAAAAGAAAAGAAAAGAAATGTCTAAGCTTAGGACTTAACATTTTTACTTAGTACATATCAGTTGATAGTGTTTTATAATCTCAAATTTATTATTTATCAAGAAATTATGAAACAAGGCAATGTAGTTCTGTGGTACATGTTTTAATTTGGAACTTTAAAAAATTTGGTTTAGGGGCACCTGGGTGGCTCAGTCGGTTAAGCATCCAACTCTTGATTTCAGCTCAGGTCATGATCTCAGGGTCATGAGATCGAGCACCAAGTCAGGCTCTGTGCTGGGTGTGGAGCCTGCTTAAGATTCTCTCTCTCCCTCTGCTCTCTGTCCCTCTCCCCTTCTCACCATCTCAAAAAAAAAAAAAATTGGTTTACAGTCTTACTTGTACCATAAAAATAATCTTGTATGACCTTGGATATATTTCCCATCTGTGAATCTGTGTAATCATGTATAAAATAACTGAGACTAAACTTAAATACATTTAATCCCTTCAAGTTTTAAAATTGTATAATGTAAATATATAGACACACATATATGTATTTTTTTAAATTACAATACTCTTTTATTTTTATCTTTTTTTAAAACCACATTCATGAAAATGGGATCTGCACAGTTCAAATGGTTTTTTCTTAGGTAGCAAGAGAATTTTTCAAGACCTGCATAGCAGCTTTTAGCCCAGCTAAATCTTACTGTCAAAACCAACATCCGGGGCGCCTGGATAGCTCAGTTGTTAAGCGTCTGCCTTCGGCTCAGGTCATGATCCCGGGGTCCTGGGATTGAGCCCCGCATCGGGCTCCATGCTGGGCGGGAAGCCTGATTCTCCCTCTCCCACTCCCCCTGCTTGTGTTCCCTCTCTCACTGTGTCTCTCTCTGTCAAATAAATAAAATCTTTAAAACAAACAAACAAACAAACAAAAACCCCCAGCATCCTGGGGATGCCTGGGTGGCTCAGTCGGTTAAGCGTCTGCCTTCAGCTCATGTCATGATCCCAGGGTCCTGGGATTGAGTCCTGCATCAAACTCCCTGCTCAACAGGGAACCTGCTTCTACCTCCCCTTTGCTGCTCCCCCTGCTTGTGCTCTTTCTCTCCCTCCTCTCTCTCTGACAAATAAATAAATAAAATTTAAAAAAAAACCCAACATCCTAAAGAAATGTAATGAGATAAATGATGATTTTAAAAGCAGGTCTTCTTTCTGTTCCTGGTTGGGTGAGGCTTGCAAGGAATTCTGAAACACTTGTAATTCAACATTCATTTCAGAACTACATGAGGCTTTGCAGTTCCAAAGTGTATCTACCCATACACTTGACCTGAATGACCTCTTATGAAAGATAAAAATATACTTAAGTATCACCTCCAGAACTGTTGAGGGAGCCACCCTTCTGAAGACTGTGCTATTTTCTATCTTGAGGATATATCCACAGGAGGCCAACAGCTGATGAGTGGTTACCCCACTTATGAGTATAGTTAAAAAGTCCCTCTGGTAATTGTCTCTCTCAATGTTCCAGCAAGAAGACTGAGCTCCCACTCTCTGAGCCTATGTGTGTTAGAGAGGATACTTGCCAATATCAACTAGCACAGACCATTGATTGAACATTGCTGATGCATCTCTATCAACAGAATGCAGGGTTTCTCAGAAACCCTGCAAGAGAGCCCATGACAGACTTCTGCATAGTTGTAGTTTCTCACGACCCTGAGAAAATCTTTCAGACATTTTCATAAGCCTGAGTCCTATATGGGCATGTAATTCTAGCTACACATAAATAAATAACATCAGTGCTAATAGTACATACACTCTGTATTATGAGGTAATTTTTTCCTAAATGCCTATTGCTATACATTTTTAATTCCCTTCAGAATAAATAGAAGCTTTTCTTTACAGAGCGGTTAATGAAAGATTAAGCCCCTTTTTCCTGTTTTTTCTATTTAATGAAAACAAATGTATACATCTTCTTTAAGGTTTGAGAACATAGGAGACCCCATTTCTACTCCCCCAAAGCAGATTTGAATTTTCTAGCTTTGTTTTTTCATATTTAAAGGTAGTAAATTATATAAACCAAAATAAAACTATGATTACAAAAACTATTATTCACAATAAACCTATATTACATAATTTGAAGTTAGCCATGGTGTAGTGTAAAAATCATAGTAAAATACAGTTAGGCAGATCTGGATTGAGACTTTGGCCCTATTAGTTAATAGTATGGTGACTTCTGGAAGTTGCCTAAATTTTCTGATCCTTTGTTCTCATCTATCAAATGGAGATGATAATCTGAAACCACAGGGTCATAAAATAAGATAATGAAATAATGTGTTTGGCACATAAAAGGTGTTAAAAAATAGGTGTAAAAAAAAAACTCTTCTTCTCCCCTCTCCTCCTTAATCATGTTGAAAGCATAGGGCAGGTATTTAATGAACGCTTCACTGAAAAAGAAAAATCAAGAACTCACGATTTTATTTCAAGCCTCCTGTTTTCCTTACTTATCCACTTCGCTGGGTTATCTTGATTTTTTTTTTGGCCACAACTACCACCTCTATGCTCACTAATGGCCTCCATATTTCTGTGTCTGGTCCAAATCACTTTTCTGTGCTCCAGACCCTTATATCTATATGCTTTTTAGTACATGCCTCTATTAAACTCACTTTAAAGTCTACATTTCCCAAATTGAGTTTAGCATCTCCCTCTTACCATTAAAAAATATAATAGCAACCAAACAATTAGCTTTTCTTGCTTTGTTTCCTATCACGAGTGCCCAAGCTTCAAATTTGAGTTACAGCTTGGACTCTTCTCTAACTTCTTCACCCCCAATTCCTAAGTTCCATCCCTTCTACTCCCTGAATATCTTTCAGATCCATCTATAACTCTCCAGTCTTACTGCTACTACCCTGCTTTAGACCACCATCATTGACTGTCAGAATTTTTGCAACCAGCTTTCAACTGGTCTCTCTGCTTCTAGTCATGCTTCTCTACAATCTGCTGCTCATTATGCAGACAGAAAGACCTTTCTAAATCTACTGCATATTGTGTCTCTTCCATACTTAAAGCCCAGGCTTATCACCGTTCTAACACAGCTTATATGATGTCCCCTTAATATGCTTTATTTACAATGGGGTGCTCTCTCTAGACCTCCTTGAGGACTCAAGCATTCATTGTAGTGTTACAGCCAACAGCCTCCAATTATGTCCCTCCTTGGGACTTTCCCTCAGCTGAAAGTACTTGCACAAGGTTATACCCTTCCCAGGGCAGCCGGCATTCCGTGACAGCTCCACTCAGAGGTATGAAATTCCATCCACTTATCCCAAGCAGAGAGAAGTCTGAAGGTCCATCCCAATTTAAGAACTCTCTGTAGGGTTGGTTGAAGACTCTGTTGTGATTTTATTATAGCCCAGCTTCTTTCCTGAACACAGAGAAGCTGAGTAGTAGACTGCCTTCATTGCTTCACAGGTGTTGATATTGAAAGTTCTCCCAATAAACTTCCTGCATGAAAGCCTTGACCTCTGAGTCTATATCCCAAAGAACCCAACCTTTGACACAAGACTCTCCCCTGGACTATGCAGCGTTTCAGCCTCATACTGTGTGACTTCTTCCCTTTGCCTTCTATCCTTTATCCAGTCTGACCTAATTTCAGTTCTTCAAACATACAGTGGTCTATCGGTAACACTTGTCCTTTCCTTCAGGCTCTCCCTTCCCTCATTCTTTGGGTCTTTGCTTAAAGTGCCACTTCTTTCAGGAGGTTTTTCTGATCCAAATTCTAGTTAAGTGCGCTTTCTTTGTGTTCTCCTGGTGGTTCCTTCCTCATTGCACTTGCCACTGCAACATTGTATTATTACAGCCCATGACCATGTCTAGTCTCTATTACTGATTGGTTGTAGGCTCTGTAAGGAAAGAGAATTATGCACCATTGTATCCTCATTCATTGCACAGTGTTTGGCTTATGCTGGTCTCTCAAAAAATGCTGAATGATTGAAAGAATATGTGAATGAATGAATGTTATTTAAGACTGGATTTACAGTGGTTAAAATTAAGACATTCATGGAAGAAGAATTTATATGATTATTTAAGAATGATCATGTGCATTGTGGATGAGAACTTTAGTTTTTACTGAATATACCCATGTGTGTCAATTCAGTCATTAGCTCATTTATCATTCTAATGTAGGGATTTTTAAAAATTCCATAATGCATAGTCCTCCATAGGAGTTGGTCAAAAAATGTCAATTCCACTTCTGCTAAGAATTTATGTCCAATTATATTATTTTTAAAGATTTACTTATTTATTTGAGAGAGAGGGCTGAAGGGAGGGGCAGAGGGAAAGGGAGAGAGAGAGAATCTTGAGCAAATCCTTGCTGAGCACAGAGCCTGATGTGGAGCTCGATCTCATGACCCTGAGATCATGACCTGAGCTGAAACCAAGAGTCAGAGGCTTAACCAACCAAGCCACCCAGGCATCCCATTAGTATTATTTTTTAAAAAATACCTCTTCCAGAAACATCTGACTTTAAATTTTGTCAGAACCTAAAGTTATACTACTTTTTCCCTCCCACCATCTACTCTCTGTCTGCTGTTCCTAGCAATAGGAAATGAAGGACCAAAATTGATCAAATCCTGTTAGGGTAGTTTTATGAGGTGACCCAAGAAATAAAATAGCCCAACAATGGTGTTCAAAGTAGTAAATTCCTAGCCTTATGCTATAATATGGGAAAGAAGGAGGAAAGTTGATATAAATGCCAACCATCCTCCACACTGACTCCCTCAAGTTGGGTTTCCTGGAAGAGGGACAGGCTCTTGGACATCATAACAATCAGACTTTGAGGTATCAGATGCTCCCCTGGGGAAGAGGGTGGGACTTCATAAGCATTTCCAGGTTAAGAAAGTCACTCCTGTTGGCCTAGGGCCATTCTTCAGGAAAGGAGAAAGCTAGGACCTGTTTGACATCAACACCAACAGCAACTGGGGGATCTGCACGCTGTCCTGGTAAAGGGAATTTTACCAATGTCTATTATACTCTTCCCCTACCTCTGTGTTTGTATCTTGAGATAACTACAGTCTATGCATGCTGCTTGCTGTCTTCCTTATTTTGACCTCAAACTTTTCTGTTGGGACAGAGTACCAGAATTCCCTACATTGTCAGAAGTTATCACTAATTTTCTTAGAATTTACAAGTGGTCTATGTACTGTTGACGATCTCTTATCTCTAAATTTAAAACTGAAAATAATAATTCTAGGCTAGAATTTCATAACTTCTGATTTACTATTATTCGATCTCTCACTGAGATAGGAGAAGAGAATATTGAAATCTCGTAGATTCTTACAAAGCATGTTAGAAACAAGTTATTTTCTAAAGTTTCTAGATTATCCTTGTTTTTTAAATACATGGGGACATTGCTGGTGTCACTGGGAAATTTACACATAAGTATATGTTTATTCCCAGTGAAATATGAGATGATCTGCTACTGAAACAATTAGAGGGCGTTAGAGGGAACCTGAGGAAAGTGGTATCATAGGTCCACCTCCCGTGTAAGAGCTTGGCATAAGGCGTATACTTGTTCACAAAAAGATGTCAGCCTTCCAATCCACACATTTGATAGCAAAGGGGTGAGAATTTGCTCTTATCCAACATTCCAGAATATTCATATTTTAGACCCTTGTCAGAAACTGTAACACCAAACTCTGCTTTTGGACTCATCAAAATTTAGAGAAGTAGAGCTCATAGAGGATACTTTGATGGCACGCAGCTCAGTCTTCTCAGCAGTTTTCCTAGACCTCATTATTGCATAAGCAGAGAGCTTTATCCTGGGACCATACTGTTGTTTTGTTTTGTTTTGTTTTTTGTTTGTTTTGTTTTTAATCAAGTACAGAAACTAGAAGCATACAATGTTCAAATTCTAGAGAGGTCCACTGCAGGTTTCATTTGATTATAATCCCATCATTTTCACTGATGTAGAACCATGAGCGGCTGTGGTTGAAACCACTGCAGTGTCTGTTAATAGTCTGACCAAACAGTGTCAGTTTAAAACCAAAGATCATCTAAATATGTATCTTTTGGACAGAAGAAAAAAATTCAGTGAAAATTGGCTTCAAACTCAAGTTTAGAAAGGATTCTAAACAAGATTATGTAAGTCTAACTAAAAATGCATGCAAATCACTACCTAATTTGTATGAAACTTAGCACATTCATTGCTAAATTAGAAAGCAGTTGGACAATTCTTTGCTCTCTGGGGAGTGTGAAAACCTCCAGGCCCATGGCCAATAGACTGAATGCCTAGTTAACTTCAGGCTGCCTGGATACTCACTGTTGTTACTGAAACCTTATCACATGGCTCAGATCTAGCTCTGGCAGGTGAGATCTAGGGAAAAGGGAAGATCACGTGGCCCAGTTTGTCCATCTCAAAGGGCTTCTCTACCTTTGCCAAAACAGAGTGCATCCTTGTCTCTGGGAGGAAAAGAAAATTGTTTTAAGAATTGCTTATTAAGGGAAAAAAATTAAACTCTTTACAGATTTTTTTTAAGGTTTTTACCCATTTATTTGAGAGAGAGAGAGAGAGCACAAGCGGGGTGAGGGGCAGAGGGAGAAGCAGACTCCCTGCCAAGCAGGGAGCCTGACGCGGGACTCGATCCCAGGACCCCGGGATCATGACCTGAGCCGAAGGCAGACGCTTCACCAACTGAGCCACCCAGGCATGCCAAACTTTTTACAGATTTTTAAGAATACGTGTGTGTGCGTGTGTGTATACATACACACACACACAAACATATATATATATATATATGTTTTTGTTTACAGTCTAGTTAACATACAGGGTAATATTATTTCCAGGTATACAATATCATGATTCAACAATTCCATATATCAGCCCGTGCTCATCACCACAAGTTCACTCCTTACTCCCCACCACCTATTGGCCCCAGCCCCTCGGCCCTCTCCCCTCTGGTAATCAGCAGTTTGTTCTCTAACCTTAAGGGTCTGTTTCTTAGTCTGCCTCACTTTTTTTCTTTTTCCCTTTGCTAATTTGTTTTGTTTCTTAAATTCCACATTTAAAGCAATTTTGTGCTTGGAGATTAAACACTTAGCTTTTGCATAAAATATCCAAGTTGATGCCAAGAGAACACAAGAGATCTTTAGATTTTTATCCAGACAAAGCCAAAAGTAGATTGGTTACGGGGCTACATTGCAGGACTCTGATATTCACCCCACACCCTCTTGGCTACACAGGCCATGAAACCTCTGCTACTTTGTATCTCCTCTGCACAGGCTAACTCTGCCTGTTTGGGTGAAGGCAGCTACAGCTGGTCTCAGGGTGGTCACGGAACATTGGGGCCACCTTAAAGAGTCTCTCTCTGTGTTCTCCGCATCTGAAGCATTGTGCTACCGGGGTCGGCAGGGTATTAAACCTCCATGGGACGAACACTGACCAGGGGCAGACAGGAGAGAGGAAGGAACCAGCAAGTCGATTGTGTGTCTTTTCCTTCCTCTTAAGGACAGTCCCAAAGCATGGTGTTGTGACAGGGCCTGTGCAGAGACTTCCCACATGGCTAAGTGACCAGTTGTGTGTCTTGGTGAAGTAGGCCAGCTCCAAAATGCACCACCTGCAGATTGCACCACCTGAACTGACTTCCCGCTTCTTGCTTCTTTCCCTCTGTTTGCTCCTCTGTGATGGCCTCAGGCTGTTTGCTAGTCAGCCTTGGCTAGGACTAGAACAGAATCCCTTAACTACTGCTTGATGAAATAATTATGAAACACTAAATGTCAACCATATAACAACATTTCCAAACCCCAGCTTAATACTTCTTTTCAGGTTTTATTGTCATTAAGAAAACAGTAGCTAAATACAAGAGAAAAATGAGGAAGGCTTAAATGAGAAGTAATAAGAGTGGTTTTCATTGGTAAGTTTACTAGAGGTACCTAGTTTGTTTGTTTCTTTCTTTCTTTCTATGGCATATTCTTATTTTTAATTTTTACCTAAAGTGCAGGTGTTTATGCATTTAAAGGATTACTAAAAGAATATGTAAAATAATTTTATATTTTATCTTAAAATGTCATAGCTATTGTTATTTTTTTCTAATCTACTTTGAAGTATTATTCTATGAAGTATTTTGTTTCCCTTACTATATCTCAAGTACCAAGATGGAATTTAGTAGGTGCTCAAAAACTGTTTGAATGAATAAGGGAATGTATTGAAGGAAGCTTATGAAATACGTATTTCATTTCCAAAAGATCGTTTTGCCTCTCCACATCTCTACCATAGGACATCCGCCCTCCTCCATTTTTACCACCCGATTCAAGTCCCCATCGTCTCTTGCCTAAACTATTGCAAAAGCTTCCTAATTATAATCCCTGCTGGTTTTCTTGCCCTTGCCCTGTTTAGTCCAGGAAGCATCCAATTAAAGGGACCTTTAAAAAGTGAAAATCAAAGTATGTCATTCCACTGCTTAATGCATCTAGAAGACAACCCAAAGCCCTTATCAAGTCACACAAAGCCCTCCATGATGTGGCCCCAGCCTGTCACTGGTCTTGTTTTCTACACCATCCTTCTCCTCCAAGAATTGCGCTCATTCCCACCTTAGCAGATTTGCCCATACTGTTCCCTTTGTCAGGAATGCTCTGCCTCTGGATCTTTATCTAACTTATTGTCTAGTCATTTCAGCCTTACATTATATACCACCTCCTCAGTGAGGTGTTTCCCTAGTGAACCAATCCACTGTTGCCCCTCTGCTGCCCCCTTCCCCATAGTCATTGCCTCTCACAGCACCCCAACTTCCTTTCATTCTAGATCTTGCCACTCCCAGAAATTAGCTTGTTCATTTATTTGTTTAGCTTTTTTTTTTCTCGTGCCTCTTCCTCACTCAGCACACACGCACTAAAATGTAGGCTCCAAGTGGACTTACGCACACTTGTTCAGCACCTGGTTCACACCAGACACAGAGGATTTATCTCCACTGTTAATTTTGGCACTAGAATTCTATACATAGCTTTTAAAGTTCTTTCATGTTAGAAATGTTATTGTGAAACCGCAAGCAGCTTTAACTTGAATCCAGTAAAGGAATAACGAACAAATGAAATACTTCTTTGATGACAGTGGCCCACAAAGATGTAAATTATATCCAGCTACTTATTTTGAAAAATTGGATGAGGGGATACGAAGATCGTTAGGGAAAACTACTTGTTCACTCCTTTAAACTCTCATATTTTGTTACTACTTTTATTCTTTTTTAACAAGCATGTTATAATCTTTCTGGAATTTTAAAATACATTCGTGTCTCCACATTTTTGTGGTTGATGTTTTCCTAGGTCTAATAGGGTAACTCTTTGTGTTAAGGTGATCTTAGTTTTGCTTTTCTTGCAGGAAAATACTGGAGTAATTTCCCTGCAGAATTTAAGACTGAGATTACCCAAAGCAATTTCATCTAGTTAATTGTTCCACTGTGACCTAAGAGATCTTTCTTTCCCATTGCTGTTATCAGAACCTTGACATCATCAGATAGTGAAACAAGAGGTGCTGACAACTGAGGCCTCAGCCTAATCTTGGCATCTTTGCATGAAACAGACTAACTACCAGCTGAAGGCTGACCAAGAAGTCAGCAAGACTGCGGCAAAAATCCCTTCCTGTAGTTAAGAACTCAGATCAGCAGTCCCTAAGAGCTTTGGAAGCAACATCAAGATTTTAGTTTCTTCTACACTTATTTTCTCACCCTGCAACACACACATTTTTATGTACTCCCAAAAGTAATATGAAACAGAAGTATGTGTGTGTGTGTGTAGTTCATTGCTCTGGGGATATGGAATAAGAACGTTTTTCTTAAAAGAAAGGACTTTAATTGTAAAAGACATCCCCACAGAAATTCTTTACTTTATAACATGCCTCCTTTATTTTCCTGGGGGAGAAAGAGCTCTATGGAGGGTTAGTAAAGTTGCTAGCTTCCACATTGGTTTAATGTCTGCAGATAGAATTAAGAACAGTGTAATGTGCCCATCCTCCAATATTACCACTTTCTGGCCAGGTTTAAATTGGATTTGAGGCCTTCAGTGTCTACCAATGGCAATATCCATGCTAACAGTGATTGGGGGGCACGTTAAATGTTTCACCAGTGGTTTTGTCTGGAGTCTCTGATGCTATCTTTGTAGAGGGAAACTAAGTACATGATATTGGATATTATCTGTGGGCAACGGACAAAATATTTAAATGTAGTGATTGCCGAGAAGGTGTAACATTCAGATGTCTTAACTGCTCTGTATTTTTACTTCTCTTTTAGTTGTACACTGACTATGACAAGCTTCATTTTGCAGTGGACCACATCTCTTAAATTTTCTTTTATTCCATGACTAGTTGGTAGAAAGGAAAGGGCAGATATGAATCCATCTCTGTACCTAATCCTTGAAGCTCCATTAAAATGAAAACTTCCTTGTCTTACTTTGTAGCCCCTTTGATCCAATGAGTAAAATAATTTCATACATATTAAATCATTTCCCAGCAAGAGTTTAACAGGTATAAATATCATTTTTAGAAACTGAGCTCTAAATCATTAATAATGGATTCAAAGATTTCTCATCAGTTTAGTGAGGCCTTTCTCTAACTGAAATACCATATTTGCTATGGAAATGGCACTGATTCATTGTCTTCTTGTTTCTTGTGTTTATCAAAAATATTGAGGAACTACTTATTGGTGCTTGATTCGGTTCTGTGTACTAAGAAATTAAAATGTTGATTTTTCTCGTCCCTTCTTAATGTTCTACCTAGGTATACTATATTCACTAGTAGGATAAAATATCTTGCTCAGTTCTGAACAGCATGTGCAACCAGAATTATTCTTTAAAACATGTTCGTACTGAGACTAGTTCTTGTCACTAAAAAGGAATCTTATTTTCTCAATAATTTTCTTCCGTTCCCAAGAAGACATGAGAGGCCTACTGCTGCGAGCAGAATAATTAGAATCTTCTTACAGAGTGAGCTTTGTACTTACTCTTCTTTAAGATAATATAAGCAGTTAAAAGTAACACAAACATGAGAAACACATACTGTCGGTAAATTATTCTTTTTTGAAAGTACATACAGTCAACTTGTAGTTTATTCTCGGGCTTAGGGTATTATTCTTTTCCCAAAGTAAAATTAGTTGGTAAATGTTTTGTAGATTTATAAGTATATCCAGGTACTGAATAAAAAAGAAGCATTTCTAAGACCTTTGTGTTCGTTTGGAGATGCCTGATGAATAACGAGGCAGCTATTACCTTCTGCCTGTGTTCTTGAATATAATTCTGTACAATCTAGATACCACTTGGGCACTAAGGATCCACGTTAGGTACAGCCTTGCTAAATTTGGTTAATTGATCCCTCTTCCCCTTCACTGTGAAGCAAGGAACTGTCACCCACAAAGCCCCCACCCAATGTGAACCAGATAGAATCATTAGCAACATGACCTTAAAGGAATATCCAAGTAGATAGTGGATCTGTCTGGATCGCGAGAGCATCTTCATCTGGCAACCTGCCTGCTCTCTGCATTTAAGATTGACCTGATTGTGCTTCCTGCCCAAAAGCTCATTCTCTCACACTACGGGGCCAAGTCTGCCTCAAGGTTAAAGCCTCAGTATAGTATTCCAATTTAAACAGCCCCTTTGCCCTATGCTCATTCTACCTGCTATATGCCTAAACGGATTATAGAATTCATTCACCATAATGAACCTTGATCTACGAAACCTCACCGTTAAATTCATTGAACTATAATGTATACCAGTTTTTCCAGTTATATTTTATTTGGAAACTGCTTTCCATTATTCTTCTTTTGGTAAGAATGCCAGGATTTACTTTGGGCAAATTACCTCTCCTCATTTTTGTGCAGTTAAGGTATTTTACTTTCTGCTAGTCAAGAGGAACAGCAAATGACTCAGGTTGGGCCAGCTGGATTTTCTCTCTCCCCAGGCTTAGAACTTTGAGCAGAGGGAACACAAGGATAGAAAAAGTGCTCAGAGCCTGTTCATTTTGGGAGTGGCACTCTGATAAGTCTACTACTTTGGATCTTCAGAGCCTGTTTCATTGTTCTTATCTTTTTTTCCCCAAGGCCTCTTCTTCAACCTTTTCATGAATCTTGAACTATAAACTATCCTCACAATACATTGTTTTCTCCTTAAGTCAGCCAGAGTTGATTTTGTTGCTTGTCACCAAAGAATTCTAGCTGAAATATTTTGCTTTCTTGAGTGTCAGTCTGAACTGTATCTATATTCCATATGGATTTAATCAACATAGTTATTTTTGAATGTGCACTTTGGGGTAAATTTTGACAGTTTTAGAAATGGTTTCAGTGAGGGACCTGTTACCAGCTTGCATTTCAGGCTTAGTTAAAAAGAAGATGAAGTTAATATACCATTTCCCTGGTTGTGCATTAAATACTTCTTTGGGTGCCTAGAAAGAGTATATTTCTATGTCAGATTAAGAGGGAGATATAAAATAATAAAAGATCCATATTTCCATATGAAAGGAAGTTTCAATTTATACTCTAATAAGATTATATTAACCTGTTTATAAACCTATTATATTTAACCACAGAAAGTTAAACAAAAATGTAGGTCTTAAGTAAAAAACAAACAAAAACCCCCAAAAAACAAAACTCGCCATACAAAAGAGGTCACAAGGCAATCATGTGGTTCATTGCCAAACGAGGGAAGGGTTAACAAGGGCCACAGCGTCAGAGGAAGGTGAGATACGTAGTGTTGGAGTGATCTAAGGAAGTTTCACAGAGGCTTGCTGGAGGTTGGATGAACAGGGTCAAGAAGGATGGGGTGTCCAGTAGAGTAGTGTTGTTAATTTAAGGATGTCCCCCAACTCTGCAAAGCATGCCAAACCACGAAAGAGAACAGCTGTGGAGGATACATTACAATAACATTCTCGAACTGGCCTCTGGCACATGGACACCTCACTCCTACATCCTCCAATTCAACTCTCATGTTAGCTTTCTTTCTCTTGCTCACATTGTCTGACTTGGCAACTCATTGGATCAAATCTCAGAGCTCCTGATCATCCCACTTTACTTGCAGGTTGCAAATTGCCTCTTTCCGCCAGTATTGATTTTGGAGTGTCCTCTTGGTAATGCCCTTCTTCCAAATGGCTCCTCTGCTGACATAAAACTGCCCTTTCGAGCAGCACCTCCTGGGTACATGACAAGCTTCTCTCCTTTAAAGTCCCCAAAGGTCGTAGTCCTATAACTGGGAGAGCCTGGATAGACTGAGGGAAAGAGTGATAAAGTACAGGCAAGATAGCAAGAGGCCAAGGGCAGATGCAGAAGAGTGTATGAGATATTCGGGGGAGCAGCACTAACTAACTGGGATGACAGGATTCAATGGGGGACTAGTGAAGGATTAAAATTGCTAATGCAGGGTGGAGTTGATGAGTGATCAGAATGGATTTTGTACTACAGGTGATAGCACATGATTGGGTTTTTGTTTTTTTTTTTTAAGATTTTATTTATTTATTTGACAGAGAGAGAGAGAGCAGAAGCATGTGGAGCGGCAGCCAGAGGGAGAAGGAGAAGCAGACTCCCCGCTGAGCAGGGAGCCTGACGAGGGCCTCGATCCCAGGACCCCGGGATCATGACCTGAGCTGAAGGCAGATGCTTAGCCGACTGAGCCACCCAGGCGCCCCCACATGATTGTTTTTAAGCAGCACCATCTATATGATGCTATAGGAACATCGACTGGATTTTAGAAAGATTAATTTGGGAAGGTTATGGTCAATAGATTGAAAACAGGAGACTCTTGCAAGAGCCTAGAGGTGGAGAGATGAAATTATTGGCTAGATGGTGACACCATCTTTCACTTATATGGAAATAAGTGACTGAGGAGAGAGGCATATTAATGTTCCTAAGACCCAACATGGTTTTAATTATGCTGGGCTTATGCAGAATAAATTACCATTGATTGTTCTATAGATTTCAGAGCAAGCCAAGATAATAAGAAAAAATGATTCTTACCATTTTATCCAGATTGGTTGTCAAAAGTAGTCTGATTCTTTGAAATTCTTCTACTTGAGATGTGCAGGCATAGAACATGCAGTACTCTTACCAATATAGGAAACCCCAGCCCCTGTCCTCCTACAAAGATTGATAATCGGGCAGCTGCCCATGAACAGAAACAGCTCCAGGGCAGTTCAGGAGTCCACATAAGAAATTTTAGCAACACAGTGAACAAAAATCCTGAGAAGAGAATACAAGAAGGGTAGAAAGAACAGCTGCATTTTGCCTGCATCATCCCAAGCCCCAAGCTGGCACTGAGCAGAGCGAAGAGGGAACTCCCCAGATAGAAAGAGTTTCTCTCCCAAGGAAAGGGACAGTGAGGTGAGTCACTGGCTTCCCTAGTCTTTTGTGGCAACAAATAAAGGGTCTGATTCGGTTTCACTGAAGACCAGCAAAGCTGAGACTTACAGAAATGGCTAGAGATAAAGGGTAAAGGACGCCAATGTCAGGCACATAGTGAGAGCAACTTTGGTTCCCAGTGACATGCCTTGCAGAAGACCCCTGTAGCTTTCACCACTGAAGAAACCAATGGATAGCACAGCTGCCTTGGGTGCCCTGCAGATTTCACCAGTTTTTACCCCTTCGTATTAGCATCCACAGGTGCCAGTTACTGGAGTCTTTTCCTGTTGCCTCCTCCCTGTCCCTGTTAGAGCCCAGGATCCTCGCCAGCATCCATTCCAGGCCTCTGTGGCTGTGAGTGCAAGATGCCAGGCTACATTCCCCGGACTGAGCCCCACCACTCTGGCTGAGCTGGGGGCTAGCCTCTCCAGCTATGCCCCTGCACACTGCTGGCCTGGTGCCCGTTCACGGGCTTCCACTGCTGTGTTTGTGACCATGATAAGACACTGTGCATGGAAGCACACACTGACAGGCAAGGCCCCCATAGCTGTACGTGCACATAGATTCAGCCCTATCTCCTATCACTGGCCTCTGCCGCTAGGCTTACCTGTAGCTAGCCGAGGCAGCTACGCATCTACATGTTCCCAGCCCAACTCCTGAGACCAGCCTCCACTGAAATGCATGCATCTGTGGTGAGCCGCTCTAGTCATAGGAGTGCACACTGACAGCCAGTGTCCCCACAGCTGCCAGTAAGCCCATACGTGACCCTGGCCCTTGCCGCTGACCCTGGCCTCTGCCACCATGAGCGTGTCTGCCTTCGGCCCTACTACTAACCAGGCATTGGCAGCTGACTCCTGCAGCTGAGGATGTACACACCCCCTGCTCCAGCCACCACCACTGCCCACCATAGTCCCTAGCTGCTGGATCTATAGGTGCTCCTGAGGACTCCATCAGCCCTTGCAGCCACTGTGGATGCCCTACAGTGCTCACCATGGCAATAAAAGGCACAGCACAGGAAATATAGTCAATGGTATTGTAATAGCATCGTATGGTAACAGATGATAGCTACACTTGTGGTGAGCGTAGCGTGACATACAGAGTTGTTAAATCACTGTGTCATAGACCTGAAATTAAGTGTGTTGACTATACTCAAATAAAAAAATTAAAAATTGAAAAAATAAACTCCCAACAAAAAAGCTTAGAATCCCTGGTGAATTCTACCAAATCCTTAAGGAAGACTTAATTCACACTGATTCTTCTCAAACTCTTGCAAAAATTGAAGAGGGAGGAATACTCCCAAACTCATTTTACAAGGCCAACATACCCCCTAATACCAAAGCCAGGTAAGGATACTATAAGAATGGAAAACTACACGTCATTTACCCTAATAAATATAGATATACAAATTCTCAACAAAATACTAGCAAATTGAGGTCAGCAGAACATTAAAAGGATCATTCGCCATGATCAAGCCAGACTTATCCCTACAATGCAAGAATGGCTCAACATCCAATACATGTGAACATATCACATTAACAGAATTAAAGGCAAAAATCATATAATCATCTCTGTAGATGCAGAAAAAGCATTTGAAAAATTCAACAGTTGACAAAAGCTCAACAAACTGGGTATAGAAAGGACATCCCACAACAGAATAAAGGCCATACATGACAAATCCATAGGTACCACCGTACTTAATTGTGAAAGGTTTAAATATTTTCCTCTAATCTCAAGAATGAGACATGCATGCCCATTTTTCATCACTCCTATTCAACACAGTAAAAGAAGTCCTAGCTAGAGCAATTAGGAAAAAAAAAAGACATCTAAATCAGAAAGGAAGAAGTAAACTTGTTCTGTTTGCTAATGACATGATTTTGTATGTAGAAAATTCTAAAGACTCCAGCAAAAATCTGTTAGAACTTACAAACAAATTCAGTAAAGTTATAGGACACAAAATCAACATACAAAAATCAGCTGTATTTCTATACATTAACAATAAACTATTTGAAAAAGAAATAAAGAAAACCAACCCCATTTACAATAGCATCAAAAATGATAAAACATTTAGGAATAAATTTAACCAAGGAAGTTAAATATCTATACATCAAAAACTATAAGACATTGATAAAAGAAATTGAAGACACAAATAAATGGAACGATATCCCATGTTTATGGATTGGAAGAGTTAATATTGTTAAAATGTCCTTACTTCCCAAAGCCATCTATAGATTTGATACAATCCCTATAAAAATTTCAATAGCATTTTTCACAAAAATAGAAAAAGCAATCCTAAATTCCTACAGAAACACAAAGGACAAATCTGGAGGCCTCACTATATTACAAAACTATTGTCATCAAAACAACATGGATTTCATATAAAAATAGACACACAGACTGGTGAAACAGAATCGAGAGCCCAGAGTGCATAAATGGTCAACCTATACTTGACAATGGAGCCAAGAATATTCAAAGGGGAAAGGATAGTCTCCTCAGTAAATGATACTGAGAAAACTTGATATTCACATGCAAATGAATAAAATTGGATCTCTATCTTATACCACTCACATAATGCAAAATAAGGACTTCAACATAACAAACCATTAAAAAAACTTTAAAAGCCCATAAAACTCTTAACAGAGAACATAGGTGGTAAGCTCCTTGACATAGATCTTGGCAATGATCTTTTTGCATATGGCACCAAAAGCACAAGCAACAAACGTGTAAGTCAGCAAGAAGGAGTACATCAAACTAAAAAAGTTTCTGCCAGCAAAAGAAACAATCAACAAAATTCAAAGACAACCTATGGAATGGGAGAGAATGTATAAGGAATACATAATTCAATAGCAAAAATACACAATCTGATTAAAAAAATGGGCTTGAACAGACATTTTTCCAAAGAAGAAATATAATGGCCAAACAAGTACATGAAAAGGTGCTTGACATCACTAATCATCAAGGAAACACAAATCAAAACCACAAGATACCACCTCACATCTATTAAAATGGCTACTACCAAAAAGAGAAAAAGTAGCAAATTCTGACAAGGCTATGGAGACAAGGGAACCCTCGTGCACTGTTGGTGGGAATGCAAACTGGTGCAGCCACATTGGAAAAGCGCATGGAGGTTCGTCAAAAAGTTAAAAATAGAACTACCATATGATCCAGCCATCCCACTTCTGAGTATAGATCCACAGGAAATAAAATCACTGTCCCTAAGAGATCTGCACCACCATGTTCATTGCAGCATTATTCACAATAGCCAAAACATGGAAACAGCCTAAGTACCCATCAACGAATGAATGGATAAAAAAACGTAGCATATGTGTGTGTGTGTGTATACATACATACATGCATACATACATAATACACACACAATGGAGTATTAGTCAGCCATAAAAGAAGGAAATCCTACCATTTGCAACAATATGAACGGATCTTGAGCTTTGAGGGTATTATGCTAAGTGAAATAAGTCAGAGAAAGACAGATGCTATGTGATCTCACTTATATTTGAAATCTGAAAGCATGGAACTTATAGAAGCAGAGTTTGGAATGATGGTGGCTGAGGGGTAGGGGTAATGGGGAGATGTTGGTCAGAGAGTAGAAACTTTCAGTTAAAAGACGAGTAAGTTCTGGGAATCCAATGTACAGCATGGTAACTCTAGTTAATGGTACTGTATTTTATAGTTAGAAGTTGTTTTGAGAGTAGAGTTTTAATGTTCTCACCATAACAACAACAAAATGGTAATTATGTAAGATGAAGGATGTGTTTACTAACCTTATGTGGTAAACACTTCACAATATCTACATGTATCAAATCATCACATTGGATGCCGACATTTGTACATTTTTATATGTCAATTAATATAGCAGGGGAAAAAATCAGTTCTCTAATATTGCAGTAACTCGTATTCCAAAGTTTACTTGCTGAAGGTTTTTTCCAGACAGGAATATTTTCTCCAATTTTAATATAGCTTTAAGCATTTTACTGTTAGCATTGGCCTCTGTAGAGGGCAGTATGCTATCATTTTTTAATAATTAAGAACACATAGTCTTCAAGAATCTTCAAGAACATGATCTGACGCAGGTCGGATGCTCTCTATCTAATCACTTTGTAGTTTTGATTAAAGGTTTTCCAGATTTGTTGACTGAGGCAAGGAAGACACATAAGTCTCTAAAGTGAAAATTAGATATTATTCCTGTTGCTGCCGTATTCAGAAGATAGTGCTATATCACTTTCTATGTATCACTTCAATTGCTCCAAGCAAAGGACACTTGGCAAGCAAGCCTTGCCTAATAGGGGAAGCCTGTGTTTGCTCCCCTCCACCCCCCAAACTGGCATCACCGTCCTCTACTTCCCACTCACTGGTGCGGATACAAACAGGGCCAGGGCCAGTGCTTTGCTGATCTTCATCATTTAAAGGTTTTTGTTATTTATAAAATTCAACACCCAAAAACTAAATAATCCAGTTAAAAAATAGAAGACATGAGTAGACATTTTCCCAAAGAAGACATACAGATCGCTAACAGACACATGAGAAGATGCTCAACATCACTCAGCATCGGGGAAATACAAAACAGAACTACAATGAGATATCATCTCACACCTGTCAGCATGGCTAAAATTAACAAGACAGGAAACAACAGGTGTTGGCGAGGATGCAGAGAAAGGGGAACCCTCATGCACTGTTGGTGGGGATGCAAGCTGGTGCAGCCGCTCTGGAAAACAGTATGGAGGTTCCTCAAGAAGTTAAAAATAGAACTACCCTATGACAGCAATTGCACTACTGGGTATTTACCCAAAAGATACAAAAATACTGATTTGAAGGGCTACATGCACCCCAATGTTTATAGTAGCATTATCTACAATAGCCAAACTAGGGAGAGAGCTTAAATGCCCATCAACTGATGAGTGGATAAAGAACAACATGGTTGGAGCTACAGTGTATTATGCTAAGTGAAATAAGTCAGTCAGAGAAAAATACCATACGATTTCACTCATATGTGGCATTTAGGAAACAAAACAGATGAACATAGCAGGGGCGGGGAGAAGAGCGAGGAAAACCATAAAACAGACTCTTAATGATAGAGAACAAACTGAGGGTTGCTGGAGGGTATGTGGGTGGGAGGATGGGGTAGATGGGTGATGGGGATTAAGGAGGGCACTTGTGGGGGCACCCGGGTGGCTCAGTCATTAAGCGTCTGCCTTCGGCTCAGGTCGTGATCCCAGGGTCCTGGGATCGAGCCCCACATCGGGCTCCCTGCTAGGCAGGAAGCCTGCTTCTCCCTCTCCCCTTGCTTGTGTTCCCTCTCTCACTGTGTCTCTCTCTGTCAAATAAATAAATAAAATCTTGAAAAAAAAAAAAAAGGAGGGCACTTGTGATGAGCAACTGGGTGTTGTACGTAAGTGATCTAAATTCTACACCTGAAACTAATATTACACTGTATGTTAACTGGAATTTAAAGAAAAACTTGAAACTACCAAAATTTTTTTTAAAAATTTAAAAATTTAAAAATAAAATAAATTGGACACTATCTCTTTTCCTAATGATAAAAGTAATTCATACTTAGCTTTTAAAAAAAATCCAGACAAAAGATGAAATTCTTAAAAGCACAAGAAATTAAGAAGACACACCCAAATACTATCACCTAGAGACATTAGTGTATGATATATATGATTCTACATATTTTTTATGACTTTGTATACATATGAACTAATAAGAGTTTCAGGGAGTTGAAAAATGGTTAAAATAAGTAGAAATATTTTCAAACATACTCCCTCTTTTTGGGAACTATTTTCAAGTTCATATATATACTCCCGTTCTATTTGTGATTACAGGAATAATACATGAACAGATATGTGAGATTGCTTATGATGGAACTTTGAATCTTATGAGGGCCTGCTCCCAGGACCAGAGGAGTAACATGGACTGGCTGATGATTTTTATCTTTGCTACCACTAAGAAGAAACACACAAAATTCAGCTTCATTCCCCTGTCCACCGTAGTCAAGTAAATTAAATTGGATAGCCTCTATATGTGGCCCTGGGGAGTGGGGACATTTACCAGCCTCCCTGATGAGACAGAGAGGCATGAAGAAAGACAGAGACAGAGACACAGAGAGAAAGAAAGACCAGGAGAGAAAATGAGAGAAAGCTCTGTAAGATGAACCAAACATAGCACTGAGCTGACAGCTGACAATTTTAAGAAACAAATGCTCTTAGGTTACTGTATAATATTATGACCCTATGCAGACCACATGGAAACACAAAAATCAACTTTACCTATGTAAAAATAAAAATGACTAGGAGGAAATGTATCAAAATGCAATGATTGTTTATCTCAAAGGAATATGACTTTATTTTGTTTTTCTTCTTTTTGGGTTTCTGTGTTTTTCAAATTTCTACAAAGAACACATGTTACTTTTGCAATCTGAGGACTTAATACTAGATTTTAAGGAAATTATAAATGTTTCTGTAGTGCATTGTGTTCTCCCAAATACAGCAGGCAATGCAGACCCCTTTGAAAGGACCAGTGTGATATGTCTGGCCTGGTGAAATGTGTGTGAGAAGCCTACCTGAGCTGGCCAGATTGCAGAGGACTGGTCTGTGATCAGTAAGTGGTAATTGGGCACTGAGATTTGGTTCAAGGTTGCTTTCACTTTCTTTAGTTTATACCAAACTGGCAAAAAGAGGCGCAAAGATTAAAAACCAGATACACCAATGACAATGAGTGGGTGGATGCAGCCCCCCAGAGCCCTCATTCCTTTCTGAGGAGCACCCAAAGTGAGCTATCTTCAAGCACAATGAGCAAGCTGTAAGGGCATGGGAATCCGGAGCTGAGGGCTGCTTGCCTTTTATTTCTTTGGAGGCCAAGTCACAATTTAAGACTTACCTACTACCATTTAGGGTATGCCTTGCTGTCCACAAATGCATATTCTAGATCCATTTCTTACCATCAGATCCTGCAAGAGGCCTTTTACAGTGAAATCTATGCAACTTATACGAAGGTGTCCCTGACCTGGCTTCCCTCACTGCTCTCGCTTGCTTACTGTTACCCATTTAGTTCTCTTGACCCTTCAGGCCATCTAAGTGGGATCATGGTACCAGGCCTCTTTTAAGTGCAGCTCTCAGGACTGTGTATGCACTGAGTAAAGAGGAAGCTAAACCCCAGAGAGCCGAGTACTCGGGGCTGTCCTATTAACTTGAAGTGAGGAGAACTGAGACGCATGGGATTTATAACAGAACTGTGCTAATCATTAGCACACTCTCCTCCACCCCAAAGCTCCTTTCTGCTAGACCACTTAAGATGAACTTGAATGGTGACTATTCTTACTGCAAATGAGGGGCGTGAAGGATGACAAAGAAAAGAAAGGGACAAAGAAGAATTTGTTATGAATGTTAACTGAGGAATAAATTAGATGAACAGATCACTCAGAATCTGGTGTAATGATGCCCTACTGTTAGCTGCTCTATTGTTGTCAATAATAGTAAAGACTGGGAGTTTTCTCTGCTTTGTTCATGGCTTTCCCCCCTCCCCCCAGTACCTATAACAGTACTTAACACAGGAATCAGTCAATTCATATCTATTGAATATCTGCTGAATTTATTCCACAAAACAATCATTGGTTATCATTTCTTTTCCTTTTACATTTCATATTAGAGAATGTAAGACTTTGTTAGTAAGTTGGCGAAAATATTGCGTCCACTGGCGATTCAAAAGTGGCTCAATGATCATCGTGATATTGGAGCATTTAATATCCTATTCCTTCATTCTTTTTTAGCTTCTTGACTACAGTTTGAGGTAATTTTCTGTCCTTTCATTTCAATAAAACTATTTGAAATATCTCAACACTTAAATATTGGAAGAGACTGTTTTTCACTCTCATATGTACAGTATAAAACAGTAGCAGACGTTTTATATTTCTTATAGAGAAGTTGCAGAGAAAGAAGTATGATATTTCTTCCTAGAGTTAGTTAGCTAACTGCTTGCATAGGCTTTATCCCAAGAGACATATTGGTAGACTCAACATGTCTTGGTATGAATAATGTCCTTTATTGTGGCCCAGAACATTCTAACAAAAATAAATCACAATTTCCATAAATAAATATAAAGAGTAAATACATAACTTCTATTTAAGTATGTCTCTGTCTCCCCATTCCAAGCAAAACAACAGCTAAAATGACAATAAGGCTCAAACTGGATTTCCAAAATCCTAACCTAGCTGTATATATTAATATTCAGTTATATTGAACCAGTAAATTATATTTGCTAAGACTCAGAAAGATGTTGAAATACAGTTTAAAATGGTCTCCTATTTTACTGTATTTTGTGAACTAAAGAATATGGGTAAATTATGTTAAATTTCCCAAAGGAATGTTAAATAGACTGAGGACAGGGAGAGTAAAACATTTCCATGAAATTTATGTCCAAACAAAGTAGTTTCATGGTCATTTTTTTTTTTTTTGCATTCAAGTACACATCTTTTCTAGTCATTTAAAATTAACTTCACTTTTCAATAGGTCTTCAAGATTCCTTCTAAGCTAAGCCCATAAACCCCCAAAGATCTCAGACTTATTGGATCTAGATCTACTATTGGTAGTCTTCCTTTCTGCAGGACATTCCGTCTCTAGGAGCCAAACTTTGTTCGTGGGTCAGTGCAGCTACCCATAATTTCTCATCCTCGTTTTAGCATAAATTTTGTAAAAATTTCTTCCAAATTAGGGTGAAAAGTTGGGTACAGAGCATAAGATATCACATTCACATGAAGTCTCAGGAGTAGGATCAGGACTCTAAGTTTCCAGGGGAAGAAGTACCAAGAGGGAAGGTGAAGAAACCAGAGAGAGAACCAGAGAGAAAGAGACAAATACAGCACCGTCTGCTTTGATAGGCAGCATTGGAGGGAGACCCTGGGGGCAATTTAAACAAGAAAGTAAGTACAATTCACAAGGAAGAAATTCATGAAGTTTGTGAAACTTTTTTGAATAAAAAGTCACCTTATTTTTTTTCTGACTTATACCTAGACTAGTTTAACTATTTGTGGAGCCTGGAAACTAACTACATTTTGGAGTCTGGAGACTCTTTACTTCATTGACCAGAAGATGGAGCCATTATATAAAGAATTTTAAAAACTTGCAGGCCAAAATGGAACCACAATTTCTTTTACTATATTATTATTTTAAACATTTTATAGAATCTGAGTAATCTCAGTGTCATTTTGCTTTTACCAATGGAAAGGAGGTAGTGTTTTAACCTCACATATGCAGTGAAATAGCATATTATTAGGTGATTGGCACTTAAAGAAGCACATACATGGAAGACTCATAGCTTCTATCTCCAATAGCTATAAAAATATATACTGTAGAACTATAAGCACATTGGTTACCTTGGACCAAGGCAGATTTCAACAAGCAGGTAACATCTGAGCTGCTACTCTAACATTCTCATTTGGGATTCTCATACAGCAGATAATCTGGGAAAATATATTTAAACTAGGAGCTGCACTAATATTTTTTTTATCCATAATATTTAAACTAGGAGCTGCACTTATATTTTTTTTATCCATAAACCATCTATAAGCATCACTGTCATTATATCCACTCATAATAATTCTTCTCTATAATATTTTAAACTTTTCTAAGCATTTTCCAAAAATTTTTTAAAGATTTTATTTATTTGAGAGAGTGGGGGAAGGGCAGAGGGAGAGGGAGAAGCAGGCTCCTCACTGAGCAGGGAGTCTACGACTACGCAGGGCTGGATCCTGGAACTCTGGGATCATGACCTGAACCAAAGGCAGATGCTTAACCAACTGAGCCACCCAGGCGCCCCTCTAAGTTTTTTTTTTTTTTTTTAAAGATTTTATTTATTTATCTGACAGAGAGAGAGATAGCGAGAACAGGAACACAAGCGGGGGAGTGGGAGAGGGAGAAGCAGGCTTCCTGCCGAACAGGGAGCCTGATGTGGGACTCGATCCCAGGACCCTGGGATCATGACCTGAGCCGAAGGCAGACGCTTAACGACTGAGCCACCCAGGCGCCCTCCCCTCTAAGTTTTTAATATACTGCTCATTCTTAACCAGAACAGAAGACAAAACCAAGAAGTTAAACGTCATAGTCAACTAAGAAAGTAATCCAGCAAATAGAAGAGGCTGGGACCCAAACGTGAGCTTCGCATCTCACCGCTTCGGCACGGTCTATTTCTGGATCTTTCAACTGGCATTCAAACTTCTACTGTTCAACACACGCTTGAAACAAACTAGGAAATTGAGGGAATGAGTACCTTTTCGATAGGTCAGTTTCAGGAGAGGCGCTGAGAGTTGTGTGTAAAAAATATAGTGAGGGAGACAGACCATAAGAGACTCTTAATCACAGGAAGCAAACTGAGGGTTGCTGGAGGGGAGGAGGGAGGGGGGATGGGGTAACTGGGTGATGGACATTAAGGAGGGCACATGATGGGATGAGCACTGGGTATTATATAAGACTGATGAATCACTGACCTCCACCGCTGAGACTAATAATACATTATATGTTAACTGAATTTAAATAAAAAATTATTAAAAAATTTAAAAAATATAGTGCCTATGTATTAAAATCCAGGGCAACTTCTACTGGTTTTCAAGCTTAGCTGCGCAATGGAATTACCTGGGGACTTTCTAAAATCTCAATACCCAGGCTCAACACAGACCAATTAAAGCAGAATATTGAGGTGGGATCCAGGCATTGGGTTTCAGTCCAAGGGTGAGTCCAATAAGCAGTAAAGTTTGAGAACAGGGATCTTGACCACTGCTCTTCCAGCTGTAATGTACATACAAATTATTTGGCGTCTGGAGCCTCCCTACTTCAGGTGTGGTCACTGGGCAAAAAGCCTCAGCATCCTCTGGGAAGTTGTTAGAAATGCAGATTTGGAGCCCCAGCCTGGACCTACTGGATCAGAGACTGGCAGTGCAGTCCAGCACCTGGAGTGATTCTGAGAACCACAGGTCCATCTTGGGACCCATGTCCTCTTTTTGTCCTTGGCTGGTGGTGATTCCATCTTCACCGCCTCACTGACAGTTTTGTTCTGGAAACTGACCCATTTTTGGTTTTTCTACCAGATTTGCTAAATAAGTAGGCACATTCTGTTTGATACTGACTCACTTTTTCTTTCAATGCCTGCTCCCCTTGATGTCTAGAATGTTAATGTTTAGAGGGCCGGGTGGGGGGGTCAAAAAAAAAAAACTAGCAAAGAAAGTAAGAAAGAGGAGAGAGAGGGTTCCAAGATTTTTTTGGTGGTGCACAGAACTCTGATTAATCTACTTTTAGAATTCTCCATCCACCTAATTTAATCTCCACATATAATTGATGCTAGCAATAAAATTGGTATCATCTGAAAGACATCCAGGATATTCAGAAAATAGCCATGATCTTAAGAAGTAGCTTGACATTTAAGCAAAGTCTGTTTTGTTTGTTGCTGGGTTTTGTTTGTTTGTTTTTGTGTGTGTGGCTTTTTTGGCTACCAGTCCCTGAAACAAATGAAAGATGTGGTCCCCGGAGTCAGACTGATCTGGATTTGAACTCTGGGTTCAGCCCTTTCAGGATGGGCATCGTTGGGCAAGTTATCTAAGCTTATTTCCTCATCTCTGACATAGAACTAACAAATCAATTTCATGGGCTCTAAGATAGAAGAGACAGAATAGAAAATGTTCCACACTATTCTTGGCACGTGGACGATAACAGCAGTATGCTGGAGACTGCTTGGAACGGTGGAGAGGACCAGAGGTGCCCATCTCCTCCCAAGTCCAGTTTCAGTAACTTCAGGTTATTTGCTTGGAATTGGCTGTGGCGGGAGTATTGACACCATGGAAATCGACAAAGGGTACATAGAAACAAGAGCTTTTTTCTCCAGGACAGACAGTTAATTATTAAACATTTACCAGCACCTGATCTGCTTTCCTTTTGTGGTTGTTTATTTCCCGATGGGCTGATTTTGGAGGTAATTTGCTTTTCTCTTATGAAGCAAACAAAAATAGCCAAACATAGCCCAAACAGGTGATATGAAAGGAAAGGTTCCAGAAAACCCTTCCCTGCCATCCCTCTCCCAACATACATTCCCGAGATTTCCCTGTTAAATTCACAGACCGTGGAAAAGGTAAGACAAAACTATGAGCAGACACTGACCTCTCTGTGGTATTAGTCCATCAGGGCTTTTCCTCTTCAAGCCGAACTAACGGAGTTCAGGACTCTGAAATAATCTATTTAACTAATACTGAGCATCTGTTGGATGTCAGGCCTTCTAGGAATGGAGATAGCTAAAATGAATAAGGTCTTCACCTCCTGTAATTATATTTATCAGTTGAGAGGAGATGAGTAAACAAATAGATAAAATCATAATAATTTTAGATATTAGTAAATAATAAGATGAAAAAAATAGTTTAGCATGGTAGAGAATGGCTAGGGCAGTGGGGTTGCTCTGAGTAGCCTTATTAGGGAAGGCCCATGTGAGGAGGAGACACCGGAGCTGAGATCTGAGAAGACACAGCTGTGTTCTGAACTAGAGGAGCATTCCAGGCAGAGAAGGGCAAGCGCAAAGGCCTGGGGTAAGAGGAGACTTAGTGGACCAAAAAACAGAAAGAAAGTCAGCGGAACTACAGCTTGTGAGTTTTAGAAAAGGGTGTGTGATATGGGGCAGTTAAGAGGCCAGATCACGTAAGGCCCTTTGGAGTGCTAAGAAGTCTGCCTTTCCCGCTAAAGAATTGCGAGAGGAATCCAGAAGCCAGAAAGAAGAGCTCGATGGAAATTAGAGTTTAAATGGATCACTTTGCTCTGTGGAGAACAGATTGTAGGGAATCAAAAGTGGATCCAAAAGACTAGTTCAGTAGCTACTGTAAAGGCCTAGGCAAAAGATGATAGTGGTTAGGACTAGGGTGAAGGTGGTAGAGATGTAGAGAACTGGGCCGAGTTGAGATACAGTGTCCAGGTTAAGCCAATAGTACTTGCTCATTGCTGGATTTCTTCATCCGTCAGCTAATTTCTAGCCTGAGTAGGTTGTAAAGAGAAATGACTTGTCTAGGAAATGAAAAAAAGAAAAACCTTCAGACTTGTTGTGAGTTGGAGAAAAGAGAGCTGTCCATATCGCATTCTTGATTTCAAGCCATTCCTCCAAAAAGAAATGATTAAGGCATTTACAGTACATCCAGCTTCTCAGAGAGCTTCGTGTTGTTAGCGAAATGCAGTTACAGGGTCGCAGGAAAATGAGGCTGCAATTAGATCACCAAATAATTACTCTCATGAAAAGAATTACAACATTTTCTAAATTTACAAACTTAAGGGACGCATGGGTGGTGCAGTCGGTGAACCGTCCGCTCTCGGTTTCAGCTCAGGTCGTGATCTCAGGGTCCTGAGATGGAGCCCTGGCCTGGGACTCCCTCCTCCTGCTCCCTGCTCCGAGCTCAGCCCTCACTAGGGAGTCTGCTTGAGATTCTCTCTGCCTCTCTCTCTCTCTACCTCTCCTGCTGCTCGTATGCTCCCTTTCTCTCAAATAAATAAATGAATTAAAATTTCAAATTTACAAACTTAAGTCTCAGTCTTAATGAGTCTCCTTGAACACATTATTACTTTTTTTTTTATTTCCCTACCTTTTTTTTTTTTTTTAAGCTATTTCCAGGTTTGCTCTGGGAGGCTTTAAAAATGGAGAGAAAATTATTTTGGAAGCTCAAGTTTCCTTAGAATGACCTTAGGTTTTATACTTGCCAGACAAAGTTCCAGGAGATTCCTAGACAGGAAATCACTTTGCGTCCATTTAGTGTTCAGCAATTAGATGACTAGATATCCTGAAAAAAAAATCCTAATATAAAATGTCTGTTGGGTGAAATTTCATAAATATCTTTTTGAATGCAAAGCAAAGCTTACAAGAAATTAGAGGAAGCTCGCAAGAACCCAAAGCAAAGAAACAGCAGGAAACCAGTAAGATAACTGCAGCTGAGCCCCTGGAGGTGGTGGCTGATCTCAGTAACGCAGTCTTGTTGTTACTTCTTACTTTACTGAGGTATAATAAATATACAGTACAGGGAAAAAGTTATACAGCTCGAATGTATGTACTTGTACTTCTATGTAAACACCGCCTAGGGTAAGATACAAAACATTTCTGGTACCCCAGCATTCTCCCTTATGCCTCTCTAAGTCAATAACCCCCCAAAAGTCTCTACTCCTCTGACTTCTATTATCGGAAATAAGACTTGCCTATGAGTAAGATTCACAAATTAATTCATTTGCTATGTAATCTTTGGTGTCTAGCTTCTTTAGTTGGTGAGATTTTCCATGATCTTGCAAGTATCAGTAAGTTGTCCTTTCTTGCTGTGCATAGTATTTTGTTGCAGACCTATACTCCAGTATTTATCCTTTCTAATTTTGATGCATTTTTACATTGCTTCCTGTTTGTTCCAGGCAATTATGAATATAGTATCTCTGAACAATCATATAAATGTCTTTGGATGGTTATAAATGCTCATTTCCCTGTATATATGCCTAGTATAAGATTTTTGATCATAGAATATGTTTAGCATTGATAGATACTGACAAACATATTTTTAAAGTAACTGTACAAATTTATGTTCTTGCTAGAAAGGTATGAGAATTTCTTTTGCTCCATATATTTGACAATACTTGCTCTTGTCAGTCTTTTTAAAAATGTAGCCATTCCTGGGGCGCCTGGGGTGCCTTTGGCTCGGGTCATGGTCCCGGGGTCCTGGGATTGAGCCCCGCATTGGGCTCCCTACTCAACGGGAGGCCTACTTCTCTCTCTCCCACTCCCCCTGCTTGTGTTCCCTCTCTCGCTGTGTCTCTCTCTGTCAAATAAATAAAATCTTAAGAAAAAAAAAAGTAGCCATTCCGATGGTGGTCTAGTGATATTTCATTGCTGTTTTAATTCTCATTTCTCTAATGAATAGCTTAAAAAAAACAAAACATAAGACTGATATTCCAGTATATTGATAAGGTAGCATTTTGGTTTGCCACTTTTTTTTTTTTTTAAAGATTTTATTTATTTATTTGTCAGAGAGAGACACAGCGAGAGACGGAACACAAGCAGGGGGAGTGGGAGAGGGAGAAGCAGGCTTCCTGCTGAGCAGGGAGCCCGATGTGGGACTCGATCCCAGGACTCTGGGATCATGACCCGAGCCGAAGGCAGACGCTTAACGACTGAGCCACCCAGGCGCCTTCGGTTTGCCACTTTATTATTACCTATATGCCATGGTTTTTTTCCCCTCTATCTCTCCCTTACTGCTTTCTTTTGTGTTAAATACACATTTTCTAGTGTTCTATTTTAATTCCCTTGTCATTTCTTATATTTTTGTGGTTGTCCTGATGATTACAATTACTATTTTAACCTATAACACTCTAGTTTGGGTTAATACCAATTTAATTTCAATAGTATACAAAACATTTGCTCCTCACTATCTCCTTCCCTCCTCCATTCTTTGTGCTATTAAGTCATACAAATTACATCCTGACACTTCGTATGCCGTCAACACAGACCTAAAATTACGGCTTTACACAGTTACTGTTTACATCCCATAGGAGAAAAGGAGGAATCACAAATAAAAAATACATTCATGCTGTCTTTTATATATAACTTCCTGATTTGGTGACCTTTCCTGGTGCTCTTTTTCCTATAAATTTGAGTTACTGGCTCGTGTCCTGTCATTTCAGCCTAAGCGCTCTCTTTAGCACTTCCTGTGGGGCAGATGTGCTCACAACATATTCTTTCAGTTTTTGTTCCCCTGAGAATGTCTCAATCTCTCCACTTCTGAAGGTTAGTTTTTCTGGGTAAAGAATTCCTAGTTCAGTGTTTCTTTAAGTTCCTTGAATATGTCATCTCACTGCTTCTGCCCTCCATGGTTTCTAACAAGAAATCACCTGCTAATCTTAGGGTCAGATTTCCCCTTCCCCCTCGGTTTGTCCTTGGTGGTGGTGGTGGGTGCTTGTCTGTTTAGTGGCTTCCCTGGGCTAAATCAGTAAAGTCTGTCTTCTTTCTCACGTGTGGACACTGAAGTCTCTTCTCAATTAACTAGTGCTCAGCCAATGATTGGACGGAAACTTCTTTAGACGCCTCGGATCATCACATCTCCCAGCCTTTGCTGAGGCCCTTTGTTTTCTTGTTGAGACATGCTTTACGACTCAGGCCGGCAGTTTGCCACTCTCCCTTAGCTGTCATTTCCTGCCTATATAGAGCATCAAGGTCAGCCAGAGGTGAGAACTCAGCACATGTGCACGGCCCTGGCATGCACGTGGCCCTGTACCTGCGGGCGGCTTGTGGGTTCGCAGAAATATGTTGGGGTTTTACAAAGTCCATTATGGAGGTGTCTTTCCCTGGCCTTTCCTTTTAAATTTTTCGGTAATCTTGTTTACCACATTATCACTGCCCCAGGCAGCTGCAATGTTAGATAATTGCGAACAACCCCAAGGAAAAGGCTGTTTGCATTCGGTAAACTTTGAGTCAGGCAAAATAAAGGGTGCATTTTTCAGGCAATTGCCAGACAATTCTCTGGACATAGGGCTTTGGGGGAGCTCCAAACCTGTTCTGCCTCCTCCACTGGCTTTTAGGCTTCAGGTTTTCACTGAGATTATGAGACAACTGGTTTTTGAAACAACTATAAAGCTTGCTGTACTTACTGAGATTCAGCCATTTTTCTTGAATAAAAGCTCCTTTGGTTAAATTCAAGAGATATGAAAAAGTTGGTTTTGACAATTTTGCCAGTCCTCTTCCTTTATGGAGAAGGAGATTTTGATAAGTCCCTACTTTGTCATTTCCACTGATGTCCTGAAATCCCAATTTAAAAATGGGCAGAAAATGCAAACACACACACTTCACAGGAAAGGATATTCAGTTTGATTCCTTAAGTTTTGATTTTTTTAATACCTACCTTGCTGTGTGCTGGAAAGGTGAATTTCATGGGAGGTGGGTAATGGTCATATTAAGGCTTAACATATTTCTCATTGCCTCATGTACTGTGGCTTTTGCATCTACAATTCCACCAAAAACACTGTCCTCAACAAGCGACGTCTTTAGTGTTTAGTTGTGTGACAACTCTGAAGCAGTTTGTAAAGCTGATCGCTTTCTCTTTCTTCATATTCTGTTCACTCTCCTTAAAACTCTGTTTTGAGCTTCTACTTGTGTCTATTCTTCCTGGTTGACTTGGCGTGTCTTTGGATTCACCCACCCCTGGGAAGCAATGACTCCTGGATATGTGTCTCTAATCCTGGCTGAACTTCATATTTTTATATTCTTTATTATTCAGAGCTTATATTCAATTGCCTTTAGGACTTTTACTTTGACTCACAGTACCTCAAACCCCAACACATTCAAAACTGTTACTCCGATCTTAATACTCAGCTCCAGGCTGCCCCGGCTATATAAAGCTCCTCTCATGTTCACAGGCTGCAATTCGGAAAAATAGCGTAGTGCTATGATCGTTGACTCTCCCACCACCCAGTAGATGCTCAATATCATTTTATCGAATTTATGACTGAATCCTAGATTGAGAGGTACTTCAGAAAATGCATAATAAATTGCTGCCCTTTAAAGTTCCTACCATGTACTTGTGTACTTGAAGACCACTGAGTGCCAGTCTCTCGTAGATGAACTTGAGGCTCAGAAAATATAGCGCGTGGTTCAAGTTCACAGTCACGTTGTTAGTAAGTGACAGGTTTAAATTCATGATATGACTGCTGCTGTGTATATATTCATATATTTACATTTTTTGACAATTCTTAAAGGCATAAGATGGTATTGCAGTGCGAACAACAGAGCTTAGATCTCTTTAAGTGCTTTCAATGTCATGTCTAATTTGCTTTATTGATCTTACAAAGAGGAAGAGATTAGTTTTGTTGGTTTTAGCTCCCAAGGTGACAGAAACAGGGGAGGAAAAAAGAGTTCTCTTACTCTGGGAAAAAATAACTGGACAGGAAGAAATGACAATAGGGAAAAGATGCCAAAGGCTGTCATTTTAAGCTGCCAGAATGACTCCTCAGCTTTTGTATAGTTCCAAGGGCTCCGTTTTTCTGTACCAGCACTGGCTTCTTGAGAGCAAGCTATCCTTGCCCCTTCTTGCTCTAGGCATTAAGAGTTAAGTTGAAGTTTTAACTTTATTTCAAAGAAACAAATTAAGAGATGCTTGTCTAAAACCGTTCACTTCTTGACTGCAGTCATTCTTCAGATTTCTGATCTAGGCTGTGGCCTGTGGTACAAAGCTAAAGGAGATTGCATCTCTTGTTCTCCCTGGCTCCCTCCCAGATCCCTTTCTGCCCATAACTCGGCTCTAAGTGGTATTCTGGCTGAGGTTCGTAGGAGGTAGACCCATTTATCTCTAAAATAAATGGACAATATGTGACTCTTTAGAGATAAACATAACTTTTCTTTTAGTTGCAAGTGCCAAGGCCAAATCAGGTAACTCTAAACCAGTCATCAATCTTTGTTCTGAATTTAGGGTCTAAATGAGATGGTTAGGGTAAGGTGAATGTAAGAGGAAATAAATAAGGCAGGAAAATGAAGCATGAACGAATGCTTTTCCCACGTCTGTTTCTTCCCAGTCCTCTCTTATCAGAGCTGATTCAATTGAGGGCATCAACTAGAACCAATATATCAAAATGCACTAAGTTGTTCAGGAGATTGCAAGAGAATTCTATCTTTACTATTTTCTTAAAGGGAGTCGGAATAAGAGTTTGATCTTTAGAAGTTTGGTAGTTGAGAACTTCACTGATTTTTTTTTAAAGATTTTATTTATTTATTTGACAGAGAGCACAAGCAGGGGGAGCAGAAGGCGGAGGGAGAGGGAGAAGCAGGCTCCCCGCTGAGCAGGGAGCCCAATTTGGGACTCGATCCCAGTACCCTGGGATCATGACCTGAGCCGAAGGCAGACGCTTAACAACTGAGCCACCCAGGTGCCCCTTCACTGATTTTTTTTAAGAAAAAATATTTTCATGTTGACATATTGTGTTACTCTTCCCTTCGAGAAGTGGTTTCATGCCCCTCCTTTGAGCATGTGCTCGACTTGCATCTCATGAATAGAATGTGGTGAAAATGATGGATTGAGACTTCTGTGGGTAGGTCACAAAAGGCAGTGAAGTTTCTTCCTTGCTCTCTGGGGAAAGCCAGAACACTCAAGCAAACCCTGTGGAAAGATACAGGTGGAGGGGGAAGTGAGGCCTCCTTAAACAGCCGGTGAGGATCTGAGGCCTGCTTATGGCCATGTGAGTGAGCCATCTTGATAACAGATCTTTCAGCCTTCCTCAAGCCTCCAGAAAACTGCAGCCCCAGGTGACAACTTCACTCTCCAGACAAACTACTCCCAAAGTCCTGGACCACAGGAATCGTGAGATAATAAATGTTATTTTAAGTTACTAAAATATATACAGGTTTTCTTTGGTAGCGCTCGTTTCAACTTTGCTAGGGGTCTAATGTCATTAAAATCAACTCTTATTTAAAAATCCCAATGATTATGAAACTTCAGTGTGTTCTGACTGCCCTGAAATATTCCCACTGGAGCCACCTGCTTGTTTGTATGGTATGTAGCCTTTTCAGATGGACTTCTTTCACTTTGTAATATGATTTGTCTTCGCTTTTCATTATTCTGATCGGCTCATAAAAACATTCTAAGCTGTTGCTAGTAGAAGTTAACTAAATGGAAGATGTTTTGTCCTCTATGAAATAAAACCAAAAATAGGACATACCAGCAAATATTACATCTGGAGCGAGAATAATTTTTGCTCAGTTCAGCTAGATTTTAAAATTGTTAAGAAGACCTAAATCTTTTCTATATACTTCTGTCCATTGTTTTATCTATTCCTTTGTTGCATTTCAATTGTTTTTGAAAAATTTGAAAATGAGATTCAAGCTAAAACACATGACAAAACATTAAACATCCCTCCTAAATCGCTTAAAATTGGCTTTTTTCTTAGATCAATTGTTAATGTACCTATCTAGTTACACTGCTCGGAATAATAGAGAGTAAAGTATAGCATGTTTGCTCTACTGCTTGTTTAGAACTATCAATTATTCATGTTACTTTTCCTGTGTGCATCAAATGCTATTGCAGCAAAGGTCTGGCCAGTATGCAATCCTCCCGTCCCTTGAGAGAGATTACCATGTACTCTGCAGCTTATTTTGCTTGGGTTATGGCATAGTGTTATCTATAGCAAGGAAGAAGTTAATTCTTTTGTTGTAGGAACTTCATGTGATTGCCAATCAGTTATGTTAAGATGCATAATGATGCTGTGCGGGGACTATAATTTTATTTTGCAGTGATTATCACAACTGCCAGTACAGAGGTCCCTAAGAAGATTTTCTATCTTTCTACATGCCATTATAATAGCACATAAGCTTGAAATAATGGCCGAGTGCAGCAGCAATTATTCTTAGTGTATCTTATTTAAAAATCAAAAGCAGGACTGGATGCTCACAGCTAAAGCAAAATAGAGGTTTGGATTGACTACTTAGCTAAATATGGGAATGACCTCCTCCAAATTTTTCTTGCAATAAGCTAAACCTTTGTAAATATGCATGTTTCCTCATTTAGCATGTTGTTTGAATTCACAAATCTCAAAAACAGCTCAATTTTGAAATATTTTTGTGTATATATCATATAGCTCAACGTTTTTTACATGCCAGTAAGATGTGTAAGACTCTTTAGGGTACCATATTTACACAAAGTCATGTCAAATAGAGGAAATATTGTCATCATTTAGTATTTATGAAGAATGCATTGTGCTCCGATGAGCACAGGGGTAGCCTGGGCTCTTATATGTTTAGTGGCAAATTTGTTGCCACACTAACTACTACTACTACTAATGTAAACGATTGATTTTGTCTTGTCAGACATTGCTCTGATTGCGACACATGGATTTTCTCATTCTCTTTTATGACCATAAATAGTGAAGTAGTACAATTATCCTCATTTTATAGATGAGAACGCTGAGTCACACATAAGTTAAATAATGTATTCAGGAAACTCAGAGAGTCATAGCTTAACTGGGATCCAAACACAGTTTTGGGTCTGGAACCCAAGACCTTGGCCATGATGTGTGTTAAACTCTCAATGACACAATTACGCTATTATATGAAAAAGATACCTGCTGTCACTGTGTGGCTAAATGTTAGCGTATCTTCACTTCTTGTCTCAGTTTTTTCCTTCTGCACAAACTCTGTTGTGAATGTCAATGAATTGCTTTAGAACTCTATACTCTTTGTCCCCATCCTTCTTATCCTGGAAGACTTCTTATGGAGGACATTTGAAACTATCTTTCCATTTAAAGAAAAAAGCTACTAGTAGCTTCAACGTAGGCCTGCACTGAACTTACCTCCTTAAAGATTATTCTCACAGAAACAGAAAATACATGCAAACATGACTTTATTTTGTTAATGATTTTTATTTTTACATTCTATGTGTAAGGCTCAAGTATAACTACAATATAATTTATGACAAACAACATTTTGAGCATCCACAGATGTATGAAAATTGTACAGAATTCTATGTAAACAGCATTATTATATGCATGGCTATTCATTTATTTTTATGAAGCAATTCTTGATTATTTTTCTCAAGAATATTACATCATAACCACAGATACTTAAAAAAATGTGTAGTCTCTATACATAGGTCCTAAACCCAGGCCGATTACTTGGCCATTCTAATTTAGCTGGCCCTCCCTTCATTACTTCCAATAACATTTCTCCAAAATTGCTATTTAAAACTGCTTTATTTACATGTGCATTTTATCTTAAATCTTTTTAATAAAGCTATCAAAAATCTATAAAATCATGCTGAACATTTTGGGTTGAGGTTTTCAACAAGCAGCATTTAGAAAGAACCCACAAGTCACTTATATCTTTTGCAAACTATGTAACAGCCAAAAAAGCAAAATGAGATTCTCCCACTTTTCTCCAAATTGCATGTATGCATTTGTGTTCAAATCTTTGCTTCCATTTGTGTTTCCTTCCATTTTATTCTAACTTAAATTTTACAGTGTAACTGCCATTCTACCTCATCAGGTGAAATGAATCCAGTGATTATGTAACTTAAAGATTAGCATGACAGTGCCTTCTGGAGGCATTTCATTATCAGTACTGAACAGTAACCAACATGAAAAGCAAAGGCTAATTTTACTTCAAGCTTACACAGTACAAAATAAGCTCTCAATTCCATATATTGTTTTTAATTGATAAAAAGTCACAACTAGACATTCCTGGGAAAACATATATATACAAAACCTAACTATGTTATATTAAAAAAAAGTACTGTTCAGCATGAAATTGGTTCGGCATGAAATAAGAGAAAAGAGCAAATTTGTAAATTTTTTTTTTTTTGAAATGCTAAGAAGAAACTGTTGAGGAACCAGTTGCCAGTATTTTTTATTTTACATAAAAATAAGGCAATGTAAAAACATTAATAGTAAATCACACATAAACCTGTCCACCATACGTCTTTTCATAATATATAAATACGCAAAATGCAGTTATAGTTATATGGGTTTAAAATAATAAGGATAGACTGAATTTAAATCTAAGGTGATATTAATTTCTTAATTTAATGTATTAAAAATATTACAAATGTAATATATTTGGACGGTTCCCTAATTGTCAAAACCTATTTTCAACAGGCTTAGCAGGCATGCAATGCAATGCTCTACATAGTCTAGGGAAACACTGCATGGTATCTTTCATATTAAATAAAACAGGGGCTCAAATAACCTAAGATGAATGATTGACTGTAGGTGCAAAGAATCTTTGGCCCTAGATTTAATTTCATATGTACCTTAGGACAAATGTCTAGAAGTGATAATCTCCCTCACGGATGTTGTAAAATATGTCACAATTTAAAAACTTTCAAGATACGAAGTTCTGTGGAAATGTCTCTGTTTTTTTTCTGTTGATCTCATGTCTGTGTTTCTTAGTCTGTCCCACTTTCTGTCTGTCATTTTCCACCCATACTCTTCATTTCTGTAGGTTTTCTTAAAATTTCCTTTATTTTTAACTAGCCTGAACAACAAAAAATATGTTGTATTTATTATAGAAATATAATTTATGTTCTTTTTTAATTTAGAAAAGCAAATGAATGATATATATACTTGCTTTGAAAACTCCTACAAAATCTTCTAAATAAAATTACTTTCTACTTATGTAACTCAATTTTTGCCTATGCATAAGTAACTTGATAGAAGAAAGAGCTCATATTCCTGAAATAAACTCATGAAAAAAATGCATCATGGCCATTTCTTTTCAAGCCATCATCAACGAGGATTTTTTAAAACTAGATTTATAATCCTTGGTAGGCGGACAGCAGCTAAAACAAAATGAATATGTGCTTGGTGAACTATAAGCTCAGGGTACTTATTGATTGATATCAAATATACCTCATAGTCCTAGAATTGTAAGTCAAAGTAACATTGTCCTCATTTTTATAGATGAAAGAGAAGGGTCCAAAAGGATTAATAGCACAAATTAGGGAAGTAAGTTAGTGGCAAGAAAGCAGGGTGGCAAGAATCCCCGTTGAATGATCTTTCACTCATGCTCAACACAAGTCTGTGTTGAAAGACCGTCATGTATCGTGACTTGAAAGTTTGCCATACACATTTCGGATGGCATGCAGGTGATGCAGTCCAGACTTTGCCCAAGTCATTATCTGCTCATACATGAACCACATTATCAAATAGATATCTGCACATCAGGAAGCACTTCACTGAAGAAAAATATTAACTTTGCTTTGTGCTAAAGAATGACTAGACAATACTGCCTGAGAAAGCAGAAATTTGTGACCAAACAGATGAAGAGTAGGGTTATCATTGGTGTTTTAGGGCAGCACAGCCAAGTGTTAGATTGTATAAATAAAAGTGAATAAAGCTTTCTTCCATTCCTTCTTTTCTTAAGCATCTTCAGTTTTTTTCTTCTTTTGAGGAATGTGATATGTACTTAAAATAATTTCTCATGTTGTATGGTTATCATATGAACAAAGAAGGATATTTTAAAAGGCAGGCTATGAAGCACGATACTCTAAAGGTAAGTCTTATCCTGGTTGGTCTATGAGTCAAGATGAATGAAAAATATTTGTTGAAGTGAATAGCCTACATACGTTTTTATTCGCATGGCATTGTCTAGGCACATAAAAATTGGTTCTGATGCAGTATAGAATAAATGTAAGCACCTCAAAATATAGAACGTCCTCTGTACATGGAGAAGAGTCTTGCTCCCTAAAAACAGATGTGTTAACTAAACATTCGTTACTAATGGCCATTCCTTCTATCAGGACATTTCATTGCAAAGCCAAGGTAAACTACTTTTATAGATATCCAAATGATAGATGTGTGGGTGTTTGTATTTGCATGGGAAACAGGAATGTCCAGAATCCCGTGAAAAGATGACAAGGCAAATGTGAACACTTTCCACATGGTCATCTGATTTATGAAAAGCAAATAAAATTAAACCAGCTTTGTTTGCTGTAATCGACTCCCTATAGAGACTCTCACAATTCATACAGAATCATTTACCAATGCAAATGTAGCCATCTGCTAATGCTGCCCACCTATTTAAGGGAATCAGAGCTAGTCACTGCACTGACTTTGAGAATATTTTGATAAAAAGTTTTGGCATAGACTTCCTTAAAAGAGTCTTATTAACACAAATATATCACCTTCAGAGGCTGTAAACAATATATCAAAAACAAAGCTCTATTTTTTGCTTTCCTTGCTATCTTTCCCTTTGTCTTCCTTTTCTGTTTTGTCTGTTTCATATTTCTCTTTGTCTGGCTTTGTTACACTGTCATATGAAGGTGGAGAGACAGTGGACGGGGTTGCATCTGTTTTTTCTGGACTCGAGTTCTCATTAATGTTATCAAACACCATATCTTCTTTACTGGGCAAACCATCATCTCGGTCTCCATCTTTTATGTATATGCTGGATATATTTTTGACATTTTGCCGTAAGCGGTAACATCTGTAAGCACGCTGAATGACAGTAGCAGACACATCCTCTTGTTTTCGTTTTAGTGTAGTCGTTATGGGTTCATAGGACACTTTAGAAGGATTTGCTGACATGAACCTTTCCTCCATCTGTGAACGTAGAGAGTCCATCTCTCCACTTTCACCCAAAACACGCTTTGTAAAAGCAAATAAGATGTCAAGACAATGGATCCGGTCCCCACTGACCATGGGCAGGTCCATGGCGACGAGCTGGACTTTGTTTGGTTTGGCTATGAGAAGAGGAGGATCGAGGGCAGCTGCAAAATCAGAGAGCTTGGCAAACTCTATAAACTGGGTGGCATCAGGATCAAACTTCTCCCAAACCTCGTAGAACATCTCAAAGTCATCCTCACTTAGGGGTTCAGTACTTTCTTCAGTAGCAACACTGAAGTTCTCCAGGATGACAGCAATGTACATGTTCACCACAACCAGAAATGATATGATGATGTAACTGACAAAATAGAATATCCCAACAGATGGGTTCCCGCAGTCTCCTTCAACTGAACTTCCAGGATGAACTTTTTTTGGATCACAGTCAGGTGGTGCACTGTTGAGAATAGGTGCTAGCAATCCGTCCCAGCCAGCAGAGGTGGTAATTTGGAACAGGCAGATCATGCTGTTGCCAAAGGTCTCAAAGTTGAACATGTCATTAATTCCAGCTTCCTTTTTAACATAGGCAAAGTTGGACATTCCAAAGATGGCGTAGATGAACATGACCAGGAAGAGCAGGAGGCCGATGTTAAACAAGGCAGGAAGGGACATCATCAGGGCAAAGAGCAGCGTGCGGATCCCCTTGGCCCCTTTGATCAGACGCAAGATTCGACCAATCCTGGCAAGCCGGATCACTCGGAACAGGGTAGGGGACACAAAGTATTTTTCTATCAGCTCAGCCAGAAACATACCTGGGGAGGGGGAGGGGATGGAAATAGTTAAATATCCATGCTACAGAAAATCACGACTTTCAAGTAATTTTATCTGCCATCTTCTCTCTTACCATTTCAGGACTGTCATTTTATATTGAAAGCAATTTCCTAACAATCAAAAGATTGAGCAATCCCAAAGGAAAATGACTGATACTGCCATTGTGACATTTTCTCTCCCTTTATTAAGTTTGTGGACATTTTTTTTTCATCCATAATAATTTTTGATTATATGGGTGATACCTACTCATGTAGAAAATTCAAGCAATACAGTGAAGCGCTTAAAAGGAAATCTAAATCACCTGAAATACCATCAATTATAATAACTGTTACTATTTTGTTGAGTATCACTTTAGACATTTTTCTGTGCAAGCATACACACACATTGTCACATGAATGTAATTATGTTACATAGGCATTTTTTATAATCTGAGTCACTTTATCATGTCATGGAAATATTTCCATTCAAATGGCAACAAAGTAATTTCTCATAGTTCCATAATGTTCTGTCCAAATAACCACATATTGAAGAATTTTATGTTGTTTTCAATATTTTTGGCTGAGGTAAATATTCAAGTAGGTATATTTTTTTCTAGTTATGTGAGCATCATTTGATAATATGTTAATAAATGATCAGTGTATTTAAGATTTTCTTATATATCACCAAACCTATCTCCAGAAAGTCTGTATACCTCTTCACAATGATGTATGAAAGTGCTCATCCTCCACATGCTCAACCAGTATTGTGGTTCTTTAAATTTTTACCAGAAAATCTTTATGATGTTTCAAAACACCTCATTATAAATTTTTTGTTGGAAAAAAAATCCACATTTTTTTCTTGTTTATTGGACGTTTTGTGTGCTTGTCTATTTTCAACTTTCTCTTTTTGGCCATGTCAAATCCTTTGCCCATTTTTCTAATGAGATATTTACTATTTTCTTATTGATTTAGGAAGACTATTTTTCTACTGAAAGTGCTAATCCTTTGTTGATCTTACATGCTACATACAATTTTTCCCTGTTTTGTCTTTTAATCTTTTTGACTGGGGAGAGGTGGTGGTGAGGTTTTCTCCATAGAATATTTTGATTTTTATATAATCTGTTATTTTTTTCTTCATAGACTCAAATTTGTGTCATAAATAGGAAGGACTATTCAGGTTCATTGTTATAAATTTATTTCTTCTTGAATCTATTTTTAACACTTTAATTTTTGATTCACGTAATCTTTCTACTGAGCAAATTAGTAATTCTCTATATAGTGAAGTTAAATTTTGAATTATCTATATGAATCCATTGAGAACACTGTTTTACTTCATCAATGTTATAATAGTCTAAGTATCTAGCAATATGTCACTCCTCATTACTTTAATTTTTCTTCCAGATAAATTTTAGAATCATTTAGACTTATATTGCCAATATATTATTTCCACCAGGCAAAAAGACTTATTGATATTCTCATTGGGATAACACTGCATTTACAAATTAATTTATTTCAAACAGGGTCATGATTACAGTGATAGCCTTCTTACCCAAGTATAAGAAAAGCCTTTCAATTATATAAGACTTCTTTTATGTCTGTTGGCTTTCCTCATAGAAGTCTTATGCATTAAGAAATGCATAAGTTGTTACTGGATATTTTACTTTATTTTTATTGCAAATGCAAATGAGATTTTTCTTTAGGTATACTTTCTAAATTTTTTGTCCACATATAAAACACTTATGAATATCGATACACGTGATTTAAAGTTTGTAACTTCTTAATTCTAATTGAATCCATTTTTTTTGGTTGATTCTCTTTCATTTTTAAAGAATGTCATAATATGATCTGACAATGAAGATCATTTGCTCCATGTATCCCTCTGTTTTCTTATTTAATTGCATCAGCCAACACTGTTAAAAATAGAGGTGATTGAGGAACACTCTTTTTTTCTTCCTAACTTGAAGGGAATGCTTCCACTATTTTGCTTGTTATTACTCTGAGATTCCTATCTAAATTTTAATTTGTTTTCTGATATCTTAATACTTTCTTAATACTCTTTTTTCAAAAATTGATTTTGAATGCCTCTTCTAAGTGACATGGTACTCTATATTGAGGTGTTAGGTTATGTGACCTTTAACCTTTCTGGTTCTGCCTGTTTCATCATCTGTAAGTTGAATGTGTATTAAATAATCTCCACAATCTCTTTCTGTCTAAAATTTGTAATTCTAAAAATAAATGCAACCCTAAAATATGGAGCAAGGCATGTGCAGATAGTGAGAAAACAAGAGGACAGAGAAACAGCTATGCTAATGAAAGGGGAAGAAGTATAAAATCATGTACTGTGATTCATGGCCATGACTGGGGTTGGTTGAGAAATGATTCTATTTTATAGACTTGCCAAGTATGAGGCCATAAGAAATGAAAATGGCATTTCTTGAGACCTTACCTTCACTTCGAATTCAGAAGGAATGTTTACAAAGAGTCAGGGTATTCTGGCTATTAATGATCATTAATCAAGGGACAGTTCTCATGATGTGCTAAAACTAGAGGTGATTTCAGATTCTCCATTGGTCTTTCTACCCCCATATAGGTCTTTCTACTACTTACCTACATATAGACACAGTTGCTACTTCTTTGAAGGGTAATCTTGGAAATCAAATATCAGGGAGTATTACATGCTTCTAACAAATAGAAAAGTTGTGGCTTCGAGACCTGGAGCATGAACCCAGGAATTCTGACACAGAGGTCTTTGTTTTATTTAGTTTTGTCTTTAAGGCTTCTTCATTCTTTCCTTTTACTTATGTACTCAAAAGTAAATTTACATTCAAGAATTCAGAAGCTTCTCTGAGCGTAAGTGAAGTTTAGTTTGATTCAAAATGGTCTTACCTACAATGGAGAGAATCACAACCACAAAGTCAAAAATGTTCCATCCTACAGTGAAGTAGTAGTGTCTGAGGGAGATCAGTTTCAGCACACATTCTCCAGTGAAAAGGATAATAAAAACCACATTTATCCAGTATAAAACATCAGTCATGTATTTACTTTGTCCCTCTTTTTCTACCATCATGGTTACCATGTTGAGGCAGATAAGAACCATGATGGTGATATCAAAAACTTGGTTTGTTACGAGGTCAAATATACATCCTTGGAATTTGTTCTGTAACGAAACAGGAATAATATGGAATGTAGAGTAGGTTTTGCAAGTATCCATTCATCATTACATTAATAAAAAATATTTTAAAAAGGTATGTCTTTAAAACTTGCATAAATTATCCTTGGTCATAGGTTCTTGATTTTTAGAAGATATATTATTAATGAGTTAAATCTAACTCAGAGCGAATGAAACCTTTTTGTTGTTGTTGTTGACTTCTGGTATATACCAGACCAGCCAGGTTTCCGTTGGTCGTGTATACTAACATTTGCTTTTAAACTCATCCACCCTATTATGTTATATATGAATTGCCGTGGTCACAGGTAATTTTTTACTAAGAAAACCTCAGCTCCACTACCTGGAGTGTTTCAAGTTAATAAAATAACATGTCTCTAAATTTCTACTTTGTCATATTATTTTAGCTAATGTGTTACATGGTCTTGCACTGATATGACTGTTATGGTATGAGACCTATAATTTCCTGTCTCTTTCATGTACAGAACATATTTCCATACATACCCATACTTACATATCACCTTTCCTTTTAATCTCACTGCTAGTATTATGCTTTCCGGGAAACACGACCTTTTTCAAAATCCTTTTTATAGTCACATTAGAAAGTTTTAAGGCATTTTACCAAGATCAAGTGGGGCAAGCAAAAAATTAAATACCAGGGCTGTGATTCAGTAGGTCTGGTTGAGACCTGGCAATGAGTCCATTTGAAAAGTGCCGGGTGATCCTCATGTAGGCAGCTGGGTACTAACTGGCTTTGTCTTCAGCTATGACTCTTTGGCAAGGTATGTTATGTTGAATATAAATTGAAATGCATATAATGCATTTACACTTTTGTGACCCCCCCCCCCAACTGCCAGTTGTTAGAGGAATACAAACTATCCTTTGACGGCTAAGACTCACTATTTCCATCTAAGCCCGCTCTGGTCTTTGACCTCACAGTAGAAAAAAAGTTTAGATTCATGATCAGTCCAACTGCTTCTCTTTCTATTTGTCACAATATCAAAAATCTGCAAGTTAGTTTTACCCTAATGATAGATAGCAATCACTACATCATAAAATCGTCATTTAGATAAATACATTTCAGTCAAAAGTAAATTTTATTTGTATCCTCTACAGACCATTGTACTCGTAGTAAGCTGTATAGCTAATATAAAAGTAAAACCATATATAATTACTTTTCATTTTTATAGAAAAATTAAAAATAAGAATATTAAGAACTGCGGTAATGTTCAAAACACATATATTTAGTTTTATAAGGATTTTTGTTCAAATATTAGCATTTATGTTTAAGAACTACTTGTACATTAAAGATGAATTAAAAATAATTTGAAAATTTATATGCTAGAGATATATATTATACATATATATGTATACCTTGAACAACACAGATTTGAACTGCATGGGTCCACTAATACATGAACTTTTTTTAGATAAATATGGTACTGTAAATGTATTTAGTCTTCTTAATGATTCTCTTAATAACATTTTCTTTTCTCTAGCTTACCTTATGTAAGAATGTATGTATGTACATACATATGTATATAATACGTATATATAAACTATGTGTTCATCAACTGTTCAGTTTACCGGTAAGATTTCTGGTCAACAGTAGGCTCTTAGTAGTTAAGAATTGGGGAAATCAAAAGTTGATACACATATCTTCAACTGTGTGGAGGGTTGGTGCCCCTAACCCCTGTGTTGTTTAAGGATGAACTGTTTTTTTTTTTTTTACCCCTGGCCGAGGTATTGGCTTTTGTGGTTTCTTAGATCCCAGCTTTTTCATTGCATTATAGTATTTCTTCTGTTCTTCTGTCATAAAGATGTCTTGACCTCCAAGGTAAAGAAACAAAAAATAAACCTAGTTAAAACCGAAATCATTATCTAGATCTTTTCTCAGATCATTAAGACAGGTTAAAAATGTTTTATATAGAAATAAAATGCATTTTATTATGTGCCACATAGCTATAAATAAAATATGTCTTAAATAATTACTTAGATATAGGCCCATGACTCTCCATAAGTAATGTAATGTGCATATATAAAATATATATATTGCATATCATAATTATTGGCTCAATTTTCTTTTGGTGAGGTAACCTGTGTTATTTTAAACTATGTGCTGATATTTCATTTTATCTGCTACTTGTCTCATCTGGCATTTTATTGCTAGATAACTAATATATTAGGAAGGGTTATAAGAAATAAGAATACTGAATATCTTTTTTGATGATTTGTCTAATATTTGGGACTCTAATGAAAAGTAGGGGCCAAAACAATAACAAAAATAGTTTTATATTTGTTTGTATTCATTTACAAATGCCATATTCCTTTAGCACAGAAAGGGAATAAACAGTAGTGCCCTCTTATCCATGGTATCCCTTTCCGTGGTTTCTGTTACCCATGGTCAACTGTGGTCTGGAAGCAGGTGATCCTCCTTCTGGCATACTGTCAGAAGGTCAAGAGTAGCCCAAGCTACATCACAATGCCTAGGTTATTCACCTCACTTCATCTCATTATGTAGGCCTTTTATCTCACATCATTATAAGAAGGATGAGTACCGCACAATAAGATATTTTGAGGGGGTCATATTCACGTAACTTGTATTACAGTATATTTTCTATTTTATTATTAGTTATTGTTGTTAATCTCTTACTGTGCCTAATTTATAAATTAAACTTTACCATAGGTATGTATGTAGAAGCCAAAACATGTTTTTTGTTTGTTTGTTTTTTTATTTTATTTTATTATGTTTGTTTGTTTTTTAAGGTTTGGTATATCTGTGGTTTAAGGCATCCATTGGGGGTGTTGGAACATCCCCTGCAGATAAGGGGTTGGGGAGACTATTGTACAATGAACATGTAACATATATATCTGTGCGTGTGTTTCAAGAAACTGGTGAGCTACTTTTTTCATTCCAATAAAGGAATTTCAATAAACATTATAAGTGTCAATATTGTACATAATAGCTTCCTAAGTATTGAGGAAATTACCAAGGATCCAGGATCCTTGACCTGAAGGACTTCTTAATTGTTGAAACCCTAAGTTTCAACAGTAAAAATAACTAACATCTAAATGAAGTTTTTTGGTCTTTTCAACACTGTAAGTGTCCAAATCTCACAAAGAATGCCTATGTGTTCTTTTAGGATATGCTAATTTTATTAAAATTATCTGTAATTTTTACATATTCATGTATTTTCTACATTGATCTATAATATCAATTTTTTAGTTATGGGATAAATCAGTATGATCCACGTAATTAGGAATTTATTTTGGGGAATTTACAGTTCTCAAATCCTTACTTAACTTGTAGGGTCCTGGAGTTAAAGATAATCTGGTTATGGTTTCCCTTTAGTTTTCTTGGATTAGGCAATATTCAGTTTCCTATTATATTGCATTTTTAAAAAATTTATCAAATACCTAATGGTAACCAGATTCCCCTTTCTTTCTTAATATGTTTTAATTTACCTTTATTCTGGTTGATATACAGTCTTTGGTGTTTATCTTACATACTGATGTTAGGCATCAGGGAGAGCCTTCAGGCCAATGTTAAGAGAACTACTCATTGGCAAGGGCTGAGTACCATAACACGTCAGGAACTTACCAGAAGAAGCTAGGAAAACACTGGGAAGAGAACTATGAATTCGAGGTAAAAATCAAAGTAGCAAATTTTAACTTCTCTTAATGACACCCTGGTTGCCAAAATAATAAAAGGTGGGATAAAACTAGGAGGAGATTACAAGATGCTCCAATAGGGGAGCTTGTGTTGTTTAATTTGGTTGTAGCTTTAGAGACCTTATACAAAATGCATCCCTTTAAAAGCTAGATGGAAGATACTGTATAGACCAGGCTGGTCTTTTTCAATATTACACACTATGTCAAAGCTGTGTTACATAGTACTTAAGAATTTAGTTCTAGTGTCAGATCATCTTTGTTCAAATCCTCTGTTGTCCTTGGGCAAGTTTCTTAATGTCTTTAAGAAGACAGTTTAAGTCATGTTATCGTTACAAGAGTAGCTACACCTCGATGGTTTGTTGGGAGGATCAATTGAGATAATGCATTCAAAACACTCAACAGAATGCCAGATACACAAGCCCTCAATAATTGTTAGTTGCTGTTACTGTCGTTGTTATTAGCCTTCCTAATAAGGTTATAGTTACCGAAAGGGGTTGCTTTACTTAGAATTTACCCATATGTACCCAGGTCTATACTAGGTCTTTCTGTAAATAGACTACATACTTTTTCCTTTTATAACTTGAGCCTATTAATAATTTGTGTTCTAATTTTCCAAAGTATGTTTTCTGATGAATTAAACCCTAAATCTCATGAAATTATTAAATGAAAACATTACTTGTAAAAGTGATGGGTATTTGGAAAAACTAGTAAAGTGGGGTTGGTTATTAGAAGAGGTATGGGTAGTTGGTAGAGCCATGAGCTGAGACCAAAGTGCCGAAGTTAAAAAGCCTTAAGAGGCAAGAATACACTATGAAAAGAATATGGGCTTTGAAGTCAAACAGACCTTTGGGTTCTGACTGCCAGTGGACCTGTTACTTGATTTGAAACAAGCTACTTATCCTGACTAGGCCAGTGTATACACTTTAGTGTAAAGATGCCACTTTCATTAGTCTGGGCTATGGATTAGATGAATTCATAGACACAAAGTATCTAGCTGAGAGGCTCCAATGCAGTAGGTTAATTGAAGTGTTAGTCCTGTCTCTTAGTAGGGTGAAAAGAAACCTGAAGCCATTCAGAAAAGGTTAGAAAATAAAAGGTATGCTTAAATTGCAAATGAAATACTGGAAGGAAGGTAGGGCATAGTGGTAGTTATCAGTGCCTCTAAATTAGTAACTTTTGCCTGAGAGTAATGGCAATGGTGTCAGCCCAGCCTCCAGTGGCAATTCTTGTTGCAAGGATAATACTTAAAAGCAAGGAGGTTAAAGCAATAAGGGCTGTGGCTGTCCTGTTCATGGTCACATGGCTTTATCTAGATACATGTCTAATTCATCCTATTCAGGGAATACTGGGGAATCATATGTATGTGCTTATATATCATATATACACATCTATAATGACTAAAATTGAAAAAAATAATTAAATTGAAAATAAGAGTATACTTTGTAAAATTATTTTCAAGATTCTCAATTTTTAAGGATTCTCTGTCTAAAGGCATGAATGTATGATAATGTTAGCTAAGTATAACTCTCAGATGTTAAATGTAAGAATAGAAGATGGAATTTTAAAAGATCTTTGAAAGAAAAAACCCTGTATTGGAAAATGTAAGCATAAATAACATTCAACATTTACTAAATTTTCTTCCAATTGTGAATATCAATCATGTACAATAATGATATTTCATTGCACGTACATCCGTCTTTTCTGAGATGCTAAGTCAATATCTAAAATCACTCTTTGAAGTCTACCCCTTATCTTTGAAAAATATCTTTTCCTGTGGATGATGCTGCAGCCACAGTACATCAGTCAACTTTGACAGGAAAATGAGACTTCTTAGATGCTTTATCTCTTACAAATCACAGACAATACTGTAGACTCTACCTCCTACAATCTCTTCTTTGAACATATTGCATATTCTCCATTGCTGCAGATGACTAATTTGAAGACTTAAGTGTGGTCGAGGTGGCCGGTAATGCAGAGTCTGACCTAGTCTTTGGTCTCTCTCCAATCATTCTATACATCATTACTGGATTCATTTTTTATTTTTATTTTTTAATAATTTTAATAATTTTTTATTATTATGTTCAGTTAGCCAGCATATAGAACATCATTAGTTTTTGATGTAATGTTCAACAATTCATTAGTTGCCTACAACACCATCTTTTAAATCAGAACTGAGTTTTCATGGTCTCTGGAAGACAAGACTCCAGTTGGATCTGTGATGAAGCTACTTTCTAGCTGTCAGATGACATGCAAGTAACACAACCTCTCTGAGGGGAAGTGAGGATACAACGTCTTTTAGATTTGTTGTAAAACCTAAGATTACACATGTGGAGTACAGAATTAGACACATCATTAAATCTGAATAAGTGCCAATGTCTTGATTATATGTACTCCCTTGCTCAAAATACTTCAGTGACACATCAGCTCCTACTGAAAAAGAAAGATCTGCTCTCAAGCAAGACCTCATTCATCTTTTACTATTTCTCTTCTTAAAACTCCATGGTTACCAGAGGGGAGGTGGGTGGGGAGACTGGTTAAATAGGGCATGGGGATTAAGGAGGGTACCTGTGATGAGCAGTGGGTATTGGACGGAAGTGTTGAATCACTATATTGTACCCATCATACTGATATTACACTGTAAACGAATTGGAACTTAAATAAAAACTTAAAAAGAAAAACTCCATCTCAAAACTCCACTCAAACTGGATGAAAGCTATTCCTCCTGGATTATTGTCTCGTTTGCAGCACTATGCATGTGCTCACACATTTCTCTACCCTTCCCTGTGGATTATTCATCTTTTTGCCTCTTAGTTGCTACAGGTCTTATTCGTCTTCCAGGGCCTACCAATTGTCATGTAAATCATACAACTTTCTATAGCTGTTTTTTCTATTTGTAACTATTTTTTCCTCTGACTGCCCACTTATTTTTTTGTTGTCATTGCTTTGTTAACTTTCCTTATTAAACTTATCACTATTTCATATTGTAGTATTGGGGGATATAGAATAGTAGAGGACCTAAAAAATATATGAGGTATATGGGATTAACTGCTGACTCTATCAAAACTATCACTTACTTACTAGATGCATGATCTTGGGTAAATCACTTAACCTCTCTGTGGCTGCCCACACTTTTAAGACAAAGTCTATAATAATATTATATTTTATGGTGGATGTTTTAGGTTGAATTGTGTCCCCCCCCAAAATATATTTTAAAGTCCTAACTCCTGGTACCTCAGAGTTACCTTATTTGGAAATATTGTCATTGTAGATGTAATTAAAGTAAGGTGAGGTCATACCAGAGTAGGATGGGCCCTTAATCCAATATGACCAGTGCCCTTATAAGAAAAGGAAAGAGACACAGAGAGGGAGCATGCCATGTGACCATGGAGGCAGAGACTAAAGATACGCTCCGTAAGCCACAAGCTCCGTGAGCTACAAAACGCTGCAAGATGCAAGAAAGGATCCTCCCCTGCCAACACTTTGATTTTGGACTTGTAGCCTCCATAACTGAGAAAGAATAAATTTCTGTTGTTGGAAGCCACCAGTTTGTGGTAGTTGGTTCCAGGAGCCCTAAGAAATTAACACAGTTGACGTGAAGGGTAATGAAACAGTAATCTCAGGAGAGTATCTCATTTGCAACATTTAACAAATCTTAATTTCCATTACAGGTATCATTTCTTCTGCTGTAATATAAACTCCCTGAGCTCAGGAACCATGTCCGGTGTTGTTGTCCATCAAGGGCCAGCCCAATACATATCCCACAGAACAGTGGCTCAGAGAATGACTGAAATGTGTCTTGAATAAATAAATAATTAGTGCACTAATTTTAATTATAAATTTTTAGTCTTTTATAGGGAACATTGAAAAAAACTGAATACTTGTCATATTGCTTAAAAATAGTCAGGACTTAGGGGATTATTATTTTCTATGCAGAGATGAGTGATATTAAGCATATCTGTACTGTATCCTGGTCAATTATTTAAAAATAAATGAAGTTCTAATGAAGCTAATTACTAACTGATATCAAACTAAATTTCCACATTATGTTTTTGGAAAAATAATTGTTCATATTTTTCAGTGCAGTATAAAAACCTTAAAATACTTATCTTCTTTTTCTGTTGGTTGAAATTATCTATGATGACACCAATGAATAAGTTCAAAGTGAAGAACGACCCAAAGATGATAAAGATGACAAAATAAATATACATGTAGAGGCTGTATTCATATATGGGCTGCTTGTCTACCTATAAAATTAACAAAAGTTAGCAGTATGTTGACAATAACATTAATCGTTTTCTTTTTCACATGGTTTGACAAGTTAATCCAGATAGTTCTATCCTAGGTGAACTTGGCTTTTCAGAAGCCATAACATTTTAAGGATCGGCATAAACATTCTTAAAAATTTATTCAACATTAAGTAAATATTTATTACATGCTTACTATGTATATGAATATAATCTTCAGATGACTACAAAGGACTTAACCATACATAGTACTTGTTCTCAGATTGGTAGGACAATTTAGTAACTAAGTGACCTAATGTATGTTTTCTATTTCCAGAAAAAAACTGTAAAAGAGGAGATAACCATATTTATAGAAATTCTGCTGATTTTTGTTCTTCATTTGATTAAGTATAAAAACAATAAAAACTTGAATAAAAATTTTTAAACCCATGAATAGCATTTGTTATTGAATTTTTATTTTTATAAACATATTCACTGAGCACTTGTTATTGCTAGGCTGTACAAAGTGCTCTACTTACATTTTCTTTTTGGATCCTCAGAACAATGCCATGAAGTGGGCATTGAATTTTTTTGTTTTTTTCAGTCAATAAACAGGCTGAGAGAGGCAAAGTAATTTGTTCAAAGTCAGTTGCAGAGCTCATATGAGAGAGCCAGAATTTGAGCAAGCTCAGTCACCAAATGCTGCACACATAATTGCTAGTCTATTATTAGGTGGAAGTGCTTCATTTTGTGTGTACATACCAAAGGCTCCTTGGAGCTACTATTTGAAAATGGCCAAACTAAACTAAGGAGCTTTAAAAATTGTAAGTTTAGTGTAATAATGACCAATACTTACATTAACAGAATCAACAGCTGCATACATAATAACCATCCATCCCTTAAATGTTGCCTATAACAATAAAATCTGAATGTGAGGCTCATACTCTAAAATAGCCATACATGAGTTTAGTCCACTTATTGTTACATTTAGTGACATCAAATCACTGTATTTTACTGTATTTCGAAGTATCAATTTAATATAAAGATGCTATGTCAAGAACAAAAAGGACATAGTCCCAAGTCACATCTAAATCTTAGTCCTAGTTAATTATTTACAGGTTGTTACAATTCCAGCAAAGTTTGCACATGAACTTTTATTTTTCCAGAGGTAGAGGAGAATTTTATGAACAAGACAGGAAACATTTTTTTTTCCATATTTTTAAGGACCCTCTATGATAGTGGGAAGTTCTTCTCATTCCCATGTAGTGTAAAACTGGCAGTCCAAAAACTATTTATTTTTGGAGCAACATTCAGATGGTGTAAATGGTGAGGAGCCACATGACACCGAAAGTCTATTATGAATTAATGATTCTCAAATGCAACAGAACCTTTGCTTCTTAACTCATGTTTTATAGGCACATGTTCTAAGAAAGACCAAGTCTCCTTTTTAAAGTCACAAAGTACCTTATCTTTAATTTCTAGGTAATAGATTATTTAAAGAATGACTTCTATCCCTCATCTAGTGTCTACCAAAACATCAAGCATTCATGACAGGGCTCACTTACAACTTGAAGCAGAGACAGGTAACCAAGTCCAACATTATCAAAGTTCACCTTCAGGTTCTTCCATCGTACATTTTGACTAACATTCATCAGTGCGGAACAATCAGAACGATTTTGAACTAGATTTGTTGGAAAGCGTGACCCGTCTGTGGTGTTAACACACTCATAGAACTTCCCAGCAAACAAATTTACTCCCATGATGCTAAATATTAGCCAGAATATAAGACACACCAGTAGCACATTCATGATGGAAGGAATTGCACCTATAAGTGCATTCACGACCACCTAGTATTCAAAAGAAAGAAAGGGATGATTAGGAGTAGTAAAAATGTTAAATGGTCGACATTAACGAAACACAATACAGAATTGAAGAAATTAGAAAAGCCACTGTTACATGTTTAAGACATCAAATCATCAACCAACATGTATTAACTGAATGTCTATGCTCAGTAGTATGCCAAGCAAGACAGAATGAGACAGGAGCCCTGTGAACAACAAGTTTACTAAAATACATGATGAACACACATCGAAACTATTAGCCACAGTGCAAAACAAAGTAACTAAAATGATACCACAGCTTAAATAAATGAAAAAATAAAAATAATAAACCAAAAACCTGATGTATGTAAGGTGAAGTCCTAAATCTGCATACTCTAGGCAAAAAAAAAAAGAAATTTCTAAGTATGAATGATAACAAATAAAATGTACATTTAAAGGTTCATAGTCCTAGAATGACCAGTGCTAAAATTCTCCCATATACAGAAACTATTGATGTATATAAGCTGGAGTTGAGGTTAGGAGTCTTTTATTGTATGAACCCTTTCTATTTAGTTGGTTCTGCTAATAATGTGATACGTGAATTCAGTTAAGACCTTGGGACCTCTGTTTCTTCATCTGCTAAATGAGAGACACCTTTTCAAATTTATTATTCTAAGTCTAAATATACTTTATATATAAGTCCTTGGCTAAATATAGAAAATGCTTGTCTCGGTTAAAATAAAAATGAGGTAGTTATCTTTAATACTTCCTTTATTTCTGCTTTTTGGCATTTCCACTGCTATTAATGACCAGTGCCTCTTGCCACTCCAATTTTCCTGCATGCAGACTATCATAGCATTTATCACTCTCCAGATTTTCCTAATTACCCCACCTTTCAAAACCTACCTGTCTTTTTATACTTCAGCTCTAGTCTGAATTTGAGTCCAAATGTGTTAAAGACTAATTTGTTGAGTAAGAGCACTGTGTTCCCTCTTTTTTCCAGATGGTGAAACATTAAGCATCTCTGACTACTTTTCAGATTGTCTACAGCAGGAGGTGGAAAACACTTTCTTAAATATTTGTAGGCTTTGAGGGTTAGATGGTCTCTGTTGCAACTATTCAATTCTGCCACTGTGGCAATAAATCATATATAAATGGATATGGCTGAGAAGCAGTAAAATTTCCTTTACAAAACAGGCAAGCAGCCTGTGGGCTTTAGTTTGTTGACCTCTGGTCTAGAACAGTAGTTATTACCCTAGGGTCTATGGGCCTGTTGAGGTTCTATGTGAGCATGAAATTGTATGAAAAACATCACAGGTGTACTTTTTTAATGAAGAGATGATTCACATTTTTATGAGATTCCGATAGTGTACATGACACTGAAAGGATTGGGAAGAACAGGAGTAGAGAAGAAAGTTCAAAGTGGCCAACTCCTGTTCAAGTCTATGCTTTCATCCTCACTTCCTACTGGCCTCCCCATTGTGCTTGTCAGTTAGGCACATTGATCTTCTAGTCATTGCTCAAACATGCCTTGCACACTCAATCCTGTGCTTCTCCCCCAGGTAGCGTCTCTGCCTGGAATGCCTACATGCCTGGGATTTGGACCCACTCTCTCAGTCATGGCTCCAATGTCAACTCCTTGTGAGGCCTTCCTAGACTTCCCCTGGCAGCCACTCCAACCTCCCCCATGTTTCTGCAGTGCTGCATGCTTACTACTTTATAGCTGATGTCCTAGAATAACTACTGTTCCCCTGTCTGTCTCTCCATGATTTTTGTCCCTATTCAATGGTGGGGGACTGGGTCTCTTCACCATTGTACTCTTTTTATAGCATAATAACTGACACATAGTTGGTGTTTAAAATGTTTGCTGGAAGAATGTGAGCAACGGTGCATCTCTGAGGGAGATAGGTACATATCGGTCTGATAAGAAGCCATTTGGGAAAGTCAATAAGCTTATGAGCCTCAAGACTCAAAGGAAGCTAACTACAAAAATGCCTCAAATCATTGTTTCATTTATTCTTCAGAATCATCCTGCAGTGTGAAGGAACATACCCTTTTTGCGTGGTTAATAAATGCTAAAGAGACATATATGGTCCTCCAAATACATTAAACCATTCTCCTGCATCAGCTCTATTATAGATAAAGAACAAAGAGAAAAGAGGATAAAATAATGCGCTGGCTTAATTGCTGAGGGAAGTAGTTTTGTAAGGGAAAGCATATTCTTCATTCATGAAAATGCAGTATACGGATACTGAGTCCAGAAATCAGTCATAAGTTCTAGATAGATTGTAACATTCTACCAGTGCTCAAAAAATGAAGTTAATGCCAATGGATTCCAATCCCACCTTTCTGTATAATAACGTAAATTTAAATTTTTCAATTCTTACATGATAGAAAGGGTTGACTTATGATTTTTTTGTGTAATTATGATCTCTCATATACATGGGTACACTGGATGCATTAAACAGTCATAGTTTAGCGGAGATAACACTGAAGATCTGCTAGACTAAAAGATCTCGGATATTCACCTGAGGTATCAGATTTCCAAGGCCCATCCCAGAGTTTATAATCCAGTATGTCTGGAGCGGGACCTGGGCATTTGCATTTCTAATAAGTTCTCAGATGACGCTGATGGCTGGTCTGTGGATCGCACTTAGAGAAGCAGTGAGATAGACTAATCTACATGTTGAGTTATTCAGGGACTACAGGTAGAGAGGCAGTCATATAAATAAGTAAAAAACAGTATAATAAGGATTTTGTATGTCTGAACATAGAGGGAGGATGCCCACCTATGCCCCATGGTGAAGAGACAAAGCAAATTTAAATTGAGGCTTACTGGCTGGGTAGGTATCTGTCTGCTATATTGATGAGTCAGGGTTGGGACAGGGTAGGGAGAAGCATTCCCAGCCAAGAGAACAACAGAAGCATGAGAAAGCAAGTATAAAGCTGATGAAAAGGAAGTTTGAGGAAAGCAGCAATAAATGAGGATATGGACTAATTGGAGAGAGTAAGGTCATTGTCCTCCATGTATTTTATGAAGTTGCTGGTTTAATACAGCTCTTAAAGCTAAGTTGCTACTAGTCATTATTTATCTCACCTTGTTTGTCTCTACAAAATGATCTCTTTTCAGGCACCATGCAGCCTAGTACAAATTACGTAAATTCTCAGAGCTTTAGTTTTGTCAAATGTAATTTGGAGATAATTCTACTTTCATTGAAACATTTATTTTAAGGATGAAATTAAGTGTGGCTGATGTCGCTTCAATTCCATTTTTTTCTTATGATTCCTACCCAGGTTAGCTCTTAAAAAAATTTTTTTTAAAGATTTTATTTATTTATTTATTTATTTATTTATTTATTTATTTATTTATTTGACAGAGAGAGCGCACAAGCAGGGGGAGCAGCAGGCAAAGGGAGAAGCAGGCTCCCCACTGAGTAGGGAGCTTGATGCAGGGCTCGATCCCAGGACCCTGGGACCATGACCCGAACTGAAGGCAGACACTCAACTGACTGAGCCACCCAGGCACCCTATAAAATCTGAGCACTGGATACAGGCAAGTCCTTGATAACTTGTATATGGGAGATGTTATCAGAATGAATAGTGTTTCCTAGGACAGAGATTTTCATTAAAAAAAAAAAGTCACTTATTTGGATTACTGCCTAACAAAATTATGTGAAGGAGGCATTACTGTATTTGATTTACTCTTTGTTAAACAATATGCACTGAATACTATGTATATACATATGCACACACACACATATAAACAGTCCATCTATATGTATATATGTAGATATATGTACATATTAATATAAACAGCCCATAATTTCTACATACTTATTTTTTTTATATTTTATACTCCATTTAGAAAATAAAGATATTAGAAAGTTTAGCATTTTCTTACCCTCATTCCTTCAAATCTAGATAAAGCTCTTAGAGGTCTTAAAGCTCTAAGTGTCCGAAGGGATTTAATGGGGCCAAGGTCTGAGTAGCCAAGAGTGTTTGCAACTAAAGTAACCAAAGAAACCTACAAAAAATAAAATTTTCATTAATCATTTCAATAAAATAATAAAGCACAAAGAGGAAAAGTCAATTTCAAAGATCACTAAGAGCAGATCAACAAGAATAATATTTTATATATCAAGTTGTCTCATCACTGCCTAAAAATAGATAAGATGAATGAATGCTTTTATAAGGAAATAGCTATAAAGGAAGGCTAATGAAATAAAAAGAAATAGTAGAAGGAAAGTAGGTTATTTCTTATATCTGAATAAAGCTTTTCACACTTTTTGTCATCAATGATTATGTACTTGCTTATTCTGAACTTATGCTTGATATATTTAATTAGATATGCTATACATTTAATGCTTATGAACATGTTATACACTTATGCTATACATTTAATTAGAGCAACTATCAAAATTTCAATTATAATAAAACCTAGGTCATAACAAAGTGTGTGATTCTGAAGCTAAGTCATGAGAGTGTGGCATTGACTCAACCAAATCTAAGTCTAGTATAGACCTTATTCAAAAGCATTTTGAAGACTCATGATTTTGAGATGGAGCTAATTCCCCACAAATTGTTCTGCCTTGCAATTTCTCAGTACTGGTACCAAAGATTTACCTAGGAATAGTGGGAGAAAATCTCAATTGTATGGAAGAGAGCACAGGAGTATGTGATCTCACTGGCTTTACAATTAACACAGACATACGGAACTTTATCATGTTAGACCTGCCACAATGACCATAACCAGCGTCCAACAGAAATTTGTGTTCTTGTCATAAACTATCTTAGAAGAAAGAACATGGACAGAAATAAAATCAATACACATTTTGGTAATCAGAGTAATGAGCTCCTCAATGACCTTACATCTGGATCTGCAAATGCATTCAGTCTCTGAGTAAGTTCCATTTAAAATATTCATTTGTTTTCACACTGTGAGTAGCAGGAAGCAATGTCTAAGAACAATGTCCGGAATGCAGCTCTTCATTATGAATTAACTACTGACTAAAAGATTAAAATTTTCCAGGGAAGACTAGGAAAACCTGAGAGTCAACCTCCTTATATTTAACTATTGACAGAGTAGAAAAATTCATTGCTCACAAGCTCACTGCTCCTGCTATCAGAGACAAGTAAACTGATTTATGAATCAAGATGTGTCGAAGTGTGTGTTCTTTCTCATGCAGTTGCTTCCAAATATCTTAATGTAACATTGTTTCTTTTTAAGTCTTTATGCTACATATCCAGCAGAACTAATCCTCCCTCATATCATTCTGAAATTCACCCAAGTCATTCAGGTCCATTATTTTCTTAAATTAAGTACACTTAAGAAAATATGCTCTTTAATAAGAATAGCAAGTATTCCTTTTAATCAGGAAAAAAAAAAAGTTTTTAAATGTCTATTATAATGGGAATAGCCCCTACAGAAATGGCAGACCTAATTTCCAAACCACTGTTAGGTGTCATGATATTGAATATAATAGATACATATTACTGAGAAAACTAGAGATTACTCTGTAACTGAGAAGATATACACACATCTATTTATCTATGCATACATATGTATATATACATATATGCCAATACTGATGACTAATGCTCAGGCAAATAAATTTCAATTAAAGAACCCTGTGGAAATCCAATAATCCATCCTGTGAATATCAAATCAGATCAGTGGTCCTGAAACCTCAGTATGCACCAGAATTATCTGGAAGGCTTATAACAATAGTGTTCTGGGTCCCAATACCTGAGATTCTGATTGAGTAGATCTTGGGTAGGTCCTGAGAACTGGATTACTAACAAGTTCCCACCAATGCTGTTGGTTCAATGAGAACCAGCTTTGAGAACAATTCCTCTAGATAATTGGTTCAATTTTTGAGAAATAAAATTTCAGTTCCTCCTCCAAATCTGCATCACTAAATTTGCATCTCTACCAGCAAGAATACTGTGTACAGCTTCACTCTCCATGTTACATTTTAAAAATATTATATATACAATATTATATATAATAGGTAATGTATATTTTTTATTTACATGTATATTTACTTACTTTTTCTCAAAATATTAAATAACATTTCAAATTGAAGCTATATACCTGAGTTCTGTATATTACACACTCTTAAGTATTAAGATTCACCAGCTCAGATTTTCAAATACAACACAAAATAATTTCTGCTACGAAATGGCTTTATCTCTTTCTTAACCTAAAATAAATTCAATTCTATGTATAAACTTTTATTTCACAGACTGAGTGATGAAAATAACTATGTTTGTGATAATATTTTTAAAGGTTTTTGAATATCTTAAATATTTTATAATAACTTTTAAAAGACCCTATCATATTTAATGGTTAAGAGAAAAGAAAAGAAATAACCTACATTCCTTCTATCATTTCTTCTTATTTAGGTTAGCCTTTCTTTAAATCTATTATGTTACAAAAACATCTATCTTACCATTTATTTTTCTAGCCAGTAACTAGGTAACATATATATAAAAGTAAGTTAAAGAACAAACAATATGGAATCACTAATATAAGGTCTCAAAAATTAGAGATCTCACAGAGAAGGCCTAAGAGAAGATAAGAGATGTAATGTATAGCTATACCTCAAAAAATTGTTTTTGTACATCACTGATATAGAAAACAAAAGTGTTATTGTTTGCAATATTTTATACATTGAGCTGTTAAAAAAGAGTTTACTGAGCTTTGGATAATAGTTGAGAAATTGAACTTTTGAGTACATATGATGAGTTTTGGTTTAATTTTGCAGTCAGATTTGGCTATTTATAATGCTTATTTGTAATTTTGATATCTATTAATGATGCTATATTTATCTTTTCTGAAAAGTTTGATGATGCAAACTCTTGGTTAAATGTTAGAGCACTTGTTAACACTATAAAAATTTGCACGTTGCCCTCTAATTCCACATCAGATGGAAAAAAAATCTCTAAGAAGTGTAAATGATTATAAGTTGTCCCTTCCCTAGCCACAAAGACTAGATTTTGGAAAATCTAGGAGAATTAGTAGAAGATAGAAAAAAATAAATCATTCTGAGAAAAATTAGATTGGGAAATTGAGGTCATGAAGTAATTTAAGAAAGCCTTTTAAAATAATATAAAACATAATAATGTAATTATTATATGTGATATATTATTAAATTATATCATTAAGACATAAAATAAAATTGAATACACTAAATAAGAATAAATTGATAAAATTGGCCATTGCACCATTTCTATTTGAGATGCCTTAATCTCACAGCTATTTTAGGATTTCTTTCCCATTTCAACAAGATTCCTAAAAAATAGTTTTGCTTTGTTAAAAATAATGCATAAGCTGAGGCATTCTTATATATTTTCCATCATCCAAGTATTGAATAGTTCTCTGAATTTATTACTTGAAATTGCCAATGCTTATTTTTCTGCTTCACTGCCACTCTAGAGATGAAGGGTAAGTTGGATGTTTCAGGCGGAGACAAGAGTTGTGACTAATTTTGGTTTTCCCTCTCATTGTGACAGAGATAAATATTTTGAAATTCCATGCCTCCCCAACTCCTTAACTTAGCTTTAGCACTACCATTTTACATAACTTTCAGCTAACATCTCAGACAATTTGATATATCCCTTATCCTCTTTTATTTTCTCATTTTATTTTATTTTTTTTAAAGATTTTATTTATTATCTGACAGAGAGAGACACATTGAGAGAGGAGCACAGGCAGGAGGAGTGGAGGGGGGAGAGGCAGGCCTCCCGCTGAGTGGGGAGCCCGATGCGGGGCTCGATCCCAGGACCCTGGGACCATGACCTGAGCCGAAGGCAGACGCTTAACGACTGAGCCACCCAGGCGCCCCTATTTTCTCATTTTATATTGTAAAAAAAAAAATCAGTATTTTATCTTTTTAATCTGTGCCTCCGCCTTTTTCCATTCCCACCCCCCACCACCAAGTTTTCATTTTTTCTTCTTCCCAACAGGGATGATATTCAAATCATGTATATGTGTGTGTGTGTGTGTGTGTGTGTGTGTGTGATATATATGTCTATGTGTATATATATATATATATAATCACATTTTCTCTGATTGCAGAAAACATATGCACAAGTAAATTATAAATGTTAGAATGGTACAGGAAAGAATTCACACTCATTGCAGAATTTCTCTTTTAATATTCCTTACAGATATATTTCTATTGGCTATATTAATATTTCAATAATACCTATAAGACTATAGTCTGAAAGTATAAAAAGCTAACCAAGATTAAAATATGATAACAAACAACATTAGTGAAAGTTCCTCAGAACACTTATTTGTAAGAATAAATCCAACCTACATCAACAATTAAGAAATCCAGCCAACACCAGGCATTGGTGAAATATGTTTTATAACCATATGCTACCCATTTTAGAAGCATTTCCAGAATGAAGACATAAGTGAATATCTTGTCAGCATAATCCAGGATAATCTTAATGGTCTTTTTCTTTTCAATATATATATCTTCAAAAGCCTGTGAAAATAGTATTCAAATTTCAATTCACATCCACCTTAAAGCTTACGATTCATAACAAAAGCAGGAAATAAAATTCTGATGGATGATTTTATACTGAAAGATATATACCATTATGGGCTAGCTGACTTTCTTCTGGTTTACAGCTCCTATGTAACACTTAGTTCTAGACTTCTTACCAGTATGTGCCACTGGTCGCCAGAGGTTAAGAGAAATGGTGCAAAGAATAAATTAATTTATAATCCTCTAAAAGAACCACGATCTCTGATAACTGCAGCGATTTCTACTTCATCTGATTTCCCTTTATCTCTCTTCAAATTGGATGAATCCTGATAATTTAAGACATGATTCCCAGATCGTCCGGTCATATATATCTTTCTCACCCTGTACTCTCCTTCACTCTCACCAGTAGGATTTGGAGATCTCCTTCAGTTCTTATATGCTTGTGCATTCCCAGTGCCTAGAACTGTTCCAAAAACACAGCAGAAGGTAAGGGAGTTTGCTGAATGAATGCAGTAGCTTATAGGACTGTGGAACACAGAGGATGGTTTCTTTCTTTGAATACTGCACAATATTTATCATTCATTGAAAGCTTTAGCTCTACAAATTACTGTTACATTCAGTTCATGAATGTGGCACCTTTTAACACTCTTCTAGAACTTTTAGTACGTGACAGATGATGATTCTGTGGTCATAGCCACTAGTCCCTTGGGAAATAATTAGAATGGACTTAATGAACTGAGCTCACCGAAGACACTGAAAATGAATCCTGACCTAAACAGGTCTAGAGTATTAGGATTTGCTTTTTCAAGATTAAACAATATTCACTTCGTTGAAGAACATGAAAGCAAAAGAAGCTGTATCCTTAGTGGTAAACATTATACTACCTATCCATAGCCATGGGCTTGTCCATTCTTCTTCTTATTCCAAGTTCCTATATCAATACTTTAAAAATGATCCTTGGAACTTATTGCAAATTGTTGGTATCAATATTGAAGACGACAGAGAAGTTGGGACACAGAGAATGAGCAGACTTACTAAGATGATAAAAGAAGGTTCTAGCAGCTGGCAGAGGTTCTGAATGTCAGTGGCACTGAAATGCAAGGGGAAACTTCCAGCTCTTGGGATGTTCTAGTCTCCCTTCTCCAAGTTGTTGAGGAGTGAGGCAAGCTACACAGACAGACACTATGGCAACTCTTCAATACTTGAAATGCAAAGATAAGGAAGGGGCTTGATCACACAGAACAAGAGGGTTATTCCTGGAACTGGGGTGCAGAGCAGGACCAGTAGTAAGTCTTGATGCTGAGAGCCAAATACCCTGCCTTGAGTGCACCTTGTTCTGACTAGTCCCAGAGCTGGAAACAGGATTCAGCCTGCAGGGCTCCTAGCTAACTTCCAGGACTAGCTTCATGGATGTGGAAGCAAGGAGGCAAGGACATCATTATGTGAGCTCTACCCAATGTGGGGTGTAGGTTTTACTGTTACTCATTTCAGTCACCACTCATTTGTTTCTACATGGTGGGTACTCTCCTTTTTGAGAAGCCAGAAATCAGTGAAAAGATATGGTTGGCTTTGACTTTAGAGCTCAGTTAAGTTATGGGTCTGTCACTTACTAGCTTTGGGACATTAAACAACTTTTCAAACTCTCTGCCCAACTTCCTCATTGGTAAAATAAGCAAAACGATAGTTTTTTTCATAAGATTGTTCAAAGATTAAGTGAAAAAACTTATATAACGATCTTGAAACATAATAAATATGTACTAACTCGGCTGTTACCTTTTTTTGTTTTATGGACAGGGATTTTAAAAATCTAGCTTAATTAGCAAACTCTCTGAGTTAAAAACAGCAGTTTCTTAAAATACCTTTCCCTTTTCTTCCTCATATGATTCAACTGAATTTCAGGTTTTTTGTTTTTTGTTTTTTTAAGATTTTATTTATTTATCTATTTGAGAGAGCGTGAGCACACAGGCACCTGAGCAGGGAGAGGAGCCAAGGGAGAGGGAGAGAAAGAATCTCAAGCAGACTCCACGCTGAGTGCAGAGCCCAACATGGGGCTTGATCTCACAACCCTGAGATCACGACCTGAGCCAAAATCAAGAGACCCACACTTAATCAACTGAGCCACTCAGGCACCCAGAATTTTAGTTTTGAGAGTACCTCTTCCCCAAAAATGTCATCTTCCTTTTTCAACATTTTGAACAAAGGATTGCTCTAAACTTCTCTTTAATTTTTTTTTTACTCTCCTTTCTAAAAGTCTCAGTCACATGTGTGACTCAGCAAAATAGTTAGTAGGAATATAAGATAACGTAGACATTGTTGAGATTCCTACTCGCATTCCACCCAATAAGAAGAGTACCATTTTTCTTATTCATCTGTTTTAGGAGAGGCCATCCACTGTAGGCCCTGAGCATCCCTTCATGTCATTGTTGGGTATGCCAACAATACAAGGCCCTGACTTGCTCTTTACTCAGGTTATTTCTCACGGTTGCCTTTGCAACAAGCAACCTTGAAGGATGAGACATTGTCTCTGTCTGGGACAAAAAAGCAAGGTTCATTACTGCTTGCTATAAAAGGACAGGGTTCCCTGGGGTGCCTGGGTGGCTCAGTCGCTTAAGTGTCCAACTCTTGATTTCAGCTCAGGTTATGATCTCCGAGTTGTGAGATGGAGCCCCATATTGGGCTCCACGCTGGGCATGGAGTTTGCTTAAGATTCTCTCTCTCTCCCTTTCTGCCCCTCCCCTCCTTTAAAAAAAATGGACAGGGTTCCCTAAATTTAGCGCTCTTCAGCTATGAAGCTAATCCACGGTGTGTGGGCCATTCATTTATCCCCATGCCATGCCCTCATGAGACTTGGAGACAAGGGGGACCAACACAAACATGTTGAAGTTCATGTTGCTTCCAATGTCATGACTAATAAAATCCTTTGTCTCTGACTTGGAGGTCGCATATATTCTATCAGCACCCATGAAATAGCAACAGGTTAACTTCTTATAAAAATCCAATTCCAGATCCATGAAGACTATCTATGAAACAATTTACAAAGTTCTTAAGTATTCTGTTTTTAGTATAAAGGAATTTCCAGTGGTATCTCTAGCTGGAACTGAGCTTCTAAGGGTTCATCTCTGTTCGTGTCAGCAGGAAAGAAAAATAAGAGAAGGCTTAGGGATTTTGTAACTCTCCCAGGTCCCTTTCAACTCTCATAGAAAGTGCTTGGTATATATGCAAGAATGGGAAACGTGTCCCATTCTCACCCTAAAATTACAGTTAGTTTTGCAAGATGCTTCATAAGCTGACACTGCCTATCTTTGTCACAGTACCTGTGGCCACCACTCTCCTCCCTGTATTTGCTCTTCCTCCAGCGTTACTTTCTACAACTTGGAAACTTTTAATTTCCTGAATACCTCATGATGTTTTATGCTTCCTTATCACTGTACACTTGTTCCTCAGCCCACCCTGTCTGGCTGGAAAATACTATTAATCTTTCTAGATCTTGTAAAACATCAACTACTTTTCTGAAATTTCAAGCAGACAATTGTTCATCTCTTGCTATAGAGCTTTATCAAGTATATTCTTCACTTACAAACATATTCCAGTTCTGTAATCCCTTGTGCCTCTCTCCCCAGTGCTCTCTGAACTCCTTGAGAAAAGTACCTGGATCTTATCCACCTTTGCAATCAAGGAAGCAAGAATAATGCCTGGCATGTAGTAGTGCTTACTAAATATTTACTGAACTAAACTAAAATTTTGTCCTAGTACTAATCATAGGAATTCACTTTTAGGTAAAACAACTTTCATATTTTTATCCTTCAACTCATTTATTAAAAATACTGACTCGGGTGATTGCTTTAGGTGTCATATAACTTACCAGAGCACCACTGCTGAGCAGGATCATGAGAACAATAAAGCTTTCAAACCAACTGTGTTCAACTATTCTGTAGCAGGTTTTCCTGATGTTCCACCAGATTTTTCCTTTTCCTGACTCTATGTCAAGTTGGCAGCATGGGAACCTCCGCACACAACCTGACAAGAGAGATATACATATAAAATATTGATATTCAGAATAAATAAAATACTTATGCAAAGCTTTCCCTATGATGTCCCTCAACTGAATAATTTCTAACACTTAAACTGCAGCTTGTCAATTATTTCTAACTTAAAATGCATTCTGTGCTTCCTTGATTTCTCATCAATCTCTTCCTAAGTGTTAAAACCACTTATTTTTTTCACTATTGCAGTCCTAATGCTGTGCTGATACATGATGAACATGGAATGAATGAATATTAAACTAAAATCTGAGGACAAAATGCTTTTCAAGACCTTCTTTGCTGATAAATTAATTTTCCTTGATGTGGATCTCATCTACAGTTTTCTGATGCTTCCACTGTATTAAAAAAAAAAAACTCTTCACAAAGCTTCAATTCTAGATAATATTAAGAAAATTGGTAGAAGTTTCTAAAATTATGTTCAAAAGAATTTGATCTTGATTAGAAGATGCAGGTAAAACTGTTTCGAGTACTCTATGTTAAAAACAACTCTACCTTGGGAACTCTAGGTGTAAAACATGCTGCTATGGTAAGCTGAGGAACATTTTATTTACATTTTAGGTTTATTCATTCATTTCTCCATTAAACATTTATTATCTGTTATATACTTAGCTGTGTATATAGTTTCCTCTCCTCGGGGGATTTATTTTTGGTTTTGGTTAGGTAGATAGAGATAGAAATAAATGACTATAACTGGATACGTCAACTAAAATCACATATATAAAGGGGTTATTTTGGAGCATGGAAAAAGTCTACCTCACCTGGCTTGTTTGCTGAGGAGAGACTGGAAGAGGCTTTGTGGAAGAACTGGAGCCTGAATTGAGTCAAAGTCTTAGCCAAAAAGAGTATGGGTGGAATTCTACGTCAAGAAGGAGCAAAAGGTATTGTGCATAGGAATTATAAGCAGTTCAGAATTGTAATGAAAGCAAAGTGTACAGAGGCATGGGGGAGAAATGAGGTTAGAGAAATTGGTCAGATTATGGAAAGCATTTTCCTCCACATGAAGGAGTTTGGTCTATATCCTATAGATGTTGAGGAGTAAGTGAAGGGTTGTTGGCAGAGAATGATATAGGCAGATGCAACTTAAGTTGATGTCTCCAACAGCTGAATGGAGGAAAGTTGGAAGAGAAGAAAAAAGAGGGTGGAGGTGTAGGAAGATTCAGAGCCAGAAAACCATTTAGGATTCTGGTTCAGTAGCCTTAACAAGAGGGATAGGTCATGGCAACTCTAGTTAGGAACTATAACCAGGGCTTGATGATTTTCTAGAGTAAACTTAACAAGTAATGCAGGAAATGTTAATAAAATATATAAAACTGTAAAAATGTCATATTTGTAGCCATGACACTGGGAATAGCAGAAAATTTTGAGGAAGTATTCTTTCATTATTCAAATTCTATTATCTGAGATTTGCAGACATCATTAATGAATGACTGAAGTTCTGACATATAGTTTCTTTGTCTCACTTTAACCTTACTGATCAACAGAAATGAAATTATCAACCACCCTTCAGGCTAAAAGCATACATGTTCATCAACTGCAATCATTGATTATTTAGAAATGCAAAATTTTGGTAAAATTTAACAAAAGCATTGTGTGAGAATCAATGAGTTATATGGAATGTGCAATAATGAATATTGCTTATATTATTATTTGCAAATCATGTGCTACACACCCTTTATATCAGTAAAATTTATAGTAAACTGATGTACATATGCATACTCTCTTTTTCTTGGAGAACTGGTTGTTAAACATTCACCTGCACACCACAAGGACAGGTGGAATAAGAGAAAAACTTTGAAGGAGATGGAGACAGAGTAGAAGTAGGAGAGATGTACAAGGAGCTACAATAAAAAAAGTCAGGGAGTAAAAAGTTTCATAAAGGGCTGGTGAACAGAACCATGACCAAGAAAGACCCAGAAAGATAATGACTGAAATTTCAAAAATTAAATTTCAAAAATTAAAGTTGATTTAAAAAAAAACCAACCACAATTACTGTGAAGAAGAGGAAGAACTGAAAAAAGAGAAACTACAATTAATTGATTTCTTAAAAATTTTCCTTTCAGAACAACTGTGTACTCTTCGTGGGAATGTAAACTGGTGCAGCCTCTGCAGAAAACAATATGGAGGTTCCTCAAAAAGTTAAAAATAAATACCATATGATCAGTGATTCCACTAGTGGGTACTTACCCAAAGAAAATGGAAACACTAATTTGAAAAGTTACATGCACCCCTATGTTTATTGCAGCATTATTTACAATAGCCAAGTTCACTGATAGACGATTGGATAAAGAAGATATGGTGTATATATACCATGGGTTCTTACTCTACCATAAAAAAGAATGAGATCTTGCCATTTGTGACAATATGGATAGATCTAGAGGGTATTCTGCTAAGTGAAATAGAGAAAAACAAATGCCATATGATTTCACTTACATGTGCAATCCAAAAAACAAAACAAATGAATAAATAAACATAGAAAAAGCAGAAACAGACCCATAAATACAGAGAACAAACTGATGGTTGCCAATGGTGGAGAATGAGGGGATGGGCAAAGCAGGTGAAGGCAAGTGGGAGGCACAGGCTTCCACTTATGAATTCGTCACAAGGCATAGGGAATACAGTCAATGATATTACACACAAGAGCATTGTATGGTGGCAGATGGTAGCTACACTTGTGGTGAGCATAGCATTACATATAGATTAGTTGAATCACTATGTTGTACACCTGAAACTAATACAATATTTCGTGTCAACTACACTTCAATAAAAAAGAAATTACTGAAAAAAAAAGTTTTTCCTTCCAATTAGAAGGAAGGTAAAAAGCGGGGAGAGCACTTTTTAGATACTTGTTTCAGAGGTTTGCAAGGTAGGCATTTTAAAAAATAATTTACTTTTTTATAAAACAATATATTTAATTAAAAAATATTGAGTTTAATAAGTAATAACTTCAGAGAATCATAAAGTGTATGCCCTGAAACACAGAACCAGAATTCTTTTGAACTATACTGTTTAGGCAGTATCTTATTATGGTTCCTTTCATGATGAATAGAAAATATACATATGCCTTCATTTAACCAACGTTAAATTATAGTTAACGTGACCTCAGATCTGAATGAATTCACCTTCACAGTATTTAAAACAATTACCTTACATCTCAAATGTATTTAATAAAGTTAGAATATTTTATAAAATGATGTGGGAAAATAGTAAAAAGGTAGGACCAAAAATGGACTCCTAGATTATCTCTTCCTGGGCAAAAGAAAACACCAGGAGTGAAAAAATTTAAGATGGAATTATTTTTTTTTATATCAACTTAATGCTTCAGACTTAAGAATTTATCTCAATATAAAAACAAATATCTTGTACAGAACAGAATCTATCTGCCTCAAGTATAATTACCAGAGGAGAAAGTTTCCCTTCAAGATTTTACTATCCGAGATTTATTTGTGTCTGTCTTAAAACTGAAGAGAAATATTACTCATAAGATTGAGGTAAGAAAAGGGACCCTACATTCTAATTAGAAAAGTAAACCTTTTATCTGCGATGAAGGTTGATAAATATTGCTCTCGGGATTTATCACATCTCAGAGAGTTTCTCACTCTTATTTTGAAGCAAGAGTGTTCGAGTGCTTGTCTGGCTTTTATGCAAAGGCATATCCTAAGAGATTTCCAACCTAGCTGGTTAGCAATGTTATCACATCTTCTTTTTTAAAAGGACTATTAATTAAATGTAAACATAACAGAGAACCTCTCAAGCATTTTAATGGGTCCCCATGGGTAAAAGTTATTTCTTTTGGGTGGTTTCACTAATTTGTTCTCGTGAAGCATTTCATAAAGTCTATACTGTGTTTCATCATGTTAAACCAGTGTTCCCAGCCCCCACCGCACAAAAAAACTAACCAACATCAACCTCTTCCAAGACAGACTACCTATTAATAAAAATATAATAGCATAATCAGTATAATTAACGTAAAAATTGGTAAGGAAAAATGAGTCTTTTTATAACTTCTTAAAAAATTTCTACATCTCTTAAAACAAGTGTTTTGTCCACATTTTCTTTAAAAAAAAAAGACAAAAGTAGGCACAAGTGAGTTGTTATTGTGTTCTTAAAGTTACAATTAGTTATTAGTTATTTTATAGGAAATTGATTCAGAACATTTTGTGGGGAAGTTGAGTTGGTTCCTTCTACCAAATTAACAGAAAATACATATTTTATGGAAAAGAGAGTATCCTTCTCATAACTTAATCATGATTTTGTAATTTACTAATTGTATAATCCAAAAGGAGTATAATGTAAAACCAAGCAGAATCAGAGTTCTGTCACGTCAAGTTGTCATGACACGCAGAAGTAAGGCTAGTGAAGAACAGTGGCAGATCTAGAGAAGGAGCCCGCTATCTTGAATTACAAAGCTAATGGAACAGAACTAAGGAAAGGCCTGGCATAAGAGGGAGGAGGAAAGGATGCAAGAGAAATATGATGAAAATTACTAAAGTGATAGTTATGAAGTTGAAAAGGATTAACGGATGTGAGACAATGAACAACAAATCATTTTGGTGTTTGTTCTTCAGTGAAAACACAGCTCCTCTGATGTAACTCTCACACTCCCTATGATTATTCTGCTGCCTTTCAGGTAACAAAAATCTCTGGAGGCCAAACGCTGCTCTAAACTGGCATTGGTTCTAGCTCAGCTCTTGTAGACCTATCACAAACTGGTAAGAGTCATTTCTATGTAAGTGAATGAGTTCTCAATTTCCCATCCTGACAACCCCAATCATTTTGAAGTCATTATGAGGAAGACATCTCCCAGTGTGAGACCCCAAATTTGGAATCGTTGTTGACTCTTTTTTCACATTTTCACATTGGAACCGACATCCAATCTATCAGCAAATTCTTTTAGCTTTCATTTCAAAAGCTACTCAGAATCTCTTACTTTCACCTGGATTACTGCAGAACATCCAAGAATTCACCCAGCATCTGTCCTTGCTATCCACCCATTTACTCTTAAGATGGCATGTTGTGAGACTTTTAAAGGAGGTCTTTATAATGTCCTTAAAAGTGCTTATGTTCTGGCCTTTACTACATCTCTGACCTCACTTTCTACCACTCTTCCCAACATTCTCAATCTCCATACTGGCCCCTTGACTTTCCTCAAATATTGTGCTGCCTAAAATACTCTTCCTTCATACATTTGCATGGCCCACTTCAATTTTCTTCAGGTCTCTGATCAAATGCTACCTTTTTGGAGAGGCCTTCCTGACCACTCTATTTATGTGATAGTAGGTTCCTACCCTTCAACTATTATATTCCTCTTTTCTTTTCACTTCTCCATAGCATGTATCACTTATCTGACCTACTAAATATTTACATATGTATTTGAGCAAGGGACAGTGTTTTTTTCATTGCTCTATCTCTCTCCGGTGCTCAGGCCTAGGCCTAAAATAAGAAGATCTTTAATGATTATTTATTAATTGGATGAAAGAATGATTAAGTGGATAAATGGTGAGAGGCTCAGCAAATTGGCTGTCCTGTTTGATTTATCAGGCTGAGCCTCTTAGCCCAGCAGGTCCAGTGAGTATAAAGTTCCCAGTGGAGCACAGCTGCTCAAAGTGATGGGACTCACAGATGTGTTTCCTCATAAATTTTCTTGTCTTTTTTCAAAAAAAATATGTATTTGTTGATTTAAATTTTTATTGAGGGAGAACATACATTTAGTATAGTACACCAATTATAAAGATACAGATTGATATACTCATATAATAGTCACATAACTCATGATATAACATTTTAAGCACCCAGAAAGCACCCCCATGTCCTTTCCTAATCTGTACCCTCTAGAAGTAGCTACTGGCCTGACTTCTATCTTTGTAGGTTGATTTTGCCCATTCTTCCTCCACATCCCAGCTTTACTGAGGTATAACTGACAATTAAAAATTGTATATGTTTTAGGTATACAAATTGGTAATTTGATATTAAGTATACATTATCAAATAATCACCACAATCAAGCTAATTAACAGCCCGTCTTCTCACACAGTTACCAATTTCTTCCCTGTGTGTGTGGTGAGAACATTTGAGATCTACCCTCTCAGCAGATCTCAAGTATACAATACAGTATTGTTAAGTATAGTCACATTGGCGTACATTAGCTCTTCAGAATGTATTTACCTTGTGTAACTGAAAATAAATTTTGGTCCTCAGTAAATTTTCAGCAGTCAAGGCCAAACACATCTGAAAATGTGTTTTTATAATATCTCCTAAACACTAGACTCAATTTAGAAGTTACGCATAACCTCAAAGGAATCACATAAATATTCGCATCAGTGCTTTGTAGGACTAACATAAACTTTTTATGTAGTTTAAGCTCAATAAGACAGCACTTGCAGAATGAAATAGCTTAGCATTAATGCTTTCTGTAGAAGGTTTAAATTTTCCTAAAGCCCTTTTCTAATTTGAAGTCATAATCTGCTTGATAAACTTTCTAGTTATCCTGGAGTTTTAAGTTAGGGTCATTCATAAAATGGGTAGAGGAAATCTTGGTAGCATCTGTACAAATTTAATGGTGTTAATCAATTTATTGAGAAATAGGCAACGCCTGATGAAATTCTTAAATGCCTTTAATATGAACACTTCTATAGGAAACTCTGTGTTTTGCTCATGGTACTAATTACAGCAAACACAAAATTTCTACCCATTGTTATACTTGTTTGTTTCTCACATAAAATGGAATTTAGCTTTGTATTTAAAGAAAATTCATGCGCCCATTGTAGTTTGGTGATATCTTTATTTGACAGGCATTTTGCTTATGGCATGAGTGCTAGAGGAGGCTGGTTGAGAAAAATTATAGAGGATGAACGCAAGTCAATGATTTCTACAAAAAATACTGATGCTGAGAATAATAGATAGTAAGTCATTAGCATTAACACTATGCTATCATAGCTTCTCTACAGAATTGTTAACAAAATATTTTTAAAAATAAAAAAAAGGAAAAGAAGGATGTTAAGAACTGTGGTAATTAATTTATGTAATCTTGGTTAATCTCCTTGCTAGCCCTATAATTCAGATGGGGCTGTTATACCTATTTTATAGATGAGGTATCTGAGATACAAGATTTTCAAAATGTGCTCAAGGTCTCAGAGAGTTAGAAGTAGACCACTCAGAACTCATGTTTACCAGGCTTCAAAATTTGTGGTCTATGTTATTATATTATACTGCAACTCTAGTATAGGTTTGTGTTTTTACTTGAATGACACCATATTCGATTAGAAAATGCTGTACACTTCCATAGTTCAAGTTCAAAGTTACTACTTTGAATAAAATCGCTGAAACATTCCAGAAGTAGTAAGTTCAGTAAGTCAGGAAGTGAAAAGTAATCAAAGGAGGTACTGTTAGAAAAGAATAGACTGAGGTGTGAAGGGTTTTACATGCTATGTTAAGGACTTCAGGTTTTATCCTATAGACCAATGGTTCTCAGCTTCTAGTGTGCATCAGAATCCCTGGGAGGAGGTAGACCCTGTCCAGAGTTTCTGATCAACTTGTGATTTCTGTAATCAATGTGGGGCTAGAAAGGAAGAGGTCAGGGCTGACTCAAAAGTCTTTAGCTTGAGAGGCAGGGTAGATCATGATGTCACTAAATGAGATAAAGACCACAAGAAGCTGTGGATTTTATGGGGGAGAACTCACTAAAGTTTGTTTTAAACTTATTATACTTGACATATTTTAAGGCAACCAGTGGAGATGACCAACGGGGAATTATAGGCATATCTGGAATTCAAATGTGAGGTAGGGGTAAAGATAATGACTTAAGAGTCAAATAACACAGAAATAGATGTCCGAGCTCTAGATATGGATATAAGATAAAACCCCAAATACCAATAAATGGATGGCTAACGAACGTCTTGATTTTTCTCTTACCATCTGTAAAACAGGCCTCTGGCTCATCTGAATTTACAGGTTCAGCCTCCGCTTCTTCTCCTTCTCCTGGCAGAGGGTTATCAACTGTGCTGCACTCAGAGGAACTCGACCGATTCAATCTCTAAAAAGAAATTCACCACCCCACCAGACAGTTCATTTAGGGGTCATTTAAATCTTATATTCAAGCCATATTCAATAATCAAAGTCATGCAAAGTGTTATGAAAAAAGATTAACAGTATGATGGCCATAAAAACGTATAAACATATATTGAGGTCAGGTAACCTTACATCTATGCTTGATCTTTCTATCTACACATCCTGTGAAAAATAAATTTTATTATTTTTAGTATGCTAACAAGTAAGTATTTAGACAGAATTAGCATAAGGTATTTTTTGTAAACTATAATATTTGCACAGTATTGGCCACATTTTTATTGTTTTATGTTTAATATAAATTTGTGTACACCAATAATTATTATATTCAGATAACCAAGACCCTAGTAGAAATAATACAAGTGCCAAACTGCCAATGCCTGATACTTGAAAGATCATATCTGACAGTTGGCAGAAAAGCTTGTTGATACTTAAAATTAAAAAAAAAAAAGAAAGAAATTAGTGTCAAATGAAATCCAAACTTATTTGTTCTATTATCTCTTGGATTTAAGAATATGTACCAGGATGATATAGATAGAAGGCTTTTGATCAAGACAAAAAAAGTCAGATATTATATTGGAATCAAAATGCCGAAGACCATAGTAATTATTTCATCCAACACCACTCATTTTAGTATAAAATTTCAGGATATAGTTGAAAAGATCATAAAGTATTATTTATACTGTCAAAAAACAGTGGCTACCAAAGTGAGTACCACATGCAAACTCTGAAACAAAGATACAATGAAATTAAACATGGCAGACTCACACATGACAGGAATGAATTCATTGTCATTATGATCATATAGTTGATCATAACACAAGCTTTTCCTGCCCAGAAATTTATGATCAAACATGATGTTTACAAACATACACATACACAGAAATTTTTAGAAAAAATACATACAGCAATTGTAGCAAAACTCTGTCAATTTTTCCTAATATTGCTTTATAAGGGGTAGAGCAGCACATCAATGGAAGAGTTCATTTTTCATTCTCATTTGCTAAACGACATGTGAATATTGAAACTAGTAGTTATTACAGCACATGCTTCCCTTATTAAGATTACAGTTTTACTATTTTTTTAGAATAGTTCCACAAATACAAGTGCTAAAAGTAAGGAAATACTCATTTCCATTAAATTGATTCCTTAATCTATTAATTTGCATTAATATCATAGGCCTAATCTAAAATATTAATTTTTAGAGATTTACTGGGAAGCTAAACGTGTTCTTTACGGGTACCACATTCTCAGTGCTATTATCAACACACATTATTCGACATCAGTAAAAAAAAGGCATTGATACATTATTGTACGTAAGGAACGATGTAAGCAAAGTTCTTTATAGTGAGAGTAAAGAATTATGAATACTCTAATACTCATAATTTATTGACATTGGGGCATTATTCCCACCAGGTCAAAGAGTTTTATAATAGTATCAGTTATGAACAGTATCCCTATGAAATATCATTTGATTGAATTCATCTAAAATGACTTGAAAGTAAAGGAAATAGAAATTAATTATAAGACTGAATATATTTAAGGTTTTAAAATATACATTACTCCAAGAAACAATGGGGAAATGTATAATTACTAATGGGCCCTACTGTGCCAATTACCACAAAAACTAATTTTGAGTATGTTATCTTTTAAAAGACTACAGTTATTTGATGCCCTCAGTTCTTGACTTCTCAGCTGCATGTGGACTGTCACCAGGGAACTGAAAGACAACGTACTATGATTCTGTGGCGATGAGACCAAGACCTTCAAATGTGAAAAAAGGGTTATTGCCCTGGATTTTGAGGCAAAGCAGTGGGAGAAACAGCTGAGAGAAAGAATGCAAAGCACTTTCCTGCTAGTAGCCAAAATACTGACAACTAGCAAATAGTTCTCATGGTTTCCTCTAAGGTGGCAACAATTTTTAAATAAAATGATTCTAATTTGCAGAATGCCTACTCAGTCTAAATTAATGAAAACATCTTCAACCTCAGTATTTGGTTTTCTCACTGAGCACTAACAAAGAAGATATGCCAAGTTAATTTGTAAGCAAATAAAATTAAGATGATTATATAAAGTATATTTTGTCATTTCTGAAACCTTTTATTTTCATAGCTTTTATGGCAATTTTTTGTCAATTAAATTCAGAGTTTGGCTCAAATTTTATATCATAAATGACAGTTATTCAAGATAATTCCTCATGAGGACAGACATTATCAAAATATTTAATATGAACTATAGTTTGTATCATAAGCCAAATTGCTATGGCTTTTTAGAAATTCAAGTTAAAATGTTTTTAGGAATTCTGTGTTTTCCTGGGGATGCATGAAGTATTGACAAAGTAGCTATTTTAGGACTGTATGTAATATTAAACATTTATGTGCATGCCCTAGTGATGTAGACAGTTCAGTTCTAATCTATTCATCCTTTAAATTTAATATTTACTAAAGTGGAAGTTTCTTTAACAGGGTCCAAAAGGATGCTTTTAAGTAGAAAGGCTAACATCTGTAATAAAAACTTTCTCTTAAAGGGAAATGCATTTTATTCTCATAGCAGGTGTTGCTATATTTAACTATTGAATTTTCTTATTTTCTTGCTTAGTACCCAGAGAAGATCATGTCAATCATTAGAATCATTTTACAAAATAAATTATATGATTATTTTCATATCTATAAACTCAATCATTTGTAATTTAGTTTCCTTTCTTGTAACATTGAAAATTGAAGAATTATTATAGTACACTAAGACCAGTGAAATTAATACTTTAGTGTAAAAAATTTCCCTTTCAATATTACAAATATGCTATTTTGTAATTTTTGCATGATTTTATTTTTAATGAAAAGTGAAATATACTTTTTGTCTATTATATGGCAGCAAAGATATTTTTTTTTTTACCTTTGACAGCCTAATTTTTTTTTAACCTTATATAGGCTGTAAACATAGGATCATAGACCTAAACTCATTAGCATTAGGAATAAGAATATGCCATAGACAGCATTCCTGCTTTTTTATTGAATAATATGATATTGCCTGTAGGTGCTTTCTAAAATTTTGTCTTTGTTTCTTTTAGGCAAAATCTATACACTTGATTCAAAAATTTTAAATGTATAAATAATATATGGTAGGGGCACCTGGGTGGCTCAGTTGGTTTAGCGACTGCCTTCGGCTCAGGTCATGATCCTGGAGTCCCAGGATTGAGTCCCGCATCAGGCTCTCTGCTCGGCAGGGAGTCTGCTTCTCCCTCTGACCCTCCTCCCTCTCATGCTCTCTGTCTCTCATTCTCTCTCTCAAATAAATAAATAAAATCTTAAAAAAAATATATATATATATGGTAAAAAACAAAAGTCCTTTCCACTCACTCCCTAATTCTATCACCTTGAGGTACCTACTATATACACAGTATGTATGTATATGTATACACACACACACACATACATATATATATATATCTTTCCATATTCTTTAATGTGTATCCATAAAACACTGAAGTAGTTTTGAAACATTCTAATCTTGATTATAAATGATAGCTATCTAAGAAGCCCCTTTCAACTACTGAATATACGATCAGGTTAAGATGGTGGAGTAGTAGGACCTTATGTTTGCCTTGTCCCTTGAACACAGCTAGATAAATAGCAAATCATTCTGAACACCCAGGAAATTGATATGAAGACTGAGAGAACAAACTGCACAACTAGAGGGAGAGAGGAGACCACAACGTGAAAAGTAGGAGGTATGGAGATGTGATTTGGGGAGAGAAGAATCACAGGTGCTGCAGAGGGGAGGGAGCCTTGATCACAGAGAGCGGACAGAAAAACAGAGGGAGAGAGAGAGCAGTGCACAGGGGACTGCACAAGAAAAACACTTCCCCAAAACCAGTGACTAGGAAAACAAGAAGGGTTGATTGTCGTGAGATTTTACAACCAGTGGAGCTCAAAAACCAGAGTTTTAGAAGTCTGTACTGTGGTCAGTGTGGAGTCTGGTGGGCACAGCAGTGCTCCTGTGGAGAAGAAGGATAGGAACCCGGGAGCACATGGCATGATTGGAGGATCCCCTGGGATGCACTGGAAGAGACAGTTTCCCCTTCTTAGTGTGCATCTGGGAAAGGTAGCATGACCTCCAGGGGGAAAAAGAGCCAGTGGATGTCATTGTGCTCCCATTCCTTAGCATAGGGGCAGAGACACCTGCTGAGGGGAGCTAACCTGGAGGCTGGGTTTTTGCTGTGCTTTACACTAAACTCCAGTCTCCTGTGTGTTAGTGTGACCGCCCATCTGAGACAAACTGGCACCAGCCCCAGCATAGTGAGACCCTTCCCCCAGAGGACCAGCTCAGGTCTGTGCTACACCAGGTCCCTTAAGTTTGGAGTTTTGAAACTCAGCCAACGTGTCTTAGATAAAACACAGGTGCACTGCATTGCTGGGAGGAAAGGCAGCATGGATACAAACAGGGTGAAGCCAGGGATCTGAGGGAAGCCTAGGACACATAAGGGGAGATTGTTCACTCTTCTGTGAGGGCTTCCTGGACAGCAGTGGGCAGGAATGCCCCGTGCAGGATGAGCCATTTTTCGCCCCTGCCCATCAGCATGCACTGACTTTAGAGAGCATAACAACACCAACAGTGGAGGCCTGAACCACTTACATCAACCTCTGCCCACCCTGTGCTCTGCAGGTGCCTCTTTACTAGGGTTAAGTGTGCCTGAGAACCAGAGCAGTGGGCCCCTCTCCCAGAAGACCAGCACAAATCCCTGCATGCACCAAGTCTACTGACCATAAAGTGCTGCAGAGCTTTGGCTCTATTGGAAAGAGGATCTGGCCTCTTTTAACAAGCAGACGAGAGCACACCAATTTAAAACTCACCACACACTGGACAAGATCCAAACACACCCCACTGCAGGCAGGAAGTAACTCTGCAGAAGACTGACCTGAGGGAAAGAACAGCCAAAACAGAGCAGCAGAGTGCACACAGCATACAACAGAAACACTTCCTAAAGTGCCAGACCCTGGACAGTATATGATCTCTTTTTCATAAAGCCATTACTCTCAGGAGCAGGAAACATAAGAAGCTTTACTAATACACAGAAGACAGACACAGATTTTAAAACAACAATCATAAGGATACTAGCTGGGCTTGAGAAAAGCATAGAAGACATCAGGGAGTCCCTTCGTGCAGAGATAAAAGACCTAAAAACTAGTCAGGCCAAAATTTTAAAAAATGCTATAACGGAGATGCAAACTAACTGGATGTAAGGATGACAAGGATGGAAGAGGCAGAGGAACAAATAAGTGATACAGAAAATAAAATTATTGAAAATAATGCAGTTTAAAATAAGAGGGAAAGACAAATATTGGATCACAAATGTAGACTTAGGGAACTCAGTGACTCCATAAAGTATAATAACATTCACATCATAGGAGTCCCAGATAAAGAAGATGGGGAAAAAGGGAGAAGGTATATTTGAGCAAATTGTAGCTGAAAACTTCCCTAATCTGGGGAAGGAAACAGACGTCAAATGCGGAAGGCACAGAGAACTCCCATCAAAATCAACAAAAGCAGGCCAACACCAAGACATATCACAGTAAAATTTGTAAAATACAGAGATAAGGAAAAAATCCTAAAGCAGCAATGGAAATGAAATCCCTAACTTTTAAGGGAAGACAAATAAGGTTAGCAGCAGACCTAACCACAGAAACTTGACAGGCCAGAAGGGAGTATCATGATAGATTCAATGTGCTGAATGGGAAAAATATGTAGCCAAGAATACTTTATCCAGCAAGGCTATCATTCAGAACAGAAGGAGAGATAGAGTTTCCCAGACAAACAAAAACTAAAGGAGTTTGTGATCACTAAACCAGCCCTAAAAGAAATATTAAAGGGGACCCTTTGAGTGGGAAAGACCAAAATTGACAAAGACTAGAAAGGAATAGAGAAAATCTCAAGAAACAACAACCTAACAGATAATACAATGGTACTAAATTCACATATACCTATAATGATTCTGAGTATAAATGGACTAAATGATTGAATCAAAAGTCACAGGGTATCAGAATGGATAAAAAAAAAAAGAAAACAAAACAAGACCCATCTATATGCTGCCTATAACAGACCCATTTTAGACCTAAAGACACCTGCAGATTGAAAGTGAGGGGATGGAGAACCACTTATTATGCTAATGAATGTCAAAAGAATGTCAAGTAGCCATACATATATCAGACAAACTAGATTTTAAACCAAAGACTGTAACAAGAGATGAAGAAGGGGACTATATCATAATAAAGGGGTCTATCCAACAAGAGGATCTAACAATTGTAAATATTTATGCCCCCAACTTGGGAGCACCCAAATATATAAAACAATAACAAACATAAAGAAACTCACTGATAGCAATACAATAATAGTAGGGGACTTTAATACCCCACTCGCAGCAATGGACAGATCATCTAAGCAGAAATCAACAAGGAAACATTAGCTTTGAATGACACACTGGACCAGATGGACTTAAGAGATATATTCAGAATATTCTAAAGCAGAATACACATTCTTTTCGAGTGCACATGGAACATTCTCCAGAACAGATCACACACTAGGTCACAAATCAGGCCTCAATAAGTATGAAAAGACTGAGATCATACCATGCATATTTTCAGACCACAGTGCTATGAAACTTGAAGTCAACCACAAGAAAAAATTTGGAAAGACCACAAATACATGGAGGTTAAAGAACATCTTATTAAAGAATGAATGGGTTAACCAGGAAATTAAAGAAGAAATTTAAAAATACATGGAAGCAAATGAAAATGACAACATGACATTCCAAAATCTTTGGGATGCAGCCAAGGCAGTCGTAAGAGGAAAGTATATAGCAATACAGGCCTAACTCAAGAAGCAAGAAAAGTCTCATATGCACAACCTAACCTTATCCTAAAGGAGCTAGAAAAGGAACAGCAAATAAAACCTAAAGCCAGCAGAAGGGAAATAATAAAGATTAGAGCAGAAATAAGTGAAATAGAAACAAACAAACAAACAAAACCCCAGAAGAACAGATCAATGAAACTGGGAGCTGGTTCTTTGAAAGAATTAATAAAATTGATGAACCCCTAGCCAGACTATCAAAAAGAAAAGAGAAAGGATGCAAATAAATAAAACCACAAATGAGAGAGGAGAGATTACAACCAACACCACAGAAATACATACAATTAATTATAAGAGAACATTATGAAAAATTGTATGTCAACAAATTGGGCAATCTGGAAGAAATGGATGAATTCCTAGAAAAATAAACTGTGAAAACTGAAACAGAAAGAAATAGAAAATTTGAACAGTCTGATAACCACCAAAGAAATCACATCAATAATCAAAAATCTCCCAACAAAAGTTCAGGGCCAGATGGCTTCCCAGGGGAATTCTACCAAACATTTAAAGAAGAGTTAATACCTATTCTTCTCAAACTGTTCCAAAAAGTAGAAATGGAAGGAAACCATCTGAACTCATTCTACAAGGCCAGCATTACTTTGATTCCAAAACCAGACAAAGAGCCCACTAAAAAGGAGAATTACAGGCCAATATCCCTGATGAATATGAATGCAAAAATTCTCAACAAGATACTAGCAAATCGAATCCAACATTACATTAAAAGAATCATTCACACAATCAGGTAGGATTTATTCCTGGGCTGCAAGGATGATTCAATATTTGCAAATAAATCAATGTGATACACTACATTAATAAAAGAGGATAAAAGCCATATAATCTTCTCAACAGAGGCAGAAAAAGCATTTGATAAAAATACTCAACAGAGTAGGGATACAGGGAACATACCTCAATATCATAAAGGCCATATATGAAAGACCCACAGGTAATATCATCCTCAATGGGGAAAAACAGAGCTATAGTCAAGAAGAAGACAGGGATGTCCACTCTCACCATTGTTATTTAACATAGTTCTGGGAGTCCTAGCCCTAGCAATCAGACAACAAAAAGAAGTAACAGGCATCCAAACTGGCAAGGAAGAAGTCAAACTTTCACTATTCGTAGATGACATGATACTCTGTACAAAACCCAAAAGACTCCACCAAAAAGTTTCTAGAACTGATATACAAATTCAGTAAAATTGCAGGATACAAAATCAATGTATAGAAAGCTGTTATATTTCTCTACTCCAATAATGGAGCAGCAAAAAGAGAAATCAAAGAATCGATCCCATTTACAATTGCACAAAAACCATACGCTATCTCAGAATAAACCTAACCAAAGAGGTAAAAGATCTGTACCCTGAAAACTATAGAACACTGATAAAAAAAAATTGAAGATGACACAACCAAATGGAAAACATTCCATGCTCATGAATTGGAAGAACAAACATTAAAATGTCTATACTACCCAAAGCAATCTACACATTTAATGCAATCCCCATCAAAATACCACCAGCATTTTTCACAGAGCTAGAGCAAACAATCCTAAAATTTGTATGGAACCATAAAAGATCCCAAATAGCCAAAGCAATCTTGAAAAAGAAAAGCAAAGCTGGAGGCATCACAATTCTGGACTTCAAGATATATTTCAAGACAGTATGGTACTGGCACAGAAACAGACATATAGATCAATGGAAGAGAAGAGAAAACCCTGAAATGGACCCACAACTATATGGTCAACTAATCTTTGACAAAGCAGGAAAGAATATCCAACAGAAAAAAGTCTCTTCAACAAATGGTTTTGGAAAAACTGGACAGCAATATGCAGAAGAATGAAACTGGACCACTTTCTTAAACCATATACAAAAATAAATTCAAAATGGATGAAAGACCTAAATGTGAGACAGGAAACCACCAAAATCATTGAGGAGAACACAGGCAGCAACCTCTTTGACTTCAGCCATAGCAACTTCTTACTAGACACTTCTCTAGAGACAAGGGAAACAAAAGCAAAAATGAACTATTGGGACTTTATCTGATAAAGGGTTAGTATCCAAAATCTATAAAGAACTTATCAAACTTGACACCCCCCAAAAAACAAATAATCCAGTTAAGAAATGGGCAGAAGATATGAATAGACGTTTTTCCAAAGAAGGTGTCTAGATGGCTAACAGACACACAGAAAGAAGCTCATCACTCACCATCAGAACAATACAAATCAAAACTACAATGAGATATCACCTCAACCTGTTAGAATGGCTAAAATTAACAACACAGAAAACAGCAGATGTTGGCAAGCATTTGGTGAAGGGGGAACCCTCCTATGATGTCGATGGGAATGCAAACTGGTGCAGCTACCCTGGAAAACAGTATGGAGGTTCCTCAGAAACTTAAAAATCAAACTACTGTATGACCCAGCAATTGTACTACTGTGTATTTACCCAAAGGGTACAAAAATACTGATTCAAAGGGACTCATGCAACCTGATGTTTATAACAGCATTATCAACAATAGCCAAATTATGGAAAGAGCCCGAATATCCACTGACTGATGAATGGATAAAGAAGATGTGTATATATACAATGGAATATTACTCAGCCATAAAAAGAATGAAATCTTGCCATTTGCAATGACGTGGTTGGAGCTAGTATATTATGCTAAGCATTATAAGTCAAAGAAAGACAAATACCATATGATTTCACTCATATGTTGAATTTAAGAAACAAAATAGGTGAACATAGCAGTGAGTTAAAAAAAGAAGAGAGAGGGAGGCAAACCATAAGAGAACTATAGAGAAACTGAGGGTTGCTAGAGGGGAGGTGGGCATGGGCTAAATGGATGATGGGGATTAAGGAGGGCACTTGTGATAAGCACTGGGTTTTATATGTAAGTGATGAATCACTAAATTCAACTGCTGAAACTAATATTACACTATATGTTAACTAACTAAATTTAAATAAAAACTTGTAACATTAAAAATATGATCAAATTAAACGTTTTTTTTTTTACTTTTCATGGTTCTTTTGATTGCCTAGAAGGTGTGTTTTCTACAACAATGAATATGAGTAGAGACTGTTAAATATAGGTGTCATATGAGAAACTGTGCTAAGCTGGTAACTTACAAATTTATTACTGACGTATCCTGAAATAGGCATTTACATCATAAGGCTAGTTCATTCTAGTATGGATGGTAGTTAATGCTAGTTGGTCATTTCTTATTTCAAGAAGTATGAAGTACGATTGTCTAATAATTTGATAATCTGGCACTCAAAAGCTAAAAAAAATCAAACCTATAGTAGCACTGTAGAAAACACCTTATTCAAAGAGGGTGTTTGGTGTTGAAAACATTCCAAAGATGTTATATTTAAAGTATATACTGTAATAGTGCTTGCTACATACAACAAAACATATCCTTTGAGGAGCAGAGCCTAGAATAGTTATTTCACCTGAGCATCAAAACAAAGAAACACAGAGGACAGCAAGAAGTTGAGAGAAGCAAATCAAAGGGAAGGGATGGGCATATATGGACAGAAAAATTACGGGAGACATTACTGATAAACTAAGCTCTACTGTATGTCGTTAAGCTTAAGAATTTTTTTATTAGTTTCAAATCAATATCACCCATCTTTTAATTTTACAGTCTAATTTTACAAGTGATATTCATAATGAGGGCTCTAAATCATTAAAGTAGTAAAATGGTAAAGTTCATAATAAAGGATCAAAGGACCTTTAGAGAATTCCACAAATAGCTACTATGCTTTGTGTTAAAGGCCAATGTTTTCCAAGTTACCCTTCTGTAATGGGATAACTTCAACTTTAAATATTTTTTTCTGATCTGGAACCAAAATATGCTTTCCTCTCCCTTGCAATTGTTAGGGTCTTTTTGCTTTCTGGAGAAATGAAAATATTATCTTCCTACAGCTTTTTTAAAATTGGAGACTACCTACGGTATTACAATTTGTGTTTTTCATCTTAAGAGTATTGATACTTAGTTTCTTTACATGATTTAGCATTCTGGGCCCCTCAAGTCCTTCTAATCCTTTTCTGATCTCTCTGAAGTTCTGGTCTCTCTCAAGATTCTTTTTAAATGGTAATGCCAGTTAAAAACTACTAAAGATAACCTGGAAAATTCAATAGTATTTTCCTTTTGTTATCTAGATTTTCACTTTACTTCCATTTAAATTATGAGAAAACTTTAGTGTAATTACCAGTTACAATAAACTCTTGACTCACATAATTATGGGCAACTAAAGTCCCAGCACTTTTTCAAAGAAAAGGCAAGAAGAAGGAAGTTTCCCTTTCCTAGTGTTCTTTATGACTGCTAGAGAAACTGTGTGGGCTTTTAGAGAACAGCTGCTTGTTCAGCAGGAAATCCACTGAACACTTCCATCGAAGGGTCTACACGGGATATAGCATTAGATGATTCAGAAATAATGAGGTCAAATCTCAGGCACCACCACGGAAATTCAAAATAAAGCAAATGATTTCACTGAACGTTCTTAGTTTTCCCAGAAACTTCTACATAGGGCATTTCCTATCCAATAACATGACAAGGTATATGCCTAAAAGGTTAAGATCTTGCATATAAAAGCAAACAAACAGATTTTGGCCACATAACAAGATTGGACTGGTTACAGATTTCTCAGCCAGATCCTACAGTGTCCTCTTGGACCTCCACAAGGCTAGTGGAACTCACCAATAAGGCCTTGCTATGTGATCAACCAGCGGTATTGAAGGTCTCTGTGCACTAACACAGAACTATCTGCTGAGAATAGATACTTAAGTAGCTGGAATACAGTGGGTCATATCAGAAAGAATATCTTACAGAGGACAATAGGGGAAGGGAGGGAAACCTGAATGGGAAGAAATCAGAGAGGGAGACAAACCATGAGAGACTCTTGGCTCTGGGGGGGAAACAAACTGAGGGTTGCAGATAGGGAGGTGGGTGGGGGAATGGGGTAGCTGGGTGGTGGACATTAAGAAGGGGTTGTGATGTCATGAGCACTGGGTGTTATATGCAACTAATGAATCATTGAACATTATATCAAAAATTAATGATGTACTATATGTTGGCTAACTGAATTTAAATTTAAAAAAAGAGAACATCTTAAAAACTTAAAAACAAACATTTAAACAGTTCTACTACTGAAGCCTGCTAGAAAATTCCAATCCTTACTTACACACATAGGCAAACAGGACAGGAAAATGTGAGGTAAAAGCGTAGACTCTAAGTCTCAAGCCCATTCATTATTTATAATTAAAAAAATAATAACAAACAAAAAATAAACTACTTGTACATTTATGTTATCCCCTAGAACCACTCCTAATGAGGAAGGGCAAGGAAAGACAAATTCCAGTGAATGGAACAATTACCAGTTTTTTTAAACACATGGCTTTCTAATATTGAAAATACAATGTAAAATAAAATTTGGCACAGATAAAATATATCTTTCCTAACCTTTATGTAGGCAGCTTATGCCAAAGAAAAAGATTATATTTCAAGTCATTCTTCACAAATGAAATATCCAGAGCTTTTTGGTTTCAGGAGAATGACCATTTGTTAACATGCACCTCATGATTTCTAACAGTTTGGTAAAAAATTTATATAGTAATAATTCAGGAATTAAACACACACACATACACACACACATTTCTGGAAACTGTTTTCTCAAAAATTGTGTGTATACATGTACACACACAAAAAAATGTATACATGTATACATACTATCGTGTATGTATGCATCTTTATGCAGATTCTAAGGGGAGGAAATTTACTCTATTCTGAAACAAAATTTTTTTGCAAGAGAATATTGCCTCTGAGTCACCACCCATCTGAAATAGAAAAGTATGTCTCTTACTTAGGCGCACTTTTAAAATTAACTTCAAGTAAACTAGAACAATATTAGTTTATTTGCTTTTTTTTTTAATTGGAAACTGTTCACATCATTATCACTAGGGCAGATCATTTTCAAGATAAAGTTTTGCTTTCAACATCGCATAATGGAAAACAACAATACAGACATCCCAACAATGACAGAGCAATTCAAAATATGAACTAGATTATAAGAAAAAAGGCAAGATTCTTATTAACATGGATTTTCTCTTCACAGGAAATTATTCATTAGAGTTCATCCATTCAACAAGCTATACTAAAATTAAGACAAAATATATCTGAGTGGCATATTTTCTTTTATACTTGTTAGAAATACTAGATAAGGCAATCCATATTAGTTTCCAATTTTATAAAAAGTGTTTTATGTCTTATTGAAAGGTTTAGTGTTCACTTCATAATATGTTCCATTTAAACCTCTTACCTTCTTGATGCTATATGCCTCCTTATGAGATATAACCATAATAAGAAACATTCTCATCAGTGGATAATATTGCTTTTGGAATCAAATTAAGCATTTCAAGCACTTATAACTCATTCATTCATAGGCTGAGCCTATAAATTTTAATTGATGCATTTTATATATGATCAAATAAAATCAAATGTTAGTTACTGAATTGATTAAAGAAATAAAGCCCTAGTTACCACTGTGCTTAAAATCACTGAAAAATATATTCAAAGTTTAGCCTAGAAGCTAGCTGGGTACTTTGACTCTGCATACCCAGAACACAGCTTATTTGTATGAGTCTCAATTTCTGTAAATACAGGTCTAGTACTTTTATGTTCTGAGATTTTATGTTTATGGCTAAAATATTTTCCCACAAAAATCATTTCTTAATAGAGTTTTAATTTACTAAATTTAAATGTGACAATTTTTTCCAGGTTTACTGAGATATAATTGACATATAACATTGTGTAAGTTTAAGGTATACAAAGTGATGATTTGATACATGTATATATTGTGTGTTTATATATATATGTGTGTATATATATATACATATACATATATATATTTACCACATCCTTCCCACACATAATTACCATTTATTGTTGTTGTTCTGATGAAAACATTAAAGTTCTACTCTTAAAACAATAAATGTGACAATTTAATGTGACATACAATAGATTGGATTGGATTAGATTAGGAAAGGAAGTTGCTAGAGGTTTTCAAATTAAATATTGCTTCAATGACTTCTGTTACATTCTATATCTTACTTTTATAATCCATCCAATAAAAATCTATAGATCATGCACTTGAAATCACCTAAGGACATGAGAGATATATATCAAGGAAGTCATCAAGAGAATCACAAAAAATGATGGAATTGCCCCCGTGACATGCTATGATGCCAATTCATCTATAGAGCAATTGTGTATGTTTCTACTTTCTTGCAATGGGTCAGGCAGAAACATTTTGTAGCTGAACAGCATGCATGACACTGAAAAAAATATCATATATGTATGATTTTTTTTAGATAACCTGTATAAAAGTGGCCACATATGTCTCTGTCTGGTTAAAAGCACAGAGCTGCATCCTTGACTGATCCAGTTTGGTTTTACCCCTGTGAGAAGTAAGAAGGTTAGGTACTGAAGTTTAGAAATGTAGAATGATGAAACAGTTTAGTCAACTGATTTAAAATGTTTAAAGTCACACACCTGTAAGCAAAAATTAGTTATATGTTCAAAAATACATGCTATATGGTTAATGCAAAGCAGTATCTTTGAAACACAGTAGTAAGACTGAATATCATTCAACACAGATTTTAAAACAATCAACTCAACAGTTATATAATTCTTTTATTTAGGGAATGAATTTAAATACTATAATGTGCTAAGGCAATCTTTTGCATTCTGTTTGCTCTTTATAACCATTTAAAAATACGTGATTCTCAATACTAGAGTGGGTGAGAGTAGGAGTGTGTAGTTTTTAAAAAGTATATTCTAAAATTAGAATTTCTTGATTTACTTTTAATTATCATATTTATTTAATTTTGACATTTCAAACAGCACTGAAGGAAAAATGTTTCCAAATTCAAAATATAAAGAATAAGAAACACTGATTCAAATGTCAGACCAAAATTTCATTGTTTTTAGACACATAAACAAATCTAGTAAAGATGAAAGAGTTTTCAAACAGTTTGAAACCAATCTGCAAAAAAGAAATGGTTAAGTAAAATTCTATAGAGTCTCTAGAACCCTCAGTTTGTAGGAGGGGTGGGGGGATGGGCTAGCCTGGTGATGGGTATTAAAGAGGGCAGGTACTGAATGGAGCACTGGGTGTTATACGCAAACAATGAAGCATGGAACACTGCATCAAAAACTAATGATGTAATGTATGGTGATGAACATAACATAATTAAAAAAAAGAGGAAAAAAATTCTATAGTCTTTTTTGTTTTGTTTTGTTTTGTGTTTTTAAGACTCTATGCATAAAAACAGGATCAAACCCAGCTTAACTGTATAATTAAGGTTAGTATAATTATAATTATACAATTGTATAATTGTAACTAATCCCTAAATCTTGCCAAACCAAATGCAATTCTGGAAGAGTTTATTGTATTTTCCGAAAGCAATGATAAAAAGAAATCTAAACTGCCTTCTTGGTGAAGGTAATAACTGCCTGTTTGAGGAAAAAACTTCATAAAACATCTAAAGAGAGACCAAATAACAGCATAATTAAAACCACCATACACTAAAAAGACATAAAATATTTAGCCTTGATGACTACAAATATTTAAACAATTTTTTATCAAATCAATAAAAGGAATGCATTTTATAACAAGTAAGCACATTTAACTTTCTCCAAAGATAATGGCTTTTAAAATTAGAAAGACTGAATACTGAATAGATGAATGGGTGGATGGATTAATGAATCAGTGAATCAGGTAAGCAATATGAATGTCTGTTCCTCTGCCTGGGATTCCCTTCTCCACTATATCCACTCAATGAAATGATCTCCATCCTACAGCGTCTGTCTCAAGCACCACCTCCTCTCACATGCCCTCAACCTGATAGAGTCTCTTACTCAATGCATCCTCAATGGACTGGTTTATTATTCTGTTATGGAATGTGCTTTGTTCTAGTTATATTATTGAGGTAGACTATTACTTAATACATTAGCATTAAAGAGGATTAGAAGCCAAATATGAACCAGCAAATGTATAATACCAGAAATTTTGATCCTTAATTGCAACATTATGGTGCATAACAGAAAATAATTATATTCTTACTCACATCTTGCCTTTCTATGGTATGTAATATGGTAGTTAAACCTTGGGGTTCAAATTTTAAGAAGACCCCAGAAACATCAGTGACTAATTAGCATCATTTCTTAATCTTTCAGTGTTTTAGTTATCTGTAAATATAGATAAATAATACCCATTTTCCTGGTTGTCATAGGAGGAGAGTTATATAATGTAAAGGAAAGTGGCAAATGTGTACAATTTTTCTTTGGTCTCTTTGGTGCTTTCTTCTTTTGGGTCCTCTTCTCAAGTGTTGAGCTGCTTACTTGTCCTCTTACTTTGTGTGGTCCTTGTAGTGTAGTTGGTGCTGTGGTGCACTGCGCCAATCCCCCTTTCAGGCAAGCCTCGCCTTCCTCCAGCTACCAGCAGTGTTGGGGGCTGAAGGCTCACAGTTGAGTCCCAGCATGGGAATTGTCATGTGGAAGAGAGCTGTCTCACCCAAGGTTACATCTCCTCCCCTAGAAGGTTGGAGAGGGAACCTGCATCTGATGACTCATTGGTGGGAGCGTACAAAGACCTGACCTCTGTGCTTCAATGAGGACTACTTCAAAGGGTCATCCTACTACCTATAGGAGATGCCCATAGGGTCAGCAGAGGCATCTGCTGAAATTACAGAGCATGTCAATTTCTCCCTGTGCCCAATCATCTTGTTTCCCTCACTTCTTACAGGTGTTAGGTGTTGCTCCTGAGAATACTCCCCAGTAAATCTCTTACACACAGATTTCTCTCTCAGAGCTGGTTTCCCAGGGAACCTGACCTCAGGCTGACTCCCTGTATATCCAATGGTTAATACAAGTGAACACATAAAATCCCAACCTGTCTACAACTCTGACTTCTCCTCTTTACTTGGTACCTATGTTTCCAAATATATACTGTTTGGCATCACTTGGCTATCCAGCAAATAACTCATAAATAAGATACCCAAACTAAACTTTGAATCTACTCTACTTTCTAAATTTTCTCCTCCTACATATTTTTTAATAGCATTGATATTTATCCAATCTAAGATAAACCTATTGTCATGAGTCAATCTGTATCTCCCAAAACGGTATGTTGAAGTCCTAACTGGTACACTTGAATATGACCTTATTTGGAAATAAGGTCTTTGCAGATGTGGTCATTAGGGTGGGCCCTAATCCAATATAAGTAGTTGTCTTATAAGAAGAGAAGATAGACACACAGGGAGAACACCATGTGATGATAAGGAACGCCACAGATTAACAAACCACCATCAGAAGCTAGGAAAAAGCAAGGCAGGATGCTCCCTAGAGGCTTCAGAGAAAGTATGGACCTGCCGAGACTTCCATTTGAGACTTTTAGAACTGTCAGAGAATAAATTTCTGTGTATAAAGCCACCAAGTCTGTGATACTTTATTATGGCAACCATGGGAAACTGATCCACCCTTTGCTACAACTCAGGACTCCTATATCCAGACCCTGAGCCACTACATATTAACTTGGAAGTAACTTAGAGTATATCACCACCTGCCACCATCAATCCCTAGCTTGAGCCCTTATCAACTGTCCTTTGGATAAGTGCAATAGTTTCCCATCTTCTCATCTTTCTTCTGGGCTGGGCTTTATTACACCCCCAAAGAAATTTTCTTTAAAAGTACAAGTTTGCTTTTAACAAGGTATAACAAAACAAGACCCTAATTTTCTTTTTTCTGTTAGATAAAAGAAACATAGTTCACTCTCTTGTCATGGTACATCAAGCTGTTTGCTAACTGGCTCCAGTCTACCTGGGTCACCTACTACTTCCCACCAGGCCATCCTCATATGTATTTAATTGGCCTCTTTACATCCAAATGTTTCCACATACACTGGGCTTTTTACCTCTATCAGAAAGGTCTCTCACCTACTCTGAAGAAAGAATTTATCTTTTCACCATAAAACCTCCATTTCCTCTGTGAAGTATTCCAATTTATTTTTAAGATTAGTTATACTCTCCTCTATCCTGTCTGCATATTTTGTCTTAAAACCAAACTCTGTTTTAATTCTTTTTCATATGTTTAATTATAATTTCTGGTTTCTCTATGTGTTTCTCCTCAAAGGCAGGAACCTTGCTTTACTCTTTACTACTTAAGACAGTGCCAAAGACAAAGACCTATACCCTACATTTACTGAAGAAATGAGTGCACTAATGATGTGTCTTCCTAATGTCTAGCAGGAATATGTTAAAAGGAAGATGCCCAGTAAATGTGAGTTGAACAAATGAATAGCAATGTTTTATAAAAAATGTTCTCTAATGTATTCTTTTGCAATCCCCCCCACAATGATCAAAGTTAATGAGGGGTTTATTTGAAATTTGGTTCCTCATGGAACATGAAATTTTGCATTAATGTGTTTGCAGTGTTTTAAATGATGTTCTCTTGAAGGAGGGTAGTTTGATTATGTAAAATTTGAATATTTCATTGACCTTTCTCCGAGGACCTCAGCTAGTTCCATCACAACTTTGATATGTTTTAAAACACTAAAGAATTATTAAGTAAAGCTAAGTATCTGTCTTTGGCTTGAAGAGGAATGACTGGGGCATCTCTCTAGGAGGAAATGTTTACACAGAATGTTTCCTCTCTGCTGAGTATACAATATGAGCAAATTCACTTAAGCAGCCTTGGTAAGTAGATACATTTGTCAAAAAAGCAGTAAAAAGTACTTGGGGATTGGATTCACAGTGAATAAAGGAGCTTCTCTGAAAGCTCTAAGAGTCTGTACTACTTTAAAATCACATCAGGCTGTTTTGTTTTTAAATATTTGGAGAAATAAATTTGGATTAATGTTTTCCTCTGAAATTTGCATACACTTCCAAAGTCCATTTTACAATTCTATAAGCTGCTTCTTTTTTTCATCTTTAGAGCAGAGAAGGAAGTAATCTGTAGTGATAGAAAATAAAGAGAGTGACTCTAAGAAAGAGCTCTCCATTAAAAAAAAAATAGTTTTTTAGTTTTACATTTTGAGACTTAGCACAATTTAGAAAAAAAACCACTACAATTAGGAATTTAGTTAAGCCAGATGCCAATCATATTAAATCATTGCAGGGGGGTGGAATAATCTTTTTTTTTTCCTCAGCAATTCTTAGCACAGTGCCTGGAGCATAGTTGAGCTCAATAAATATTTATTGAATGAATGGGTGCATTTCATGCTTCATTTAAGGCTCATAATAAGTAAGTACTTCATTGATAATGGTAAAAATCTGTGCAGTGTGTTGCTAATGTTTGCTGCATGCTTAGAGGACCACAGTGCGCCTCAGGAGGAGGCTGATTTTGAGAGAGGTCATTAGTTCAGTGTCTGCATTCTGAGAAGAAGGGACAAGTCTTATTCTCATGGGTCCATGGAAGATAACAGTATGCCCTTCTCAATTCTGAGACAAACTATCTTGAGAGAAATGCTGATGTTCTACTGCCAATTATTTCCTCAGAACTGTTTAAGATATTTTACTAACACTTTAAACTCATCTCTTTGGTCATCTTCTGGTAAGGCGTTTTATTATAAAATATTTTTACTTCATTCTGGAGTGTATATCAGGACAAGGACACTTGCCTATATGAGATCTGATATTAGAAGAAGATGAAAAAGTCTCCAACAAATATAATGGGAAAACAGAATGCTAGGCCACAAAAGAGAAGTTTTTTTGTTTGTTTTTTGGTTTTCTGTTTTTTTGTTTTGTTTTTTTTGATGCGGGGGGAGGGAGAGGAGTCAAAGGTTAAAGATGTTGTTTCCCTAGGTTCAAAATGCAGATTCTTCAACAGACAAAGGGGGAAATATCCTCAGCCCCAGAATAAAGAAAATGCCATCTCAGAAACCTGGGTCCAAACATGCTAGGGATGAATTTAGGTTTATTTCCCATGCCAACTCAATCCATCACAGTGGCCACTGGGAACACCACTGATAAGGACTCTAAAGTTGCTTCCAGACTTAGGCAGAGAGTTCAAAGGATACAACCCAGATCTGGTGTTTGGAACAAGTTTCCTGTGTCTTTTACACACTAAAATTGTGAACCATTGATCTACATCATGCTACCTCTCTTGAATTTAACCTGTAGCAAGTAACAACTTATAGTGTTTATGTGACCACTCAGTTCCATACTGATAACTGTTAATCAGGCACTTACTTTCCAAAAGACACCTATCTGATTATTTACCTACATCATTTACTCTTCATTACAATTCTCTTTTGCCTATACAGAAACTAAAAAGCAACAACAAAAAAAGAGTGGTTTTGTAAATTGCTCAAGACCATAGAGTTAGTAAATACCAAAGCTAGAATTCAAGGCAAACGTTCTATTTACAGAGGCTGTATTCTTAAACATATCCCAAGGTGGTGCTTAAGACTTAAATAACCCATATGTATTGAATCAGGCATTACTTTCTATTGGGTAATCAAGATTTGCCCTTTGGGCAAGGTTCATCAAGAATACGGCAATCACTCTTTCAAAGATACCCTAGGCATGAAAAAATTAGAAAGTTGAAAAGGAGGAAATAAGTAGTTCAAAAATTT
>NC_138371.1:59612583-59638773 GCF_054177405.1 Leptonychotes weddellii | reverse complement strand
GACTGGAGGAGATTATGCTAAGTGAAATAAGTCAAGCAGAGAAAGTCAATTATCATATGGTTTCACTTATTTGTGGAACATAAGGAATAGCATGGAGGACATTAGGAGAAGGAAGGGGAAAATGGGGGGGGGAATTGGAGGGAGAGATGAACCATGAGAGACTATGGACTCTGAGAAACAAACAGGGTTTTAGAGGGGAGGGGGAGGGGGGATTGGTTAGCCCAGTGATGGGTATTAAGGAGGGCACGTACTGCATGGAGCACTGGGTGTTATACGAAAACAATGGATCATGAATCACCACATCAAAAACCAATGATGTATTGTATGGTGACTAACATAACATAATAAAATAAAAAAATAAATAAATAGAGACATGTCAGCAGGAAAAAAAAAAATTCCCACACACTATCAACTCCCAAGATGGTGACCCTCTTTGGAAATAGTAATGTTATAGACCTCTATACTTCTGCAAAGTTATTTTAAAATAGTATCACCAGAATCTTGACTCTGTACAATGATTCATATTGTGAATTCTGGATATGGATAATTATGTAGCTACATACCCATCTGACTTAAAGAAAAGAGATGACAATCATGACAACCAAAGAGAAGATCTATGGGTACATAATACACATTGAGAAACTCACCAAATTTCCCACAGTGAGTACATTTTTGAATTCATCAGTCATTGGGTGATGCTCCATAGCCATAAACATTGTGTTTAAAACTATGCAAATGGTAATAGCAAGATCTACAAAAGGATCCATTACAATAAAATAGACAAGCTTTTTGAATTTTATCCAATATGGAGAACAATTCCAGATCAAGAATGTGCGTGCAAATCTGTACCACCAAGGTGGACATTTTTGTCTGGACTCTTCAAGTTCTGGGGAAAAAAAACAACAGAGAACATAAAGCCAATCATTTGTTTATTTTATTACTAACCAGGTACGGTACAAATCAGCAGTACACTTTAACACTGAAACAAGTTTTCTGTTTAGACTTTGCAAATTTAACAGTACTTCTTCTACGAAAGCATAGCATATTACATAAAAATCTTATATCACAATGTTCATTTACTAGAGCAAGCATAAGTTAGGGGAAGGCAGTGAAATTAATGACTCAAAGCAGATATGGGCAACTCCCAGAGAAACATACACCTAACATGTGATGGGAAACAGGAGAATCTATGTAGAAATATATATTTTCCACCAATATATATCCTTTCATAGGTGAAAACAATCGGAGAACCAAGAGACTAGAAATAATTTACAGAGTGACTCATTCAATAGATATGTCATACCATGAGCCCTTTTATTTCTCACTATTAGGAGGTGGAGGGAAGCTTTGTCTGAGGCCATCATGGAATGTGTGGGTATGAGGTAGCAACCCAAGGACAAGGTGGGACCTGGGGCATATTGTAGGGGGAGAGGGTGAGGGCCAGTACATTTTAAAAGTTGCCACCCTTAACTCTTCTCAATGCATCCCAGGGTCTAACCACTATTGTTCCTATTATGTTCTCTAAATTGCTTTCTCTAATGTCTTTTCATCATATTCTGAACAGATGTTACATCACATATTACCATTTTATAATTTCATTGAATGTGCTCAGAGGCAGCAATTTATAGACATCTGGAAGTATGTATTATTTTTTTGCATATTAGAATGATGATAAATTCAGAGAGACTAGTTTAAGTTTCTAAGACTATATAGTGAGAATCACCCAGCCCTGGGTTAACCTAGATTTCTTCATTAATTACCATTAAGCTGTTTATCTTTGAAAAGTCCTATCACCTAATGTCTTTAATCACAAAAAAAACTTTATCAATTTTTTTGAGCACATAAAGACCATTCCATTAGTGTCCATTGATTATCTTTACTAATGTTTATAACCATTTTTTATTCTTTGAATTCTTCCTAAGAATTTTATATACCTATTTAAGGCTGACCAGGATTTATCTAAATTCTGTTTAAAAATCTGTATGGGTAAGAGGGTATTATTACATACCTTCTACAGTGTTTGTTAATATGCTTACTCTACTCATTGCTCTTTGTCTCAGATTGGGATCATTCAACATATCCTCAGAAAGAAGGTAAGAACTGGAACGTCTTTTCTTATGTATTTGATTGGTTGTACCCTGAAAGAAAAAAGATGATTAATTAAAGTTCTAAGAATAGAATTCTAATAAATTATATGTGTAGAATAAAATCTTGCTTAGGTAGCTGTAGTGATTAAATAAAAGTAGAGACTAGGTTGCTGGGTTGGAATCATAGCTCTGCTACTTACTGGATGTGTATCATTGGAGAGTTACTTAACTCCTGTCTCAGTTTCATCACTGGTAAAATGGGGATAATCATAGTACTTGCCTCATATTCTTGCTTTGAGGATGAAAAGAATTAATGCTTAGGAAAATAACAAATAAAACAAGTTGCTTTTATTGTTACAATCACTTTCATCATCTATCTTTCTGGGTCTTGAATTTATTCAGATAGTTTTACCATGTAAGAGTCCTACATGAAAACAGCTAGACGTGTGTTGCAGTGATGTGTGTTAAAGGGGCAGAATCTCGGTATTCTCTGATAAATTTCTGTAATTATTCTTTGTTGAGGTAACAGCGTTAATGGCGGCGACTGTAATGTTTGCCTCATGAATTGCTCTGAGTATATGATGATAAATGACTCAGTTTGAAAAGGACAATGGAGACTGATGGGAACTGTAAAATGGAGAATGTAAGCTCCATCTAAAAGAGATGACCACTTTCCGCTCTAAAGGATTGCTGCCATGCAGGACTATGAGCTCAGTCTTACCAGGTACACTCATTTTTATATGAAAACGTCTTGTTTTTAAATCTTGGCAACTAATTCAAAGTTAAAACACTATGCTGGTTCAGTGCAGGCCAATAATACATACACACACACACACACATACACCACTCACACACATATACACACAAACAACTATACAACTCTATATGTATCACCTATCTATCTGCTTAGGTGTGGTATGTGTGGTATGCGTGTATGTATAAATATACACACACACCACTTTACAAACATATAAATATAGTTCTAGAGTTTTAAAGTTGTATAGTTGTTTAGATACAGTTATATATGTGTGTATATCACAACATGGACACATGGGCATAAATCTATGCTTGTGTGTCTGTCAGTATGTGTACTTGCAGACATACAAGCATACGTATCTGAAGGTGGCTATTTGTAGAGACCTATTAGATCCAATCTCTAATTTACTGACTTTCCAGAAAAGGCAATTTTTCTCCAAGTCAAACAAGAGTAACAAATTCTTTTTCATGTAGACATGTTTTAGTTGTCCAGGTTATATTATTTGTCATGCAGTTTTTTCATCTAAACTGAACATTTTGCCACACTATTATGTTTATTGCATTTCTGTTGAATCCTAGAGTATCTACTAACTCCTCTAGTTTTGTAGTTTGTTTCAGGATTTATGGTAATACTGATTTTCCTATGGTAAAAGTAAAGTCTTAAATAAAAACATTTCATTTAAAGATATGAAATAATATCCAAATTTGATATAAATTCTATATTTCACAGGTAACACATCACTGAAAAGAAAAACACAGCAAAGATCTGATTCCATAGAAATTTAACATGCTCACTTGATAAGGAAAAATATCTTGGCAGAAGGGCTGAAGCTGTATCATGCAAGCACAGAGGTCACACGTTACCTAAAAGCACATGCATTCACTCCAACTGAAATGTTTGTGGCCATGACTTTGACAGAACTTTATTCTCACTAAAAATACTATGTTGTCTGAAAATACGAATATATGAACAAGTAACATGAGTTCAAAGTTTGTTAGGTTAGTCAAACCCCCTGCTGATATTTGGTCATGCAATATAATATGGTGAGTGGTCTAAAGAGGTAACCTAGAAACTCCAGAAACCAGAAAGTTCTCTTTCAAGCCTAATCAGACTCTTTTTCTAACCACTCAATTACTCCTAAACTCTTGAAATTGTTGCTTTGGACTGGTTGTTTTGTTTTCGCTTTTATGTATATATGTTTGTATTAATGTATGTAGTTTGGATATTTTATTTTTATTCATAGACACCAGACAAAAGAGGGTTTGTTTTTTTTTTTTTTGAAATGAAAAGAGTAATTTTCATTTATGTATGGGGGGAAAAGCACAACTATTCTAAATTATTTCCAAGTTCAGAAGCCTAACACACACTGGAGAGAGCAAAGGTGTGGTGGGTTAAGGGTACAAACTCTGAAACAGAGGGCCTCTGTTTGAACTTCAGGACTACTGTTTATTAGCTGAGTGAACTTGAACAAGCTGCTTTAGTTCTCCGAGCCTTGGTTTCCCTCTTTGTAAAACAGGGATAATAATATATCACCTTATAGGGCCGTTGTAAATACTAAACACACGTTTGCTATTATTATTATTAATTTTAAAACTCAAGATTCCTTGCACAAGGAATAAACAGTATCTTGACAAAGATAGCAGGAGGTGGCAACTAATCCAAACTTCCTTACAGAAATGGGACCTATTATCAATGAATAAGATCAGCATTAGTAATGCATTTCCTGTGCTGACAAATATGTATATATCTTTTATACATTGTTTTCTAAAGGGATGGTTTACAATATTCAAGTATAATTTCATTAGATAAGTTCCTTTTTTAAAAAATGGAGTTTTAAATATCTTTGCATTAGACGTCTACAGCATATGGGATGAGAATTCCACGAATGAGTTAAAGGTGTATTTCTACAGTAGAGGTATTGCAAGACACAGAGCCATTCACAGGACCAGAGAAGGCCCCTCTAGCAGGGAGACTGACTGATGCAAGAATTAAGGGTGGAGCCATGCCTGAGCTATTTTAAAACGTCCTTACGCTGTCATCAGAAGTTGCCTTATCTATTATCACCTCTGGCAGAAGCTGTCCATTGGGGAGCATGAGGGCTGAGGGTCCATCAACCAGGGAGACCACACCATTGCAGTCCACGGCACTGTGCATCTTCCCATTCACCGGCAGCACTGGGGGAGACCTACTGGCTTGGCTGATGTTACTGCTGCGCCGCTCCCGAGGTCTGTGGGGCACAAACAGCGAGTCCCTCCTGCTTTCGCTGTCTCCAAAAATGCTATGCTCATCATCGGCAAATTCAGTCTCCGATCCAACATCTTTCCCTCGACCTTTGAAACTAAAAAGGCTTGTTCTGCTGCTGCGCCTTCCAGAAAACAAAGAGCCTCGAATGCTGAGCGGTGACTGCAGAAAAAAGATGACATTTATCTGCTGAAGCACCTAAGAGTAGAAGCGCACAGAACTACCACGGACCCCACTGAGCTGAGGCCAGGTGGCCCTGTGCTGGTTTAAAAGAAGCATATTTAAAAACAAAGGAATTTGGCAGCAAGACAAACTCGTCCAAATCAGGGATGAAAAGACTGGATGAACCCATCCTTTCAGGACCGGGTAAATTATTTATTGCCACACAGGTCTTTCCTACTCTGTCTGGCCTAGAGTGACATCTCCATTCTCTCCATTGTTTCTATCCCATTCATCTTGCTACAAAGAACATATCATTTTTAAAAAACTTTTGGTATTAATACCTGTTATTTAGTTTTTCATATATCAATCCCCAAGTTCCATAAGTAATTGAAACTTTCTTGAGGCCAAAGGCCACGCTGTATGTTTCTTTGCCTTCCATTACTTGCAACTCCACTTTACATATTGGAAGCTCAGTCAAGGTATGCTGAGAAAGACCTTTTAATGTCAGTGAATTTACAAAGTCATAAAACACAGAGAACTTGAAATAGAGATTGCGCAACACCAAAGAGGGGGGAAAGTCGCATCTATTTGACTCATGGCCAGGATAAACTGTGTCCATAAACCAAACTGAATGTTTATTCTTTGGAAGTACCTAATTCAATACATGTTAGTGCTTCCTATGTAAAGGACAAAGTGGCAGGCACTCTGAATAATGGAAAGTGAGTATAACCAAGTCTCTGCCTTAAAACAGGCTTGGATTGCTCTTGTCCTATTTCCTTTTATTGATATCACATGTATTCAAGTTCAGTCTCCCCAGCTAAATTATAACATCTTTGAGGGCAGGGACTCTATCCTTTATTTCTATGTCCATCTGGCAGTGTCTTACACACTTAAGTAGTAGAAATTTTCAATGTAGACATAAATGAGAAGGATAGTAATTTCTGAGTGGGGCACCAAAGAGCAGATTGGAGAAGGGAGAGGGCAGAGGCAAATGTGCAGGGCGAGCGGCATAGGAGCTAATGAAGGAAGAACGGGTGCAACTACACCAGGTGGAAAACAAAGAAGAAAATCATCCCACTTAGAGAACACCACACGTACTAAGTAATAAAGTACAGGGCATGTAGGTAAGAGTGAACGATCATGGTGGACTGAGGGTATGTGAAGGTAGAGAAAGGGGGGAAATGAGGTTGAAGCCAGTCCACAACGTGGATAAGATGTGGGTCTTGTTCTGTAGTCAATGATTAACACAGTCGGGTTTTTTTTTGGGTTTTGTCTTGTTTCTTAAAGTTGAACCAAAGGACAGCTTTGTTCTAGAAAAATGATTTGGGAAGGTTGTGTGATAGAACACAGGGAAATGTTTAGGAGAATAGAAGCAACTGTTTTTCTTAGAGGTCTGTAGGCAGGGAAACCTGAGATACAGAGGTTTCCGTGGAAAGAGAGGGAAAAAAGCAAGAGAAATTTTACACAAGCAGAAATAACAGACTGTGCGACTAGATGTTAGTAGCTGAAGCAGTTGGGGGTGGGGACTGTCAAGGTGTCTCCAAACTTTTCCAGCTTGGGTGACTGATATTTAGGCGGTACCATTACTTACAGTGGTGAAGAAAAGTGGAGAAACTAATCTAAGATTAGTTTTTAACCAATGAGGCATTATGAAATACAGACTAGATAAAAATGTAAAAGCTAATATATAGTGTAAATAATTTTTTCATTTCTACAACAGTTCTCATGAATACTTTGTTTTTAAAATTTGTTTATCAGAGAAGATCATATGACAATGCTGGAAGTATAAGTTCCTTCAAAAATGGTCAAACTTCAATGGAAAACTATGGACATCTATGTTCTTTCCATAAATGTCCAATGATCAACATGTTTTTACCCAAAAACATACTGATGAAGTCATTCACTCTACTCTCCTGAGATCCCATCTTCAAAATAAAACATTTTGCTCTATAATCCTACCCCTGGCGTTATGCATTCGATAGGTGCAGGGGTACCTGGTTAGGGGTAGACAGTCTCTTTTCACGTGCTCGTCTATGACCTTCAACACCAAGGTGGAAACTTTGTCTCCTGATACTCTCCTCTGACTCTGATTTGGACAACTTCTCATTGTCTCCCTTTTCTTCCCCACTGGAAAGCTTCTTTTGATTCCTTTTCTTTCTTCTGTTTCTTCTTTCTTTAGCACTTTTAGAGCTCAGTTTGGATGTTTCAGAGGAACTCTCAGAGAAGCCCATCATTCTGCTTCTCCCAGTACTTGTGTATTCAGCTGCTGCAACTGCAATTGCCTGTTGGACCAAGAGGCCACACATAGTGTAAGTCATTTCCAAGGTCTGGGAAACCCTATGATGGGGCACCTCTCTGCCATGAATGTAATTACATTATGCACATAATCATGTCCCTTGTACATGAAGTGATGCCGCTTTCTTTGCACTATGACCAGAGAGCTTACAGAGCACTCTTGCTTTGTAATAAAGCCCTATTTTACTTCGGAATTAAGCTATTACACACTATTACTATATATATAATAAAACAACTTAAAATAGTATATATGAAGGTTTTACTAGGTAATTTTGGAACATAAAACTCACATAAACCATACAATAAGAAAATGTGTACAACACATTCAGGTAGTTAATTCAATATTATCAATAGAGTCAGATACTCAGTTTAATGAAGACTGAATTATCTGAAAATGAAAATGAATTATTACAAAATACACCTCACAAAAATGAGGGACTTCTAAGGGTTTCCTATTAAATTCCTGGGATGACCTAATGTTAACCCTTTATTAAAAAATTATGTTTTTACTATTAAAACAATCCTTGTAAAAATTTGGAAAATAAGGACATTGTGAATTAAAATTAAAAATCACTCATAGTCTTACATCCTGGAAATAATTGGTGTTAATATTTCTTCCAATTTTTATATGTAATTTTTAAATGGTTTGCATATTATACTAAATTTTGTATCTTACTACTAATACATTATTATATTAACACATTTCACTGTTATAATATTCTTAAAACATGTAATTTTATGGCTGAATAATACTCTGAGACATAAAAATATCATAATTCTATTAACCATTTTTTAATTTTTAAAAATTTAAATGCTTTCTGCTTTTCAATATTTTCAGATACTGCACTGAACATCTTTCTGCATTAAAGTTCTCTGCATGACAGATTACTACCTTCCCCCTAATAAGTTAGATACTTTGAAGATATTTAACTAGGTTGAACCATCAAATAAATTTTAAACTTTTGCAGAATATTTAAATTTGTGTTCTCTTAGTACAAACTTTCTCTAACTTCTCTACTGAAGTGCCCCTCTGGAGAGGAGAATAAGGAAGAATCCTCAAGAGTTTGTGTCTTAGCCCAAAGTAGCCACAACCATAAGTATAGGTTTTCTTAACAGCTCATGTTTTTTATCTTGAAAGTTCCTGCCACATTAACAAAAATTGATGCACATTTTGCTTTCTACCCCATAGGGTATCTGTTAACTTAAACATTTAAATAATTTTCCCTAAATTCTGTACACAATTGTTACTCTGGTGAAACATACCATACCTGTTTTGGGACTTTGCATAATGCTATGCATACTGAGTCATCATGGATAACAGGTTTAGGAGGAATGGCTTAGAACATTCTCTGTGCTGGAATGAGCTGGTTATGGGGAAGGGTACAATGGGACACATGTTGATTCTAACTCAAACTAAAATTGGTTCCTTTGACCACACCAGAATGAAAATTCTGTTTATATTTAAAAATCCAATAAGGAAAATCTCCCTGGGGAAGGCCACAGAGCCTCTGCTACTCCCCTTTGGACTTCGACTTCTAGGAAGAATTTTAAACCAAATAATAATACCTCAGCTTCTTCTTGCTCTTTTTTAAGATGATCTAACATCTGCTGAAATTCTAACTCCTTTTGCTTCGCTTCTTCAATGTTTGCCTGGTTCTGTTCTTCATAGGCCATGGCAACCACGGCAAGAATCAAGTTTATTAGATAAAAGGAGCCCAGAAAAATCACCACAACAAAGAAGATCATGTAGGTTTTCCCAGCAGCACGCAATGTCTAGGGAAAAATGGAAATCATTATTTTAGGAACACAAAGATCTTTGGAAAATTATTTCAACTTGAATGGCCTATTAGGCATGAAGAAGGTGGGGAGGTTTGGTATAATCCCATGTTATCAAAAATATAAAGGAATAAAATTATATCTCTAAGGAAAACAATCAGTATTAAAATACACACTTTTTCAGTACAAAGGATGTAGCCATCTATTAAACTTATATTAAAATTAGGTATGGTTCTTCACTATTTTTAAGACTAATAATCCTGAATTTTTTTTTTATCCACAGTCTGAAAATTACTCAAAAACTAGCTGCTCTGCTCATTTTCATATTAGAGGACCAGATAATATCTATAGTCCCTTTTGCTGATAAAATTCTATCTTTACCAGGAAGTATTAATGATGATGTGTTATGTTCACACAAAGTAGACAGCTTTACTGAATGATCTTATCTGCTCATCTACTCTTATATTTACTTTTCATTAACATGTATTAAAAATTTCTGAATGCAGTATATGGTAAAAAAATTCAAATGGTTCAAAAAAAAAAATTCAAATGGTATAAAAAGCTATTACATGAAAAATCTCTCTCTCCTATCTCTGATGCCTCCTCATTTCCCTTTTCTATCAGTTATTGTTGTTACAATTTCTTCTCTCTGATAAAGTTTTAGTAGTGGTTAATGGGTATACTCATTTTCATTTTCATAGGAGTTCTATGTTGCATTCTGCAGTGGTTCCCAGCAACATGTTAGAAAGTCTGCCTCCCATATCTCAGCCAGACAGCGTCTCTCTTTTGATCTCCATCATTCTAACCAGTAAGAAATTAGAGGTCACTCTAGTTTGAATTTGCATGTCTTTAATTTTGAATAAAACTGAGCATCTTTTTATACACTTAAAGTTCTCTGTATTCCTTTTTTCCTCTGAAGTATATACTTACAGAATTTCTATATTCATTTATAATATTATCAGAAATGAAGCAAACATAAAACAGGCCACAAGAAGAATCTGGCAATTCAGAGAAAAGTGATTCATTTTTATATATAATACAGAATAACCATTTTCATCTCCTTCCTCTTGGGGTTGGGTGCTGAGAATATGTGAGTGAAAAGATGCAGCCCACAGGCCCAAAAGGATCACATCTACACTGGAGGAGATGGCTATGTGAATTAACAATTCCAGCACAAATGATGGATAAACTGAGGAATATTCAAAGGGCATGGAGATCTAGGGGAAGGAGGAAATGAGTTGGGACGGAATATTTAGAGAAGTGAACTGAGTCTTCAATTCTTGTATTAGTTTTCTAGGGCTGCCATAACAAAATACTACAGACCGGGCAGCTTACACAACAGAAATGTTATTTGCTCGCAGGTCTAGAGGATGGAATATCCAAGTGTTGGTGTGCTGGATTTCTCCTGAGGTTTCTCTCCTTGGCTGGCAGATGGCTGCCTTCTCAGAGTCCTCATGCGGTCTTTTCTCTGTGTGTGGGCACATTTCTGGTGTCTCTCAGGTCCTCATCTCCTATTCTTATAAGGACACTAGTCAGATTGGATTAGGACCCACCCAAATGCCTCATTTCAATTTAGTTACCTCTTTAAATCCCTAACTCCAAAAATAGTCATTCTAAGGCACAGGGAGTTAGGACTTTACCATATGGAAGGGAGGGGATACAATTTAATTCATAACAACTGTACATGGGAATTCAAAAACTAAAGCATGATGAACCTAGGAGAGCCTGGTGTTTCGGGCACTCCAAGCAGGGCAGCATGTGCAGAAACCAGCGTGGACAGGAGAGCTACAAGAGCCATGACGGTGTATTTCCTGCTATTTACTTAGGACCCCATGGGATGCTATATTCAGAAAGAGGGAAAGGGAACTGGAGATCAGATAAGCCAGGAAAGGATAAGACAATAATTTACGATTTTAAGAATTACCCACTCTAATAGTGCTGGAAGTAAAACATGTCTAATTTCAGTGATAAGATAATAGGGTTTTGTCCTTTCTAAATCGAATAAAACATTTCACGTAAAGTCCGGCAAGGAACATTCACCAGCTTTTTATGCCATTCAAAAATGCAATGAATGTTTCTCTTGGCACTCACCTGCTGGTAAAGGTTTTCCCAGTAATCCTGGGTCATTAGCCGAAACAAGGCCAAGAAGGCCCAACTGAAAGTGTCAAAGCTTGTGTAGCCATAATCAGGGTTTCTGCCAGCTTTCACACACCTGTACCCTTCTGGACACTGACTACATATGAAACAGAACGTCACAAGTTAGAATGCTTCTAGGATGCAGGTTAAAGAGTGCTACAGAATAGTTAGACATTCCAGGTTCCTGTTCTAGGGAGACAATATTGAATAATGATTAAGAACACATTATTTGGGGGGCGCCTGGGTGGCTCAGTCGTTAAGCGTCTGCCTTCGGCTCAGGTCATGATCCCAGGGTCCTGGGATCGAGCCCCGCATTGGGCTCCCTGCTCGGTGGGAAGCCTGCTTCTTCCTCTCCCACTCCCCATGCTTGTGTTCCCTCTCTCACTCTCTCTCTCTGTCAAATAAATAAATAAAATCTTTTAATAAAAAAAAAAAGAACACATTATTTGGAAGCAGGAAGAACTGGGTTTGAAGCCCATCCCTATGATTTACTAGTTGGTGACTTTGCCAAATTACTGAACTTCTCCAAGGCACAGTTCACTCCTTCTGTGAGAAAAGGATAACACCTACCTCAAAAAGCGAAGACTGTTGTTAAGTTTAAAAAAGATAATAGATGCAAATTACCTAGCCTAGCTCCTGTAGATATAAAGCATTTAATAAATGGCACTGGCTATTAGCATCATCATTAAAACTTAGAAACTTCCACCAGATGCCAAATAATAGTTCTTGCACCATAAATATTGATAAATAGGCCTCCACCAAAACTGGGTTCCCCCAAATTATTCTTGGAGCGAATCAGAATAAAAAATAGCCTAAATAGAGCAATTGTGTAAGTTCATAAAGATTTGTAGCTTTATGATATTTTTCTAAAATTGGTGGATTGATATCCATGATGCCACTGAACAGTATTTGAGCTGTCTCTGGGAGCAGCAACCTTATTTGTTTAATGTTCCAAGTATACACAGAGTCTGGTGAAGAAATATCTGGTCAGGAGTGCCTGGGTGGCTCAGTCATTAAGCGTCTGCCTTCGGCTCAGGTCATGGTCCCAGGGTCCTGGAATCGAGCCCCGCATCGGGCTCCCTGCTCCGCGGGAAGCCTGCTTCTCCCTCTCCCACTCCCCCTGCTTGTGTTCCCTCTCTTGCTGTGTCTCTCTACGTCAAATAAATAAAATCTTAGAAAAAAGAAAAAGAAAAATAAATATCTGGTCAGGGGAGAGCAAGAACAAAGGCTCTGCAGCAGAAATGAATTTGGTGTATAGGAGAAACTGCAAGATGAGTATTTTGCATAGAGAGGAGATTCTTAAAATATCTTTACCCAAGTCCATGGGTTCCTTTTGTTTAGAGTGGCCAAAATGTCACTGCATTCAGTCATTTATGAGTCATTCTTGATTGGAAAAAGAGTAGAATTTGGGAACAGGACGTTGATTCTGTCACTCTTCCTTCCAGAAAGATGAAAGACTTGAAACTATCCAGCCAACTTTTGGTGGGGTTTTCCGGAAGTAACTTTCTACTTTCTTAAGATTTATATGACTTGTGTCTTGTTTCACTTCAAGCACTACCTCCAAGTTTTGCTTTCAGAAGTATGCATTAACCATAAATGTTTTAAAGTTTGGGCTCACTGTGGGACATAATAATGCCATGAAATATATGAAAGCAATATAAAATCAAAGGTTCTGATTAAAAAAAAAAACTGATTGGATACGCTTTTCCCCTTTTTGTAGCCTTTTGACTAAAAACAAATACTACTTACCCTGAATCTGTGCTCACACCACAAAGGAGAGCATCCTTGGATCCCTCCAAGTAATAAAAATATTCTGTTTAGGAAGAAATTCAACATATAACATTAGACAGTGACACAGAAGATAGGTTAATTAGTATAGACATATTCACACACCTTCAGGCCCAGTCTCAGGCAATGTGCATTCATTTATTTATTATATTCTCATATATTCTCCCTCAAATATTTATTGATAACCTCTTATGGGCCAGGCACTGAATATAATAATAAAAGCATGATAAACAAGATCATTAATTTTGTGGATCTTTCTTTATGTGTAGGTAAGGGTGGAAATTAGGCATAGGGAAGGACAAGTAAATAAGTAAGTAAATAAATAAATATACAAGGTATTTTCAGATAGTGATAAATGTCCTGAAGAAAATAAGATAATGTGATAAAATGTGGTCAGGGAAGGCCTTTCTAAAGATACGACATTTGAACTGGGGCCCAAATGCTACAAAGAAGCCAGCCATCCAAAGACCCTGGTGAAGAGATAGTTTTGGCAGGGTGAAGAGCAGGAAGGAGCAAGGGCCTTGAGGCAAAAGTGAAGTTAGCGTATGGGAGAAACAGCAAGATAGGCAGCCTGGCTACAGTGTAGTTTGTGGAGAGAACTATGGTGGTAGAGGTAAGCAGGTGTCAGATGATGTCAGCCTTTGTATGTTATGAAAGGAAGTTCGGACTTTAAGTATGGTTACAAGTAATAGAAGTGGGAGGTAGAAATGGGAGAAAATCACTATTTGAAAATGTCACTCTGGTTGTTTTGTGGACTGTGGACTATAAGAGAGCAAGTGTGAAAGCAGGAATATGACTTAAGTGATTATAGTGAAAGGCGACATGGCTAAAACTCAGAGAGTAGCTGTGCACATGGAGAGAAGGGGATGAAAAGAGTGGAGAGCACTTGCTGCCAGATCGGAGTGGAGGTAGAGGGGACATAGGAATATGATCATCAAGTAGGTAGTTTTCAAAGCCATGAGACTTGAGTTAACCCAAAGAGAAAGTGTAGCTCAGAAAGGGAAGGGGAGAAAAGAGAAAGCAGGGAGCCCCTAACTGAGCCCCAAAGTATTCTAGAAGAGGTGGAGCCAGCAAGGCCATACTATAAATGGACACACCTGTCTTCTGAAATTCTCTCGTTTATTCAACAATCAGTATTTATCTAGGACTTACGAAGTTTCAGATACTGAGGATATGGCAGTGAACGAAATGCACATTTCCTCATCATGGTCCCCTCTGTGTCCATTTTCAGGCATAAGGGATCCCATAATCTCTTCCTCCATACACTATCAAGGCTTACTGTCAAGACAAGGAGCTGATCCAACCACGCACAGTAAATGTATCAAGAACTAACAAATATCCATGCTTTTTAATAAGGGCCCATCTTCCCATTTGGCTCAAATCAAAGAAATAAAGATGTAATGATTAGAAGGCCTTTGGAGTGATAGTGGAAGAAAGACTTTGAAGTCAGATATACTTGGATTTGAATGTTGCTTCTACCGCTTCCCATGTAGGTGAATGATCTCACCACGTTAATGGTTAGTCACTGCCATACATCTGTAAAACGTGCTTAGGACGCCCGCTTTGTAGAGATGCTGAAGAGCATAAAGGGGACAGTGCGTGTAAGGCACTTACTGCAGGGATCCACATGCTCGACACGGTTGCTCAGAGAGCAGCAGCTGTCATTACTAAACTACTAAACAATTCCAGAGAAGATGAACTGACTGACTTATACACCATTTTGTCTTACACAGAAGATACAAATCTTAGAAGACACAAATAAAACAATAAAGCCTCCTAGTTGGAGGTGAAAGTTTAGGTGAGAATGCACATGAACAACTTTTTGGAAAAATTCCTGTGCCTGAGGTAGGGCAGGCATGACGGAATGAGGATGGAGGAGGATAAGATGCAAATTTTTTGTACATAAGCTTCCAAGATATTTTTGTAGTGGAAGGATTACTTTAGAATTATCCTTTAAAGTAACTGGCTCACATTTACCAACCACTGAGGAGCTGCTTTATAAGAATGGGCTCTAGGGGTGCCTGGGTGGCTCAGTTGGTTAAGCGACTGCCTTCGGCTCAGGTCATGATCCTGGAGTCCCGGGATCGAGTCCCACATCGGGCTCCCTGCTCAGCAGGGAGTCTGCTTCTCCCTCTGACTCTCCTCCCTCTCATGCTCTCTGTCTCTCATTGTCTCTCTCGCAAATAAATAAAATCTTAAGAAAAAAAAAAAAATTAAAGAATGGGCTCTAGAGCGGCCCGTACGAGCGCATGGCAGGGTGAACAGACTCAAGTCAGTACAGGAATGATGAAAGGTAAAGCAATGGCAGTAGCTCACTCTGGTCTTATAGAACACTTTAAAATAATCCCTAAACAAGCAGACATTAAATTATTCGAATAATTAGTCTCAAGAGTATTAAGGTTAATATGTAAAGGGAAAACGTCATGCAAAGAGAAATAAAAACATATGTCCATGCATCATATGACCTCACTGATAGGAGGAATTCTTAATCTCAGGAAACAAACTGAGGGTTGCTGGAGTGGTGGGGGGTGGCAGGGATGGGGTGGCTGGGTGATAGACATTGGGGAGGGTATGTGCTATGGTGAGTGCTGTGAATTGCGTAAGACTGTTGAATCACAGACTTGTACCTCTGAAACAAATAATACATTATATGTTAAAAAAAGAAGATAGCGGAAGGGAAAAATGAAGGGGGAGAAATCGCAGGGGAGACAAACCATGAGAGACTATGGACTCTGAAAAACAAACTGAGGGTTCTAGAGGGGAGAGGGGTGGGGGGATGGGTTAGCCTGGTGATGGGTATTAAAGAGGGCACATACTGAATGGAGCACTGGGTGTTATATGCAAACAGTGAATCATGGAACACTACATCAAAAACTAATGATGCAATGTATGGTGATTAACATAACATAATTAAACAAACAAACAAACAAACAAAAACATATGTCCAAAGTAAAACTTACACATGAATGTCCATCATAGCATTATTCCCCAAAGCGGAAACTACTCAGATGTCCATCAATTAATGAATGAATAAACAAAATGTAGTATGTACATACACTGGGATAGTATTTAACAACTAAAAATAAATGAATGACTACTGCATGGAGGAACCTGAAAACATGCTAAGTGAAAGAAGCCAGACACAAAGATCACATATTGTATGATTTCATTTATATAAAATGTTCAGAATAGGTAAATCCATAGAGACAGAAAGTAGATAAGTGGTTGTCGGGGGCTGGGGAGTAGAAGGAATGGAGAGTGACTGCCAATGAGTACAGGATTTCTTTTGAGGGAGATGAAATTATTCTAAAATTAGTGATATTTGCACAATGTGACTATATTGTGAATGTACTATAAAACACTGAATTGTATAATTTAAAAGGGAGGATCTTATAGTATGTGAATTATCTCACTAAAGCTGTTAAATAGATGTAATTCAGTATAATAACAAAGGTTGTGGATAGTAATAGATAAGCCCAACCTCACAGTAATAGACATATGGGGATAAAAGGAAATAGAAAACTGTAAAATCCACACAACAAAAATCTAGAACTGACACTCAATCGAGTGCAGATTCTGAGGAAATTTTTTATTAATTTCAAGGCCAATGGTACAGAATGGTAAGCCATAATTGGTGACCTAAACATCCTATGATTAATCTTATCCAACCTGGTTCAGAAAGACAGCTTTTAGCAACTATATATGACTTAGGCTTTTGGAGTCAAGGGTTTATTCCTCAACCAAGAGGCAATAATAAGTCAACTCTGAGAACACTAGTGCAGGGATCAGGTAGAGGCAGAATGCCTGCAAGTGACACACTGCATTCTGAGAGACTGTATTCTGTGGAGTCCCCACAAGGAAAGCACTATAGATAGACAGGAAAAGCCCTGGGAGTACTATGACCAATACTGTGGTTTTTCCAGGAACTTTTCTTATTAAATGTCAAACACCTAGAAAATAGGAGTAAGAGACTATTTTTCTTTATCCCAACAGAACCACACCATATTAATGTACAATAGCTACTGGAAATTTAGCTACCAATTGTGCACATGAACCTTTCCTTCACCTGCAGTAGCAAGAAGGAAGTTTGATGAGCATCAAAGTAGACAATGCTTGGCGTCAGTGGAAATCTATAAATTGTATGTTTTGAAACAGGAGGTTAGACAGTGGGCTCATTTATTTGATAATACATTTAAAAAACACCTCCAAAAAAGGCTTTGCCATAGGCACCAGAAAACACTTTCAGAACATATTCAGGATCTCTCTGTAGGCTGCCTTTACCATTGTAATTCTTTCATCTCTTCAAGAATTCCAATTCGTTTACTTCACCCTTTTCTCATAATCTATCAACCAACTCCTGGGTTCACTTCTTTCCTTGTCCAGTTTAGAATCCAAGAGACACTCGTTTTCATCATCCTTTTACAATTTCCATAACTTCCAAGTATTTCTCTCAGTCTATCAGATTAACCTGGCCCAACCTTAACCCTACATGTAATCAAAATAAAAAAACTGGTAGTGATCCTGGTAAAAAAAAGTTAAGTTTGAGTAAGTATTGTAAACTGATTATTAATTGTAAATGTGAACAATTATCCATAAGATATATTACTTTTATAGTATATAAATTAAGGAATAAAATTCTTTGTAAATTGAAAATAAAATTTAAGATTATATCAATAAAAATCAGAAACTTAAAAAATAAGTAAAAATAAAATGGAAGGGAAAATATGCTAAATTCCTCATCAAACACTGGTAGTAAAGAAATTTTACATTAAATATTTTACTTGAAAACTTTCAGTTTTCTTATTTTAGGCTTCTATTTTTTTTGTTTGTTTGTTTTCTTTATTTACAGGCTTTTACTGTATTAGCTAGGTTGTATTTGCTTTTATCTTCCCCAGTGAGTGGGAGAGTATACATTTAGTAAAGTAAGAAAATGATGTATATTCTTCATAATCCAAGGAGAATCCTGACCTTTACTCCATGACCTTATTCTGTCAAAGGCATATACACTTGGAAGGTTTCTTAATGTCCCCACCCCCACTCTGGATCTAAGTATCTATTAAGGTTTATGGGTTCATGTGGGCAGCATCATACAGACACACTGCAGGTGTTAGAAAGCACAATCTTGTTTGATCTCATTTTCACCCAAATTCATCAACAGCTCTGGCAAGAGAAACTGTGTTAGGGGACAACTGTTCAGAAAACATGCAGTTCAGGCTTTCTGTAAGATATTCTAAAATATACTTGTGAAGAATTAAGAAGAATTCAAGACTGTGTGTACAGATCGACTCATATGTTTCCTACAGAACTAGTTCTGATGAATTAAACTTTGATATAATGCCACTGGCTAGACTGAGGGAAGCCCTTAGAAAGAGCTGTGAAATTCATCATTGATTATAGGGATAGTGCTGATAAGCTGAGTAAACCCACTCTGCTTTATATAAATCTTCAGAAATACTATCAAGCAGACATTTTAATATGTGATAATTAATATGATTGTTATACTAGGATTTATACAACTATATATGTTATAGATATAATACAAATGTAAAAATATACTTATATTATCATATAATAAATAAATTACCCTATAAACCTAAGTATGAATTATACAATAAAACTACAGTATATAAAACACATAATATGTCTTATGATGAAATGTAATGGTTAATATTAATTCATAGCCAAATGTATTTCTCTAGAGCAAATTTATTCATTTTTATCTTACAGAAATTGGGTATTATGGAACTATATCATGTGTCTAATACCAGAACTGCTAGAAAGCTTAGAACCAGGGAGATTTATGAAAATATATAACAGGATCCAAATGCACACCGCGGCAGCTTTCTATACACTCGAGCAATTTTGAAATAATTAAAAGGAAAGCAACATTTCATTGCTAAAAGAGAACAATCTTATTTCAACCTATTAACAACTTCAGGGACATTCTTACTTTTATAGTCTTCTTCTTCAAGGGTATCTATTATGCTTTGTAATGTTTCATTATTTTCCAGCAGATCCCGCAGACATTTATGCTTCAGGTTGCCCATAAAGAGCTGCAGCCCAATCAGGGCAAACACACTCAGGCAGAATACAGTTAGGATCATGACATCAGAGAGCTTCTTCACAGACTGGATCAGAGCTCCCACAATGGTCTTCAGTCCTGAACACAGGGGGCAAAAAAAAGTGTTCCTAATGAAATAAAGCCTCTGAATGAGAAATAAAAACAAAACACAAGCTTGCCTAGAAATGCATGCATTATATTAAATCAATGACCTTAAATAACCTAGTTTGAAAAAAGCCTACTAGCTCAAAAGGGTCGATTTGCTGTTTTTTATATATTTTTTGTTTCTATATAGTACAGCAAACGAAAAAAATTGTAAACTGTTTCCAAAGAGTAACCAAATCGTCAAAATGAATAATTTGGTTCCTCAAACCATACCCATATTTGCTTGTAAAAATAATTTTTAAAAGTGCTAATTTAGTAAATGCTTGTCAAACAAACCATCTCTCTATAAAGACATTAAAACAAAGAGGCTGAATTGCAGCACAGAGTGACAACTTAACTAATTTTCAGTTAAGAAATGGTTTGTTGTGGAAAGCTAAAAAACACAGTATGACATGCAATACCCCCATGCTGATATTTTTTATCTCTTTTCCTAACTGTATGAAAAGCAATAAAAACAAATTGAAATTTTCATTCCTGGCTAAACAAAATGGAAAATGATCTGTTACACAGGAGGGAAAATTTCAAGTTGAGATGTGAGCCAAATGGCCATCTTTATCCTCTAAGACCCATGCAGTTGATTAAACTCAAAGGCTGACTTTTAATAGTGATTGTGAAAAACATAAAAAATCAAATTTAATTAAAATGGCATAAGAGAAAGTCGTTCTTGTCTTTCCTCCAAACGGTCAAAGTCAGCCCTGGTGTTTAACCCCACTCTCACCTGGAATGACTGAAATTGTTTTCAGTGCTCGGAGAACTCTGAATGTTCTCAGCGCTGAGACATTGCCCAGGTCCACAAACTCTGTCACATATCTGTAATAGGGAGTTCACACACAACACAGTGACAACACACACACAAACAAACGAAGAACAACTCCCAAATAGTTGGAGTTATGAGTGGCCTAATGCTTCACACCAATCACTCCTTACCTGGAATTACAGAAATAGTTTTCAAAGCTCTCAACACTCTGAAAGTTCGAAGAGCTGAAACATTGCCTAGGTTTACAAATTCTGTTAAATACCTGTAGAATTAAACCAGAGTTATTCAGAATTTAGATAGAGTCTGTGATACTTACCTGTGCCTTTACTCAAGGTATTGCCTATATTTGGAAAATTCTTATTTAAATAGACAGTTCTGCAAGCCCTCTTTTTTTTTTCACCTATCACAACTAATTTAATTTGATTAGATTTGATTTGACCCCTTTTACATGAGCAAAATGCAAATATATTATTAAAATGGTTCCATACACTTATATGCCTAAATAAACAATCAAATGCTTCAATTATTAGACCTCAACATTATGGTAATACAGATACTTAATATCCTATAAAATGTCAGCAGCAAACCTTGAAAACTCTATGCTAATTAAAAGAAGCCAGACACAAAAGGTCACATACTGTGATTCCATTCGTATGAAATGTGTAGAATAGGCAAATGCATAGATTCAAAACATTGATGAATAGTTTCCAAGGATTAAGGGGAGAAGGAAATAGAAGTGACTTCTTTTGGGGATAATGGAAATATTCTGGAATTACAGATTAGTGATGGTTGCACAGCTTTTTGAAGGTATACTAAAAAAAACCACTGAATTTTAACTTTAAAAGGGTTAATTTTATGGTATATAAATTATATCTCAATTAAAATAATGAGACCCCTGAGAAGAGGCAGCCTTCTTTGACACAGTGTTGTCTTATCAGCAGGTGGCAGGTACAGCTGCAGCAGTCACGTGACCATGAAAGAAGCGAGTCTGATGGACAAGGAGGTGGGCAGGGTGGTGAGGGAATGGGAAACCAGAAATCCTAAGACTCTTCTCTATTGTCTAAATTCCTCCAATGAACATGTATTACTTTTAAAATTCAAGATGATAGAGGGAAAATATTGTATCTAGGTTTGAGATTTCAAAAAAACAAGGGAATATTTCTGGCAAATGTATTTGGGAAAAGAACAGCAGTGTGAATTAATTTAAATTATATTTTAATGTAATATTTTTCCCTTAAAAATAAACTGTGGCTGCAGATGTAATACACATACAATTCACTGATGTTAGGATTGGTATGCAGTGTTAGATCTTATAAAAAGATTTACTTCTATATTTTAATATACTTATTAGCTCTTGAATAGTATAGGTTATAATTAAAGGCCTGAGCTTTTTCTGTGATTCTTACAGGTTTTATTAGTTTTTAAATAAGACATGGAAAAAGGTGTGAACCTTACTTAGACTGCATAGACTGCATAGACTACCCATCCAAGTGCTGAGCATGGAAGAGAAGATCAATCTTAATGATGTCATACACTTTTGAATGAGAAATGCTCTTTCTCAAAAATTAATATTTGCCTATCAATGACTAGCTTTCACAGAGTATCCTTTAAATGCAACCTTTACATGCAGGAAAAGTCAGACCCCAAAGGCTTGTTCTTACTGGAATACTGTGCTGTCTGTCATTCTCACGAGTTTGCCATTTCAAAAAACTGAATGTACTTACGCAAAAACAATGACGACAAAATCGAGCCAGTTCCATGGGTCACGAAGGAAAGTGAATTCTCCTACACAGAAGCCTCTTGCAAGGATTTTGACAAGTGACTCAAAAGTATATATTCCAGTAAAAGTATACCTAGACACAATAATCCGATGGGGTATTAAATATGAGGAGAATACAGCACCATGTAAATCTTTATTTTTTCTGATCAACCAAAGAAAGGCATCTATTGGAGTGTGGCTGTTGGCTTATGGATCCATTCTATTAGAATAAACTACACTAAAGATATTTCCAGAAAATCTTAAAATGTCCATATTAGAAATTCTTACAGAAAGTAAAAAAAAAAAAAAGAAAAGAAAAGAAATTCTTACAGAAAGTAGAGGTATTCAAAATGACTAAGAACATAGGTATTAGATCTGCCTGGAAAAGTCCTACATTACTCCTATCAGAAAGACACATGTCTAAGAACAAGGCAGGACACCTGATACTTTCTTTCTTCTAGAAAAGACTGTAGCATCTGATTATTCTATTCTACAGGTAGCAGGTTAATACCACAGAGGAAGAAAAAATAACTGAAAGAAAAGCAACCACATAACATGGGAAGATAAACACAATTCTTAGAGCTGCAGTAACTTTGTGGCAGGAAAGAAGAGGAATAAAATAACACAGAGAGGATATTAAAATGTATTTATACCCACTTACTCTACATTCTTGGTCCAATCTGGAGGGTTACTCATGGTCATAAATATGCAGTTCGTCAGAATAGTGCACATGATAAGCATGCTGAATAAGGTAGCTTAGAATCAAGGAATATGATAAGAGAACACAGAGAGAGCTTTGAATACTTGATAATGACACTTGTTAAAATGCTAACAACTTTTTCCTAGAAAATAATTCTTTATGAGTTTATAACTCTTCTTTTAATCTCTTTGAACAAGGGAGTCATATATAAAGTAATTTATCCTAAAATGCTAAAATTGCCGTTCTCCCAATTTTCTGAGTCTTACACCAAATTATATTGAAATTGGTAAACTAAAACCAGTCTTTTCAGGTACAAAAGGACTAAAATCTATATTTGAATAAATAGCAAAAGCCATATTTTATTTATTTATTAAGATTTTATTTATTTATTTGAGAGAGAGAGAGAGCATGAGCAGGGGGAGGGGCAGAGGGAGAAGCAGACTCCCCGCTGAGCAGGGAGCCCGATGCAGGGCTTGATCCTAGGGTCCTGGGATCATGACCTGAGTTGAAGGCAGACACTTAACTGACTGAGCCACCCAGGTGTCCCGCAAAAACTACACTTTAAAGAACCAATGCTAGTAATCATTTAAAAAAGGATATGAGTGTACTAAAATCTTAATAGATATTCTTCTTAGAGGACTGAAAGGAGACAGCATGTACAAAGCAGGGGTGGCATTGAAACGGAAGATTGCTTTCCCTTTGTTCAATACTATGAAAGTCTGTGGGAGAAAAAGAAAACAGCATGAAATTGAGAATCCAAAATTTCACCCTAGCACGTTTATACCAGCAGTTTACCGCATGTGCATGTGGTAGGGTCATATTAAAGAAACACTGCCATCAGACTCAAGCAATGTGATACCATTGCCATTAATGAGCTGTTTAAGTTGCACTGGCCAATGAACTAAATCCATTGCTTCTTAGTAAATTAAGAAGTGAGCCATTTTTGAGCATGGATTGCCTGGAGCTCCCAAAATATAGCATCTTCTCTTTTTCATATCCCTTTAACACCCAAATCAGTAACAGTTAAGTGTGGCCACTGGAATTAGTTTAGAATACAATTTCCTTCTATCATTTCACTGCATTTTAAGCAAACTAAGTAGAAACTAGCTATCTCTGACTTTTGCCCTAACACCTTGAGAATTTTAATACTTGTTGGCTATTATCATGATTAATAGCAAGTGTTCCAAATATGAGTCCTTTCAAAAACACATTTTCATAAATTTAAGGAATATTAGAGTTAGAAGAATCCTATTACCCAGTTCAATTCTCCTATTCTAGATATAATTCTAATAACAGCTAAAATAAATGAATACAAAGTAAAGGACTTGTTTGCTCCTACCCACCGTAATTTTTAAAAATAATACAAATGAACCAAATATTCTTGAAAGGTGTTATGTAACCATTGCACAATAAGGGACAGTCTCCATGGCTTTGGTATTTAGTTAAAAATTTAAAAACCCAAACAAATAAACAGCAACAACAAGAAAACATTAATGCAATCTAGGAAGACCAAGTTCAAATCTCTGTCTTAGTTTTCTATAGTTGCTAGGCAAATTACCTGTGCTATTGAGAAGACATTGACTTGGTCTTTTGCTGTTGTTTAATGTGAATTTTATATAAGTTTATGAATGGGCTTCTGGGAATAAATATTTTTCACCAAACTGGGGACCTAAATTCGAGTATGTTGCTTTTTAACTGTATGTGGCAGTGTTCTCAAGAAAACAAATCAGAATCTACTATTTTCAGATGTTCTTTTACAGTCCTGGTCACTTTCACTATACTGGTTATGCCTAAACATAATTTAACATAAAGTTCACTTTTACACTGAAAATTAGTTTTAAAATTAATATCTAGTCATTGAGTACAACCACTGTCTTTTTAAATCTTAACACACTGTGCTTTTTAAAATTCATTCATCTATTATTTTCTGCAATTGTGTAGCGAGCAACTATGTAATAAGTAAAATGAGAAGGTATTTTTTATTTTGCCTGTCTCATTATTTACTCATCATTATTTCTTTCACTTCTGTAAAGTTGTTAGCATAGTGGTTGCTATACTACAGAAACTAAATTATACTAAGAGATGTTGCCAAGAATATCCCAGTAGGGGAACCAACTTGAATTTTAAAAATCTACAACTTCTAGGGTATAACATTTTGCACATTTCTTAATTTCCCCAAGCCCTCTTTCATCTTAAAATAGGATATTACTCCCTTTCTCACAGTATAATAATTGTGTGCTAATTTATATAAAAAGTCCAGTGCCTGACACAGAGATCCTTAATACATGTTAGCATTCTTCCTTTCTGTGTCAGAATACTGACTGATTAATTATAATGCTGTGTAATATTTCAAGGTCTTCACAGGTATTCTATTTTTTATTGTTGTGCTGCCAGCCTGTTGAGATGCTGGTTTTAATGTGAAGCAAAATATTAGGTATTGCTATTCATGGCAACTACCACTGAGGTAGATGTGTTTCTACTGTCAAAATATAACTTATATTTTATATCTCTCAAGATATTTAAAATATGTTCTATTTTATCTTACTTGCTAGATGTCTTATGAAGAAATATTCCCTTTTAGGGATGCCTGGGTGGCTCAGTTGGTTGGGTGTCTGCCTTCGGCTAGTCATGATTTCAGGGTCCTGGGATCAAGTCCCAAATCTGGCTCTCTGCTCAGCGGGGAGCCTGCTTCTCCCTATCCCACTCCCCCTGCTTGTGCCCTCTCTCTCTCTGTCAAATAAATAAATAAAATCTTTTTTAAAAAAAGAAAAAGAAATATTCCCTTTTATTTATATTTTAAACAAATCAAAATGTTTTTATTATTATTATTTTTAAGATTTTATGTATTTGAGAGAGAGAGAGCACAAACAGGGAGGAGGGGCAAAGGGAGAGGCAGAGGGAGAAGCAGACTCCCCACTGAGCAGGGAGCCCAACGCGGGGGTGGATCCCAGGACACTGGGATCATGACCTGAGCTGAAAGCGGATGCTTAACCGAATGAGCCACCCAAGCGCCCAAAATCTGTTTTTAAATGGACTTTATTCTGCCTTTCTGGACCTTTCTAAGTCTACAGGCACTATATTGGCAAAGCAATGTTGGAGAAGTTATGGAACTTTTGATCTAATCCTTTACAGACTCCTCTTAGTCAACTTCAACTTCAACCTGGTTGTGTCTGTTACCATGTCAGAAATGCTGTACTCATTTTCTCAAGGGAATAAACTTTACAGCAGTTGTTTCCAACTTTCTCCAATTTTCCTAATGTAATAAACACCTTCTCAGCTCTGCTACTCTCAGCATTTGACTTTCAGAGGACAATTTCCATTCCTCTGCTCTGGAAAATATTGACACCAGTTAACATGGATTTCCTCTGAAGCAACTTCTTTCTAGAAACATCGCCAAAGGCAAGGGAAGCAAGGGCAAAAATGAACTATTGGGACTTCATCAAGATAAAAAGCTTTTGCAAAGCAAAGGAAACAGTCAACAAAACCAAAAGACAACCGACAGAATG
>NC_138371.1:59540424-59612083 GCF_054177405.1 Leptonychotes weddellii | reverse complement strand
TTTGGGATGGAATGTTCTGACTATATCTGTGAAGTCCATTTGGTCCAGTGTGTCATTTAAAGTCTTTATTTCCTTGTTGATCTTTTGCTTAGACGATATGTCCATTTCAGTGAGGGGGGTGTTAAAGTCCCCCACTATTACTGTATTGTTGTCAATGTGTTTCTTTGCTTTTCTTATTAATTGCCTTATATAATTGGCTGCTTCCATGTTAGGGGCACAGGTATTTACAATTGTTAGATCTTCTTGTTGGATAGACCCTTTAAGTAGGATATAGTGTCCTTCCTCATCTCTTATTATAGTCTTTGGTTTAAAATCGGATTTGTCTGATATAAGGATTGCCACTCCAGCTTTCTTTTGGTGTCCATTCTCATGGTAAATGGCTTTCCAACCCCTCACTTTCAATCTGGAGGTGTATTTGGGTCTAAAATGAATCTCTTAAAGACAGCATATCGATGGGTCTTGCTTTTTAATCCAATCTGATAGCCTGTGTTTTGATTGGGGCATTTAGCCCATTTACATTCAGGGTAACTATTGAAAGATATGAGTTTAGTGCCATTGTATTGCCTGTAAGGTGACTGTTACTGTATATTGTCTGTGTTCCTTTCTGGTCTATGTTGCTTTTAGGGTCTCTCTTTGCTTAGAGGACCCCTTTCAATATTTCTTGTAGGGCTGGTTTCGTGTTTGCAAATTTCTTTGGTTTTTGTTTGTCCTGGAAGCTTTTTAGCTCTCCTTCAATTTTCAATGACAGCCTAGCTGGATATAGTATTCTTGGCTGCATATTTTTCTCATTTACTGCTCTGAATATATCATGCCACTCTTTTCTGGCCTGCCAGGTCTCTGTGGATAGGTCTGTTGCCAATCTAATGTTTCTAATATTGTAGGTTACAGACCTCTTGTCCCGAGCTGCTTTCAGGATTTTCTCTGTCTCTGAGACTCCTAAGTTTTACTATTAGATGTTGGGGTGTTGACTTTTATTGATTTTGAGGGGGGTTCTCTGTGCCTCCTGGATTTTGCTTCCTGTTTCCTTCCCCAAATTAGGGAAGTTCTCTGCTATAATTTGCTCCAATATACCTTTTGCCCCCTTCTCTCTTTCTTCTTCTTCTGGGATCCCAATTATTCTAATATTGTTTTGTCTTATGGTATCACTTATCTCTCAAATTCTGCCCTCATAATCCAGTAGTTGTTTATCTCTCTTTTTCTCAGCTTCTTTATTTTCCATCATTTGGTCTTTTGTATCACTATTTCACTCTCCTGCCTCATTTATCATAGAAGTTAGAGCCTCCATTTTTTATTGCACCTCATTAATAGCCTTTTTGATTTCGACTTGGTTAGATTTTAGTTCTTTTATTTCTCCAGAAAGGGTTTCTTTAGTATCTTCCATGCTTTTTTCAAGCCCAGCTAGTATCTTTATAATCGTCATTCTTTACTCTAGTTCTGATATCTTACTAATGTCCATATTGATTAGGTCCCTGGCAGTCAGTATTTCCTCTTGTCTTTTTTTTGAGGTGATTTTTCCCATCTTGTCATTTTGTCCAGAGGAGAATAGGTGAATGAGAGAACAAAATGCTAACAGGGTAACAATGACCCCAGAAAAATATACACTAAACAAATCAGAACAAAACCTAAAAATGGGGCAAAAGAAAGGGAAAGAAAGTAAAAAGAAAAAAAAAGAAAAAGATAAAAAAAAATATGATCAAATATGATCAGGCTGGTGAATAGATCAGTGCCATACACTAGATTTTGGGCATATTTTGGTCTTAAAAGAAAGTGCCTCCCAAAATTTTAAAGAAGAAAAACTTATATGTGTACAAAAATAAGGGTAAATATGATGAAGGGATGGAATATGACTATAAAGATGAAAATTATAGAAGATTTTATAAAAGGAATTGATAAGATAAGAATTTGGTTGAAAAAAGAAGGAAGAGGAATTAAAAAACAAAAAGGGGCAGAAAATGTGATTAAGCAGGAGACTAGAACAAAGCCATACGCTAGAGATTTAGGGTATATTTTGGTCTGTTAGAAGAAACTGTATCCCAAAATTTTAAAGAGAGATCAACTTACATATATACCAAAAATAAAGTTAACTACTGTGAAGGGATAGAATATGACTCTAAAAATGAAAAATAAAAAAGATTTTTAAAAAAGGGATTGATGAGATGTTGGTTGAAAAGGGAAAAAGTAAAAAAAAAAAAAGAAAAAATTATTAAAAAAATTAACTTTGAAAGACTAAAGAATCAGGGGGAAAAAAGCCATGAATTCTATGTGCTGTATTCCCCTAGCGCTGGAGTTCTGCCATACTCATTGATCGGTAAACTTGGTCTTGGCTGGCTGTTCCTGTGGATCTTCTGGGGGAGGGGCCTGTTGCCATGGTTCTCAGATGTCTTTGCCAGAGGCGGGATTGCCCCACCCTTGCCGGGGGCAGGCTAAGTAATCTGCTTGGGTTTGCTCTCAGGAGCTTTTGTTCCCTGCAAGATTTCCATACAGCTTTGGAGGACGAGAGTGAAAATGGCGGCCTCCCAATCTCTGCCCCAGAGGAGCCGAGAACTCGGGGCCCCACTCTTCAGTGAGCCCCCAGAGAAAAACAGTCAATCACTCCCGTCTCCCCGGTCTCCGGCTGCACTCTGTGCTCACCTGGCCTGTGACCGAGAATTTCTATATCTGGCACATGACCCGGTTTGGAGTCTCCACACTTGATCTTAACCAAAAGGCAGAGAAGCGATCTCCAAACCCAGCAGATCCCTGCGGTGCGCTCCGGCGCTGCTCCTCCCAGGGGAGGGAGGGGATTCTCCCCGGATCTGCTGCTTGTTGGGTCCCTGCTGGAGGAGCAGTGGCCTGACTGCGCCGCGGATCACGGTTTATGGCAACCCCGAGCTGAGACCCTGCGCCTCGGCTCCGTCTCTGCAGCCGGCTTCCCCGCTCCGATCCCTGGGAGCTCTGCCGCACTCAGGCACCCCTGGTCTTTCTGTGACCCCGAGGGTCCTGAGACCACACTGTCCCAGCGAGGGTTCCATCCCCCCGCTTAGCCACTGGAGCGATGTCCCTCAGCGGAGCAAACTTCTAAAAGTTCTGATTTTGTGTTCCGCGGCTCTATCACTTGCCGGGAGCAGCTGATGGAGGCCCCCCTCCCCTGCCGTCTCTCTTCCCAAATATCGCCTCGGATTCACTTCTCTGTATGTCCTACCTTCCAGAAAGTGGTCGCTTTTCTGTTCAGAGAGTTGCTGCTCTTCTTTTCTTTGATCTCCTGTTGAGTTCGTAGGTGTTCAGAATGGTTTGATCCCTATCCAGCTGAATTCCTGGGACCAGATGAAATTTAGGTCTCCTACTCCTCTGCCATCTTGCTCCTCCTCCTAACAGTTCTTATTTTAAAAATAACAAACTCATTATTTCAATGAGTCAGGGTGACTTTGTAACTTCTCCATTAAAAAATAAAAATGAGTCTTTTTTTTTCTTTTTATATTAAGATTGCCTCAGAGTCAGGACATCCCAACATCTATTATGTCGACCCATTGTAAATGGCTTGAAAAGCTGTATAAGTAATATCACCAAACGCAGGAGAGTGAACTAAGAGAAGCCATGGTCTGCTCTTTTATTTTCCAATGCTAAATATAAAAATTAAGCAAATCATAGTAGTAACAACAGAGATTACATAGATTCAGAAAAAGAGGGGGAGAAGCTAAAACTATTCTTTTCCAGGTTTCTCCTATTTCCATATCAAATAAAATAAACTTCAATTATGTTTAGAACAAAGTGTATGACTTTTACCCTCAGTTATTTGGGCACAGTATAAGAATACTCCTTACCAGAAATCTATGTATTTTAAAAAGACCTTTGTAGCCTTTTAGAAACTGTACCACCTCAATCTGAGAAATAAGGCAGTGAGTGCAGTTTCTCCTTGGGTTTAGGAGATTCCTCAACACTTTTGGAAACCATACAGGGGAGGGAAGATTACTTTCCACAAAAGACTTTCAGTGTACACATACCTGGTATTTTGGAGAAAAGATGGCAGAAGAACTGGTATTTTTGTACATCCTACATTCAAAAGGAGGTGTCATCTCTTTCAGGAATTATTTGACAAATTCAGGTAAGTAGATGTCATGAACTCCGATGTCCAATCCCCAGTTCCACTATCCCCATTCCCTTTTCCCTTCTTTGTCTTCCCTTCACTCTCTATTTATGCACACCCTCAACATATAGGTTCTGATTCACTAAAGTACATACAAACAGCATGGCTGGCGGGTGATTCATGTCACTGGTACCATGCTTGGGAGGTATTTTCCAGGTTAGGCTGGTGAAGCAATACGGTAAGCATCTGTTTACAATCACTGTCTTGGAATGTAAGCTTAAGAGACTCAGATCAGATTCTATCAACATCCTCTACGTTGGAGGGTATAGGGGAAGTCACAGCCTCCTATTTGGATTATAGGAATAAATAATGTGTATAAACTTTCGAGGAGAATTCTACAATATCTATCAAAAACCTTAAATATGTTAATTCATTTTTATTGCCAAATAACCTCCCTTCTAGGATTTATCCAAAAGCAATAATCTCAGATGTCTTCAAACATTTATGAAGATGTTCATTGCAATGTTTCCATAATATTGAAAAATTATAATTAACCTAAAAGCCTAATAGGGTTTCATTAAATAAAAAATGAACATATAATGAAAAATGGAGTGGCATTTAAAGAATGCTTTTAAAGACTATTTAATGAATTATAAAAATCTTATAATGGATAACTAATGTGTGTGTTATACACACACATTCCTGTATATTCATCTCAATTTTTAAAATGTACAGAAAGTCTGAAATTAAATGCACAATATATTCAATGAAGGTTATTCACAGCTGAGGGATCATGGGTTATTTTTATTACTTTCTTTGTAGCTTTATTTTTCAAATTTTTATAAGGAAAATTCATGCATTTTTATCCAAAAAAATTACTTTGAAAAGATGCATTGAAATTTATTTGACTTGAATTTAATAAATTTAATAAAATCAATCAATATTTATTTTGTTTAATTTAAAATTTTGAAAGATATTATATTTCCACTAATTAATATTACTATGACTGCATTTTCTTTTGAATATTGCACATAAAGATATTTTTATGTTCTCATGACTATTTTGCCCAGCTACCATTAACTTCAATATTAGATGATACTTACATACTTACTGAAAACAAAAAATGAAGGTAGTATCCTTGTATCTAGGATTTCTCACAGTTAAAATAGATATAAAAATATTTATTCTGAACTCCCTTCTTATCTATTATCTATGCCTATATGCATGTACTATCTATCTATCTATCTATCTATCTACCATCTATCATCTATTTTTTCCTCATACATTTTTCCAGTCAAGGCACTTTCAACTTTTTTTTTTTTAAAGATTTATTTATTTATTTGAGAGAGCGAGAATGAGACAGAGTACATGAGAGGGGGGAGGGTCAGAGGGAGAAGCAGGCTCCTCGCTGAGCAGGGAGCCCGATGCGGGACTCAATCCCGGGACTCCAGGATCATGACCTAAGCCGAAGGCAGTTGCTTAACCAACTGAGCCACCCAGGCGCCCGGCACTTTCAACTTCTAATTTATGACTTCTAATGGTCTTATCCCATGTGTTTATTACCCCCGGCTTCCAAATTCCCATTGCAATGAAAATAAAGGCAGACAGTAGGGAAAAGTTTCATTATGCCATTGAAAACCAGAGAAGACACTGAAGAGTCTTCATAAATCTGAAGAAGAGAGAACAGATAGGATTATCCTAGTGAGGAGATTAGCAGAAGCCACAGCCTACACAGTCATCTGAGAAAGTTAAAACATAGAAAAATATATTTCTGTTCAGCAGAGAAGTCGTAAGAGTTGGCCCATGGGTTAACAAGGTCAGAAAACAAGTTGACAAAGTATATCTACCCAACAATATTACAGGTCACGTTTCCACATTTCCTCCTCTATATCCAAGTGTGAAGCAGTGTGATTTATCCCCAGGCTAAACCAAAACATTAATCTCTGAATTAATTGACATTAAGACCCCTAGGGTGTCAAGGGGAAGATGGACTTTTTTTTTTTTAATTTACTACCTTTTTCTCAGGTGTTTTTGAATTTTAATTTCTATTTTCATTTTAAATATATTAGTTTTTCACTGAATAATTCCTCAAATTATTTTGGGAAGTAATTAGGGAATAAATTATAAAGCAGCCTATCAAAAACTGCTGTGAATACTGGCCCATGCGATATGAAATAATATGCCATAAAAGAGTTCTGTGGCTAAATTTCAAAAATACTGGAATAGAAAACAAACTTAAATTTCTCTGCCACTAGACTATTAGAGACTTTATACATTTAAGAGTTTGATAGAGTTGATATATGGCAGATTCTGAATCTGCTAGATCACAGGACTCTTGTTATTGCTGTTTTATTTTGATAATGTTAGAAATGATAAATTATGAAATATTTCAAACACACAGAAAAGTATAGAAAATGATAGATTGAACAAACTTTAACAGTTTCCCATATTTGCTTTGGACCTTTAATTTTTTGTTTTTTGAAGAAATAAAAATATTCAGTTACAGTTGAAGTCCCCATCACCATTCTCAATTCAGTTATCTTCACTTCCTCACTCATTTCCTAAGGATAACCTCAACCTGGTACAGAACCCTTTGTATTTCACAGTTTATTTCTCATGTGTTCTTCAGAAGACAGTTTGGAAACACTGTTTTGAATAACAAAATGGAACAATGGTTTGATGCTAAAATGGTAAAATTGAACCTATTTAATGTTTACTAATTACCCTTACGCCTTGTGGCTTTGCTATATTTTCTTATTACCCCTGGTATTTTGGTATATTATTTAGGATTTTCCATGAAGATAGACTCTTCTTGCCTTTTCCTTGCCCATATCCTAAAATGTAGCCAATCAGACACATACACACCATCCACATACACAAAGCTTGCAGGCATTCCTCTCTGTCAAGGGAGGATTTGTTTGGGAAACAGACATACATAAAGGCAGAAGCAACCCTAAACAACAGCAACATAGTCTTTCATTCATAAATATTAATAGATAATTAAGGATGAATTGGTAATCAAGGACTACCAAACATATACCTGAAGGACAGAGATGACCAGACCAAACTCCTAACTCTAGAAGAAAGAAAAGATTTAGCAAACATAGGGGAATATTAAGAGGTTAAAATTAGGATTCTCAGAGAAATTTGAGAAGATAATCTCTTACTGAAAAGAATAAGCTATCAAAAACAATAAAAAATTCTTGGTAATTGGAGGCACGACCATCAAAATAAAAATTTCAATAGAATATTTGCTGAAAAGAAGTAGAAGTCAGAATTTTAGTTACCTTTCAAAGGTACTTTACCAGGAAGGAGCACAAGTGAGAATTCTCAGGTGTGTGAGAATTGATATGTGTGATGGTCTCACAAGTATATATATGTGAAAAAAATTCATAGCGTTCTGTACTTTAGATTTGTGCCAATACAGTAGAGCAAAAGAGCAAAGGAAAACTCAAAACAAAATTCAGGAGATGTGGAATAATTTAGGGAGTCCCGGCATCAGTCTCTAAAGAGGGAGCAGCAAACGAAGAGAGAAAATAATACAAAAAATGATATAGGAAACGTAATCAAGAGTCATCACGCTGAAATGTATGGAAGAGGTTCAATTAAAAAGATCATTCTAGTGAAAATTTAGAACTCCAATAATAAAGACAAGGTTTTGAAAAAAAATCTCTATATTAGACCCATAACCTATATAATAAACTGGAGACAATTTGAAATTTATTTTGTTAATATCTCTCTTTCAAAGGCCTAATGTGTCACACTGCAAACTCCCACAGGTAAGAAACGTCTTTTACTTTCTCTCTTAGATGAATATGGAACATTTTTTTAGGTGCCTCCTATGGCTGGCTTGCTGAAAGTGTGATTTTCCATATTACCAAATATCACTGAATCTGACACCAATTCTTCCATAATTAGGTTTAGAAACTGGCATTACATTATACTAATATCAAGAACCCATAGTATGGAATTAACAAGTATTATTCCCTACTATTTTCTTAAGGACTATGTTTTAAAAGCTCTTTTCACTTATGCTAGGTAATAGTGAGAAGGCAGCTAAGTGTCACTTGTCCCTATTGCTGCCAAAAATGCATGTGAAAATAAAGGTATACTCCATTGTGGTTCTTGATCACAGTGTATAGAAGAATCATCCATGTAAATTAAAAAAAAATACAGCTGCCAGGGCTCACCCAAGTAATGCTGAAACAAACTTTTAGGGAGAGGGCCTACGCTTGTCTACTTTTAAAAAGCATAAATTATTGATGTGAATCTCCTTTTAAGAACCATTTTTTTAAAGATTTTATTTATTTATTTGACAGAGAGAGAGGGAACACAAGCAGGGAGAGTGGCAGAGGGAGAAGCAGGATCACTGAGCAGGGAGCCTGATGCGGAGCTCAATCCCAGGACCCTGGGATCATGACCTGAGCCAAAGGCAGACGCTTAATGACTGAGCCACCCAGGTGCCCTTTAAGAACCACTTTAAAGTAACAAATGCACTAAAGTGAAAACATCTGATGAATACATACAACTTAGTGACCAGGTTTTATTACTTAACAAGAGAAAAACAAATCCAATTAAAGGTGTACAAAACTTTTTGGATTTTGTTTTATTTTGAAGAGTAGAAATGTAAAATATCAAAGTTCAAAATCTCCATTTTAAAATTGAAAGGATAAACATAAATTCCACTCAAGAAAAGCACCACACACACATATATGTATATATATTACATTGTGTATACACACACACACACACACACACAATGCAATATTACTCAGCCATCAAAAAGAATGAAATCTTGCCATTTGCAAGGACAACGTGGACGGAGCTAGAGGGTATTATGCTAAGCAAAATAAGTCAGTCAGAGAAAGACAAATACCATATGATTTCACTCACATGTGAAAACAGATGGACATAGGGAAAGGGAAGGAAAAATAAGATAAAAACAGAGAGGGAGGCAAACCATAAGAGACTCTTAACTATAGGAAACAAACTGAGGGTTGCTGGAGGGGAGGTGGTTGGGGAGATGGGGTAATTGGGTGATGGGCATTAAGGAGGGCACATGATGTAATGAGCACTGGGTATTATATAAGACTGAGGAATCACTAAACTCTACCCCTGAAACTAATAATACACTATATATTAACTAAGTTGAATTTAAATAAAAAAAATTAAAAAAAAAAGAAAAGCACCACATATTTTGAACTCTGAATCTGTTATGCTCAGTTAAAGAAAGAAAAGTTGGAATGAAGAGAGACACAAGGAAGAATGAGAAATGACACTGAAGGATGGAAGGAAGAATGAGAAACGACATTGAATGATGGAAGGAAGGATGGAAGGAAGATCTTTCCAAATAAGAAAAGAGAGCATAATAGGAAAGAAAGGGATGTGAGATTAACAAAAATATCCTCAGTCCCTTAGTATATGCTTCCAGCTCTAAAATCCAAGACAATGAAAAAAAGCAAAGCAAATTCTTCACCATGTTAATTTTTGGTTTTAATTCTCAATATTTTAAATATCACTCATGTTGCTCACATTACTTTATCCCTATTAGGCTTGGAAACTCCATTTTTGTTTCCTTCATTCTCTCCACTTTCATTTGAAGCATTCAGTACTCCTTGCTGGAATGGCCCTATACTCACTCATCCTTCAAACTGGTCAGCTCTTCTGTGACCTCTGATAATCGGCTGCTACCAATAAGCGAGGAGAAGGAGGATGTATTCCTGATGTAAAATCACCAAGAGCTACATCTAGTTTTTCAAGTATTTATTTTAAAAAGCCGATCTTCCATGGTGACTAGAGTCAATAATACTGTATTAAATATTTGAAAGCTGCTAAGAAAGTAAATCTTCAAAGTCCTCATCAGAAGAAAAAAAAGAAAAAAATTTATAATTAGGTATGATGTCAGATGGTAACTACTTATTGTAGTGATCATTTTGCAATGTATACAAATATCAATTCATTATGTTATACACCTGGAAGTTATGTAATATTATATGCCAAATATACTTCAATTTTTTGGGGGGAATAAATGGCAGTATTGCAAAAAAAAAGATAAAGATATTAAAAGAAACATGTTTATTTAATCAACTTAAAAACTATAGGTATGTATTACTTTATGAACACTATTTAGGAGTGTATACACTTAAAAAAACCCCATGAGTTTCTAGTTTCTTTCTAAATTTGAGTTTCTGCAAGACATTGGAAATATGGCTCAATTTCCAAAATGTAAAATAGATAAAATCCTTTAGGAATAGTTAACATATGCCACAAAGTATACTTGTATTCAATAAAGAAAAATCCAAACTGGTTCCAGTAGCTCACAGATAAGTAATCATCTTGACGTTGAACATCACAATCCCTGTTCTACCTTTTATAGCTATTGACCCTGCCCAGATGACTTAACTTCTCTGAGCTTCAGTTTCCTAGTTTGAAAAATGGTGTTAATAATCACTGCCTCAAAGAGTATTTGGATTAGGATGGTTAAAAGTCTGTGTAAAGTACTTAGTAGAGAGTTTTCCACATAGTTACCATGAAAAAAAAAAAATGGTGCTGTTAATAGTACTAACTTGTTCTTCCATTTGAATTCCTTACTTTGAACAATTTCATCATGCATCTATAATTAAGATCTATTAATTTCATTAATCTTGAGGATATTTCAATTTATAGGAATTACTAGCCTTTTAAACATGAAGCATATTTCACACATGGGTATAAAAGAAGCAGAGTTTTGGTTTAGAGTAGTGATTCAAGTGCAAGTTCTAGAGCTAGAAAGACTGGAGTTTGAATCCTGGGTTTGCCATTTACTAGCTATGGATGTGACCTTGGTTATTGAAGTTATGCATCCACTCTGAGCCTAAAATCATTGAAGCATTTAGAATAGAACCAGTTACTTTGTAAAATATAATGTTAGACACTGCAAGTAGCCCTAGAATAAATATTGATTGCTCAGAGGTTTGGTTGCTGCTGGAATTTAAGGAAAGCCCATTAATTCATCTTTGTTGCCTTGAACTTTATATGAAAACTTGGAAAATATATTTTTTAATTAGACAAAGTTATGTGGCTCACGAGGTATATCAATAATTTTTCTTTTTTCTTTTTTTTTTAATTGAATTGTTATTTCTGAACAAGCTCAGAAGGAAATGAATTCTTCCACTTGGTTCACCTTCTGAGAAGCATTAAATATCATTAATGGAATCTGTGAACGGAGTACAAGAATGATCCCTTCCTTCAAGCAAGAAATATCACAGGTAGTCTCTCTAGAGTTTTAGGGACTCTGGATGCCTGCTATGACTCAGAATAGACTATTATTCTGAAAACTGTCTTCTATTATCAGGAACAGCCTCCAGGAAGCTGCTTTGGGGGATTCCTTTAGTCCTCAGAGTCCTATGAAGCCTTTTCACATGGGATAACCCCTGAGAGTGAGACTGGGCGGTGGGCGGGGGGGGGGGGGCTCACCTACATACTTGGAAATCAAATTGGGAATCTCCCAGAAATCACTTAGTGAACACCAAAACCAATTCTTACCTAAAGGACTGAAAGGAGAATATGTGGGCTGTGCCCTTTATCTTACACTGGCAAAGGTCCCAGGGGCTTCTATTACCTTCTTGGCCCCATGGCAGGTACCTAATACTGGAACACTAAATTGTAGTTCCCAATTGATTTATTAATGTCAGAGTGTCAACTCTATTGTGGTTCAGATAGGATATGTGTGTATTATGTCCATATAATTTTGTAATATGAATTATGCTTCAGTAATGATTATTATTAGCATACTTTGTCTTACATATGAAATCTACATTTAAAGAATGGAATTAACTATTCTCTTAAAAATATTTCCCATAGGGGCAGCTGGTGGCTTAGTCGGTTAAGTGTCTGCCTTCGGCTCAGGTCATAATCTCAGGGTCCTGGGCTCGAGCCCTGCATCGGCCTCCCTGGTTGGTGGACAGTCTGCTTCTCCCTCTCCCTCTACCCCTCCCCCAATTCATGCTTGCTCTCTCTCTCTCTCAAATAAACAAATAAAAATCTTTTAAAAAATTAAAAATATTTCCCATAGAATTCTTTTAGCAGTAAATTTTATTTGACAATTTTCAACATTTCTTGTAGAAAGCAAGTAATATTTGAATTTCTTATTTAACTGTGACTAGAGGGATTAAGATAGGATATTTCCATATATCAAGAAGGAGAATAATCACACATTCATGATTCTATAATAATATCAGACACTTATATTGTCACTGAGTCTCTTACCTATAGATAAGTTAAATTCTATACATATATAAAATTAAAATTGGTTCAATAAACCATTTTGAAGATCTGCCAAAATCTGAATCAAATTAGGTCAGATCTAAATTATTTAAGACAGTGGACCAATGTAAAAATAAGTAAAATAGAATGTTTTATTGATGTTGACTGTTGTCAAATGAAAAACTGCTTTGAAAATGTCACTTCTCTGGAAACGGATAGTGATATTTTCCCACAGGTATAATCTTGGCCAGAGTACCATTAATTTTTAAAATATTCTCAAAGCACCATAGAATCTATGAATGAGCATTTTCAAAAGCACTGTAAAATGAATCATAGCTAACATCAGCAATGATAACTCATGTTGATAATATGTTCCCCCTTTTTTTTAAAGGTTTTATTTATTTATGGAAAGAGTGAGAGAGACAGTGTTCGCGTGAGTGGGGGGGCAGGGGAGAGGGCCCAAGGAAGAGAGAGAGAGAGAGAATCCCAGGAAGACTCTGGGCTGAGTGTGGAGCCTGATTTGGGGCTCCATCTCATGACCCTGAGATCATGAGCTGAGCCGAAATCAAGAGTGGGATGCTTAACCAACTAAGCCATCCAGGTGCCCCAATAATATGTTCCCTTGTTATGATGAGAATGGTACCTTCTTTGTATAGTCTTTCTCCCCAAAACTCATAGTTTTGATCTAATGATAAAAAATCAGAAAAATCCCAATTCAGGGACATTCTACAAAATACCTTGACCAATGTTCCTTCAAATTGTCAAGGTCATCAAAAACAAGGCAAGCCTGTGAAACTGCCTCAGCCTAATGATGCCTAAGGAGATAATGATGGTTAAATGTAATGTGCTATCCTGGACATAACTTTGGAGGAGAAAAAAAGACAGTGGGGAAAAACTGAGGAAATCTGAATCAAGTAAGGACATTAGTTAATAATACTAATGTATCATTATGGTTTCATTACTTGTGACAAATGTACCATACTAATGTAAAGCGTTAATAACAGGGGAACTGGGTAGGGACTCCATGAGAACTTTCCATACTGTTTGCATATTTTTCCATAAATCTATTTCAAGATAAAAAGCATATGTAAAAAAAGAAATCACAGATGTAGAATTATACTAATATTATGCAAAGTTAACAATGTTCCAGCAAATTTGAATTGATTAAATAAACATATTGCCATTATCTATAATGTACCTTATGAACAAATGAAAAAAGCCTAATTAAAAAATGGGTTATAAGTAATATATAAAAATAATATTTTACACAGTATCAAATAACATCACTTTAATCAATAAAAGATCCATTAGAAATGCTGATCAGCTTTTTAAAGTTATTATGCTTGGGAGGATAATTTTCTATAAATGTACTCTCTTGGATAAGGAATGAGCTTACAACCTATAAACATAGAAATAGCCTAGAGTCACAATGTCTGAGTCCTAATTATACTTGAGAGTCATTATGATTAAGTAGGCCAAAAAATATATCTGTGAGGGATTGTGTGCATTCCCTTTTGGAACAATGGTGATTTAACTTACCTGGTAGTGTTAAGTACACTATTTTTTAAGTTGTTAAATTAAGACTTTATTATATATCGATCTTAACGATTCTGTTAAGATACAAAAGGCTCTCTTTTGATTTCTGTGTTACTTTAGGAACTGTGGGGTAACACTGAGATGAAATAAACCCATTTGACTCAGAAATTCTCCTTTTACTGATAATGCACTTGAACACTTGGTAATGTGACCAAAACAAAGCAACAGCCAACTCCACTCGGGCTGTCAGGGGTACATGTAACCATTTCTTATAACCACAAAAGCCTCTTTGGCCACCACGACATTTTAAAAACTTCACCTATTTGTTCAGTGACATCCCCTTCACAATGTTTCCATTCCTAAAATCTAAAATCCCATGATAAAAAAGAAAGACATCATCAGGAAAGATGGAAGAGGCAATGTTTACTTTCAGTATAAACTGTTACGATCTACGCTCTCTTCCATGAGAACTGAAAAACTTCCAGATGAGTCTTCCCAGCCTCAGTGCAGGAGAGGGATCATCAAGATCATAGAAATCCTCTATGTCAACAACAAGGAAGATAAAGCTGACACATCTGAAGACAAGCAGAAGTGCGCTTTAGTCATCCAGTTGCTCTGCTATTTACAGAAGAAAATGAACACTGCTAGAAATCTGGAGAATAGAGGGAAAAGATAGTAATTAAACCAGGTTTGAGTCCACTCCTATCTGCTCCCTGAATTGTAATTAAAACAATCATTCAACAGTTTTTCATTTTACTGATATTTGAATACTTGACAGCATCACTGGAGGAAAGCAGAGACAAATACCCCTTTGCTGTAAGGAATACACTTGACAATCTGGTTCTATCCTTGGCAGGATGACCCTAGCATTTATGTTGCAAACCACGATTTTTTTGTCAAGAATAAATGCTACATTACATTGGACACCGAGACAACAGGCATAAACTGGGACTATTCTGGGCAAGCCTATATGATACACTCATCTTATTTTGAGAGGTCTTAGGAGAACCTACCAAATAGGACCTAAGACCCTGATTTTGTTTGTAATACTTCTTTTCATGGGAGCATATGTAACTAATTGTCTTGATCATAATTCTTTATCAAGGTATGCAACAGTTACTGTCTGCTTTCCTGAAAGACAGATTTTATGGCTCACAGAAGTACTAAAATAAACATAAGCAGAACTTAAATCTTAACTTCTTAGGATTTGGGGTGCCTAGGTGGCTCAGTAGGTTAAGCGTCTGACTCTTGATTTTGGCTCAGGTCATGATCTCAGGGTCCTGGGATCAAGCCCCATGTTGGGTGGGCTCTGCACTCAGTGAAGAGTTTGCCGGAGATTCTCTCTCCCTCTCCCTCTGTCCCTCCCGCCATGTGCTCTTTCTCTCTCTCTCTCCCTCTCTCTCAAATAAATAAATAAATCTTAAAAAAAAAATTCTTAGGATTTAATCATAGTGACATGACTACTGTTTGGAAATCCTGTACCTTGATTAAACGGCATCCTAGTGAGCTGCAGAGCCTGGGACCTCAAATAACTGAAGATTCCCAACTGCAGGCTGAAGGCTGGAAGCACCATAAGTCTTATCCAAATACTGCTTGGCATTGCATTTAATCCACAATAAAAGAGCTGTGAAACTCCTTGACTATTTTTTTTAATTTGCTGTCTTGAAATTTGTCTTACTTTGGTCAAAATAAATACATAATTTTTAGCTCTGATTCTGGCAAACCCTCCAACACTTTATGAATATCAGTTTACCATTTGAGAAAACTGTATAAATTTTCAAATTGTTGACTGTTCTACCTCTAATGTTTTACCTTAGCCTTTGCCCAGTCTAGGTGCAGTAAAACCAATGACTATAATCCATTTTACTCAGGGATTTAGGTGATGGCCATATTATTTGCTCTGTTACCTGAAATTTAAAAATGAACCAAATTTTTTACATTTAAGTAGGCAGTAAAGAGACTAGAATTAAGATAGCCTTTATGAATCTACATACAGTCCTTTATTTCCTCAATAAAATATCTCCATTTGCTTTTAACTTTATATAGTTTCTAACAATGTCATCAGAAGTAAATAGGCAAATATAGTACAACCTTATCAATTAAGTGCCTATCCTCATGATGGATTTATCCTGTCCATTTCACTAGAAAGCTAGTTTGAACCAGGGTAACTCTCCCCAAGCCCCCAGACCCTGCTAATTCATAGTTATCCCTCACAGTATTACAGAGCTTTCGCTGACAAGGTGGGCTAGGTACATTTGTTTGTGTCACCATTTAACTACAGCCCTTAAATAGATAGCTTTACTTAACTGTTAGAATTAGATGTTCCTGGGAACTTCTAAAATTATGAAATCCTGGAGGGCAGAGTTGTGCTTGGAAAAAAGTAGACCTGTCACTTATTTTCTGACAATATGATAATATAATCTGATGGTAATATATTACATATATTATTCTGATGATGACAATCCAGAATACTAAAGGGAGTAAAAATATTCTAGAGTGAGGGAGCTCTATGTTTTCATCCCAGTGCTCACATGGTTTGTTTAGTTTGGAGCATTCATTGGACTGTACATTTAGGATATATGTATATTTATATAAGTATATTGTACTTCATGAAAAGTTTAAAAAGATGAATATGAAACTAAAAAAATATTTTCCAAAAAAGGCAAACTGAGAGAATTCATCACTGCACTAAATATACACTAACAAAACTTTTTAGACAGAAGGAAAAGATCTTAAGAGCAGAAGGGAAGCGCAGAACGAAATGAACATCAGAATAGGTGTGTCTGTGTATATAAAAAAATTGACTCAACAAAAGAGAACAAAGGACTACACAAATCATTAATGATATCTTATGGATTTTAAAACTATGTAGAATAAAATGCATAAATGAATTGCAGCTTGTATGCTTTCTTAAATTCATCAATTTGTATATACAAACTAAATTTCCTTCAATCTTATTTGATTTTCAATTATTTCAGTCTACCACATTTGAGTGGTTTTACTAAGAATTGTTCTCAGATTTTTTTAAAAAAAATAGACGGAATTTTTCTTTTTGTGCAGAAAACACTGTCCATGAAGACCCTTAGAGTATAACTGTTGTAAAATATTACTTTTAGTCTTACTTTGAAAGACCCTTCACTAACTGAAAATTAGAGAATAAATTTTAAATGACTAGTCATCAGTTGAATTATTTGCAATATTATTATGTGTATTAAAATTTATTTTTAAATACCATCATAATAACTGCTAACAGAATTAATGGAATATGCTTGGAAACTTTTCTTTATTAAGTTACAAAAGACTAAAGCAAGAAGACCTAAATATTATCACTTTAATTGTTCTAATTACCAAATCAAAATGAAGGTAATCCTAATTTTAAGATCATCCCTCAGTAGGATGTACAAATAATGATTGCTACATGTGTGAAATCATGTGATGCTAATATTCCTTTAATATGTTCATTCCACTTTATTAACTCTTCAACAAATATTTTAAAAATGATTATTAAGTGCCAGACACAATGCCAGGTGCTGGGGACACAACTTGGCAGCCTTGGTTCTTGTCCTCTGGGACCTTTGGTCCATTGGGAAATATGGGCAAGTAAACAATTGCAATCCCTCTATCACACAAAAGTAATGAGAATATACAGGAAAGGCACCAGACTTTGGCTTCGGAAGGAAGAGTTAGGTCAGAGAGGGAAGATGAGTAGAAGTCAGCTGATCTGTACTATGACTCACATCCCTGATAAATCCTCTCCCTTGACACTCTTCATTCATAAAATTGTTTATTAAGTGCTTCTTGTGGTCCAGAGCCGTCTTTGTCATTTTCTAGGTTTGTCCCCACCTTGTTGTCTTCATTATTCTCAGCTTTTCTAAACAATAAAAAATTATCTTTGACTTTGAACTTCTATGGAATTTGAAATGTATAACTTCATAAACTTTTTAGATTCTATTCCTAGATTTATCTAAACTAGTCTAATCTAAATTTTAAAAAGTTTGCACAAAGCTTGAAAAGAGTACATCATGATTTAGCTATATTGTAGATAATATCAACAAAAGTTGCTGCATTCTACAGATTTTTTTAACCTCAGGTTTGGAGTTAAACTCCCCAGATCATAGCCAATTATCGTCATTGGCCATACAAAGCCTATCTCTATTATTATTTTTTCCTTCCTCAGCCCCATATCCCATTCCCTGCCACTCTAGCTCCTTCCCATTCTCATCCTTAGGCAACATCCTAACATGTTTGCTGTACATCTTTGTATTATGTTTTCGTAAAAATTGAATATTATCTTGGATGCTATATCTTAAATTTACATAAATTTCATGTCATATGACTCTTTTTATTTGTTTATTTTTATAACTAAGCACTATGGTTTTAAAGATCCATCCAGGTTACTATAAATAATTCTAATCTGTATTTCTAACTACTGCATAGTGTTCCAATGTATATTATCAAACATGTTACCTATTTGCTCTTAAAACACCTGGGTGCCACCTAGGCCTCTCACAACCTTTCACAACCCAGAGCCAGATCCAGGTTTCATGGGTCCGTAGCTTACACAATTTTTTTACCAGGGGGAATTGAGAACAAAATGCATATTACAAATAAAAATTAGATACAAAAATGAATATTAAAAATGAGTTCAGAAATTAAATGGATTTCCATTTTTAAAAAACTAACCAATATCACAAACACCACAAGTTCCAAAATTTAATTAACTTCCTAGAACACTTAATCCTGTTCCTCCATTTATGGCTTCATTCTCTCTGATCATCTCTTCATAAGGCAATGGTTCTGTAATAGAGGGAATAGAGGGAATCTTATCTTTCCTTTGGCATAACTAGTTGAAATATAGGTGTGTGTGTTTATTACTGATAGTTGAGCAAATTTCTTTGAGCTGTACAACTCATTATTGGCAATAGCATATAAATTTTTAAAATTACTGTCACATTTGGGAAAGCTTCCTATTAAGTTCCTTTCATAGATGAGCTGTAAGGTAACAGAACATTTTGAAAGTCCTTGTTCAATGGCTAATCTTAAATACTCTGAATTGACAACACTCTAACCACTTTGTCATCAATGTCCTCAATATAGTGATGTATGATGAGTTTTATGTTATCTTATGTATTAGGTATTTCATGGCAAACCAGCATAAAATTTAATCTTTTTTCCTCAACATATTTATATGCTTTACTCTTCTTCTTTCACTGGATTACCAAACAATCCAAGAATCTATTTAATACCTTCTATAAGAAATACCCCTCTTCCTCTTAGTGAAATATTGTTTCTCACTTTTGCTTCTGATATAATAAAATTTTGTTACATTTTGTTACTCAGTGTTAATATAATTTGTTGATTTCCTTGCTTTTTATAATTTTTATATTCCACTAATCTTGTATCTGAACTTTCTCTCAGTATTTTAATATCAAAAGTTGAAAATGACAAAGAAAGTGCTTTTCATATGTATAACAGACATAAATATATGTTCAGTAATTTGCAATTTTAAACTTCAAATACTCTTATATACTTTCCAAATTGTAGTTAAACTGTCATTTTTGAGCTTTATCATGTTCAGGGTTAGAGTCTTGTACCTCATTTGTATTTGGTTTTCTCTACAAAATCTTTGAAGGTATATTTTATAATTTCATTGTCCCTAATATGTGCAGCTTGGAAAGCTTTATAATAGGCAGAATACATGAAAGAAAATTCCAGGTTCGGCATTTGTGTTTAATATATGCCATCTATAAAATGCAAAAAGAAAAAAAATGCACCTGTTGAAAAATATCAAAGTAATCACAGTTACAGGTACTGGGAAGACAGTTTTTCTTCTCCAGCAAGATTAAAGGAAAACCTGTACATGGCACCTGTTCTATATACTTAGTGTTTTTCTAAGAATGTATGTATGATAAATGTACATGGAAGTGACTGCAAACCACATAATTGCATCCCATTGAAATCCCATTAATGCATCTCCAACTAACTCCACTTTGCTGCAAACCAGATATGCCCATGACTACTCTAACACTACTTCATAAGAGGGAAATTATGGTAATAGTTAAGATACCTTACTTTTATAAATCTTACCAAAATAGATAACCATGTAAACACATTGCTAAGGCTCCTCATTCCTCAATAAACTCACTTGTCACCAGCACAAAATAACAATGTCATGAACAACTTTGTACGTGTCCCTTTATGGAGTTGTGTAAGAATTATTGGGAAATTGGGGCACCTGGGTGGCTCAGATGGTTAAGCGTCTGCCTTCGGTTCAGGTCATGATCCCAGGGTCCTGGGATTGAGTCCCACATCGGGCTCCCGGCTCAGCGGGGAGCCTGCTTCTCCCTCTGACACTCTCCCCTCTCATGCTGTTTCTCTCTCGCTCGCTCTCTAAAAAATAAAAAATAAAATCTTTAAAAAAAAAAAGAATTATTGGGAAATTGTTACCTGGGAGCATAACGGCTAGGTCCTAGGGTACATATATATTTAATTGAATTAAGCAGTGCCACATTCTTCTCCAGAATGACTTGACTTTTCTACTCTCCCACTAGAGTACTCGATGAAGTTTCTGTATCTCTACATCTTCAGCAATACTTGGCATTATTCACTTGTACATTTATAATATTGTCTTCCCAAGGAGAGTTTGTCTCAAAATTTTCCCAACTTTTACCAGACTAAGAGGTGAAAAACTACCTTTTTCTAGACCAGAGTTAGGATTGCTCTGGTCTACAGTGATTTTGAGCACTCTGTTTGCCTATTAGCTCTCTGGTTTTCTTATGTAAATTCTTTGTTCTTATCCTTTTTCCAATTTTTCTATTGTGATTTTTGTCTTTTATTGGTTGATTAGGAGGTATTCCTTGTATATATTAGATTTTAATATGGCTGAATCCTGTCTCTTACTATGGAAATCTAAGGTGAACTATCTTTCTTTTCCATTCCGGCTAGTGGGGTAAGGCCACATCTCCTAAGCAGATCCAAATGGATTCACTTGCCCTTTACTTTGACCCTGAAATGAGTGAAGCAAGATGAAGGAAGGGCTGGTTGGAATTCCTTTGTGCTGGAGCCTTTGTGTTGCTATGGTAGAATCTAGTTGTGGCAGAATGGTCTAGCCGTCCTTGACACATGGGTCTGCTGAACAGCCTCCAGTCCTCCCTTTGGTCTGCTCATTTTCCCATTCAGCTCATCCAGCTTCTCAAAGCCTTCTGATAATTCTGTGAGGACCCTGTACCTTCCAATAAGTATCTCTTTGGCTTGAGACAGCCAATGTTTGTTCTTCTCACTTTCAGCCAATATTCTTGTTTAATATGGGGAAATTACTTTTGACTCATTGTGTAGAAACTAGGTTATGACAAAAACAAGCTAATTTTAGACAGGGCAGTTTTGCTAAGTGATTAAAGTATTCCTTCTGAATTATCTGAAAAATAATTATCTGAGCTCCGAAGTAGCAATTTGAAAGAAAAATAATGTAGTCTATAAATGTAGAGCCCATTTCCTATGTCTGCTTAGTTTATAAAATATATGATTATTTTGCTTATAATCTCTATTTAAAGTGTTTCTGCAAAATCACTAGTCCAAAACTTCTATTCTTCAATCTAAATTCAGTCTTTCACACTCACTTTAAATATACTGCTCTTTTATCTCTTCCACTATTATTCTCAGCATTTAAAAATGTAATCATGGACATGTAGATGCAACAAACTCAAGACCATTCTCTAAACTGACAGGATCATAATTCTTCAGTGAGCAGTACAAGGGTTGTCAACTGGCTAGAATAAAACAATTCTGATAATTTAAAGTCTTCAAAATTAAATTTTCTTTTGAAATTACATTTTTAATTCATTTCATTATAAAATATTTGTAGTTTCTCATCCTTCAGAAAGTTGGGGACATACAGGAATATTGTTATGAGAAATAGAAATGCTAATAATAAAATAATTAAAATAACGATCATAAGAATGCTATATTATTTGATCTTGTCCTAAACTAGTGGTTCCCAATAGGGCACTTCTTCCCTACCCACCTCCCCTTGGGTTGGCTTGCTAGACTTAGCAAATAAAAAATCACAGTTAATTTAAATTATTGTTAGTTGCCTGTGCACATTTTGGGATAAGTAAAAAATATGCATGTAACATATTTATTCCAAAAATGTATTCATTGTTTATCTGAAATAAATTATCAGTATCTAAGTTACACACATCTTTTCTGAATATTTCCTTAATGATCTGGCTTTCATGAACAGCTCCTTGTTTTGCAGAATTTGCTTATAAAATTTCTTGCAATTAAAGTTTATGTTCTATTTACCTTGTAATATATCTTCCATAGAAATCACATCAACTTATTTCATTCTATGAACATTCATTAATGAGAAAAAATGTTCAACATTAGCTTAATGAGGTGGAATACTGAACACATATTGACATAAAGTCAACAACTCTAAGACATGTGAGTTTTTTAAAGCACGTAAGTACTATCTTTCATGACATAACTTGCTTTTGTATTCTTGAGGATCAGGTTGTATCTCTCAGACTATGAATTTTTAAAATGTTATTCACTGACAGAATATTGCTATAATTTTATTCTCTTCTTGACTACACATGATGATTCTACTTACTCCCATTCTGTAAGATTATTTAGCAACATCCATATAGAAGAATCAAATTCTTGAAGGGATGAAGTCCATTTCAAAATATAGTCATGACATGGGGTGCCTGGGTGGCTCAGTTGTTAAATGTCTGCCTTCGGCTCAGGTCCTGATCCCAGGGTCCTGGGATCGAGCCCCGCATTGGGCTTCCTGCTCAGTGGGAAGCCTGCTTCTCCCTCTCCTACTCTACCTGCTGTGTTCCCTCTCTCGCTGTGTCTCTCTCTGTCAAATAAATAAATAAAATCTTAAAAAAAAAAGAAAAAAGAAATATGTGACATTGACCAGGAAGACTCCTACTCTCCAATAATTAATAGTCTTTAAGAAAGACTTGTATACAAATAACCATAATACAGGGCATGAGACAATTACTTAAATAGAAGTATTTAAAATGTATTTTGGGAACACAAGGAAATAGAAGTGAGTTTGAACTGGTAATAAGAAAGACAAGTCAGAATTCTACAGAAGAACATGGTTGAACCTTTGTAAAGGTTAGACTGTATAAGCCAGGTACCTTCTTTTTAACCCTACCTCCAACACTTAGAGCCTGCCTCTTTGGTCAACTTACTTAACTGGGCGTCTCAGTTTACTCATCTGTAAAATGAGTATGAAAAGGATGTTGGACAATTAAATGAGTTAATGAATATGAATTTTTTTGAAGCATACCTGAAACAGTAAGATCACAGTAAATGCCTATGATTACTGTTGTTATTGTCATTATTAATCAGGCAGAGGGAACAAAATGAACCAAGGCATCAATGCATGCATCAGAACACACAGAGCAAGTTAGAGCAATGATGAGAGGCCCGTGGAGTACTTGGTAGCACTCTACCAAGGTATGAACTGGCACTTGCATGCCGAGTAGTAGTGAGAGGCATTCCCCTTCTATGGCAGATTTTTTGGTAATCAGGGGAGCACTGAACATCCATACAAGTCCTGGGAGATGAGGTTGATGTTGAACAAGTGTGGGAGTCACACCACTTAAAAGCTGCATGTTTTACCAATCAGTCGTAACTACTCTGCATGAAAGGGGCATGCCCACTCATTAAGGGTGGTCCAAGGTAAGACAATCTCATCAGGCATTTAGAGTTCTACCTGTTCAGATGGGCCCTACCAATCCGGGATCATTTTTCATCTTCTGTTCAGTTTTCCTTATATTTAACTGATACTAGAGGTTACTGTTAAAGCCCATCTAATGTACAGATGTACAACAGCCCTATACCTACAGCACTTCTTGTCCCCTCCTCTCTAGGCAACTTTCATTTATTTTTTAAACCTTTATTTTGAACAAGTGATTCACAATGCCCGTGTGTCTTACTATGCAGATGTTACCTTGATCACTTAGTTTAGTTGAATTTTTTCAATCTTCTCCACTATCAAGTTCCTCACTTTACCTTTGTTGCTGTTAAAGGAAGATAGCTTAGACTATGGAAATCCTGTTTGTCCTCAAACATTTGTGTACTAATTTTAGTATCCATCAGTGGATCTTGTGTGCAATATTTATTACTGTGGTGTTTGCTGACTGGTGATTCTATCTCAGGAGTCTCTGTTAACGTGAGTAACAGGACTTATTGATAGCATTCACACATTTTTATGTGTTTCCAAGGAAACAGAGCCAGAAAGTTAACTGAACGTTGAATTATCATGGAGAATGAGAAAGGGTTAAGTTAACCTTTTACCCACGGACACTGGAAGCTTCTTAGGCTACAGAGCTGGTTGTGAAGTGCAAACAGATGTAAAGGAGGAGAAAGGGAAAAAATGGAGAATAAGAAGTTTCTAAACTGGGTGTCAGGGTATAGCTGAGGATTGTTCAATATATTTTGCTGGAAAAAAAATCATTTATGCCTCTAGTTCTTCTCTTTAGAACTCATATCAATTCTTGGAGTCGAGCAGGGTTGGATGTGTACCTTTGGCCCTTTTTTTTTTCCCTGTCTCTCCTCTCAGAACACTGTGGTTACTCCTCCCTCCTCCAGCTAACGTGTTTACTTCAGAATCTGTTCTTTTCAATGGAAGCACTCATCACACTTTGAATTATTTGCTTCATGTCTATCTTCTTGGCCATGTGGTCAACTCTGTGTGGGCAGTGACCAAATTTATTTTGTCTCCAGCACATAGCATAGTGCCTAGAACATAAATATTGACATATATTAATACTATTAAACAAATGAAATAGAATGGTTAAGTTCTATAGTATTAAGTGTGTGCTATTCTAGATACATTAAGTGTTACATGGGCTTCCATGAGCCAGTTGTGGAAATACTACATATTCCTTACAGGAAGATGTATTCTGAATTCCTAATGAAAGCCTTATAAATGAACACCTTATAAGTGAACTTCTACAATGCAACTCAATAGCATGCTTCTGACAAGCATTTTCCTTTCTATGAATAAAGTTTAAAATAGAAAAAGTGTCCCTCTGTAAACTATCTTATTTGATCTGATTAACAGACTTTTTAAAATATCAATATTCTAATGTTCTTCTTAATTTTAAAAAAGCAAAGTGAAAAAAAATAGCATCACTTAGTTAATAAAGACGATCATAATGTAGCAGAAAAAGTACTAGTATGAACCTTAAAAATACCTATATTCATATCCTGGCTCTTACTTTGGTCATCTATGAGACCCTGAGCAGATCACCCAGCTTACCCTAGTACCAGTTACCTTACTTGAAAAATGTAAAAGTTAAATGATGATCTTTAATTTCTTTTCTGGTCTAAAAAGTATATTTAAATAGCTATGACTTTTCTGAATTTGTGATACTACCAGAATTTGTTTAGCACATTTTGAATAAAAAGCACAGTGTCAGTAGATGATTATTTAATAAATACTTCAATAGTATTTGATAATGAGAATGCCTTTTTTTTTTAATTTTTATTTTTTAAAGATTTTATTTATTTATTTGAGAGAGAGAGAGCACATGAGAGGGGGGAGGGTCAGAGGGAGAAGCAGACTCCCTGCCGAGCAGAGAGCCCGATGTGGGACTCGATCCAGGGACTTCAGGATCATGACCTGAGCCGAAGGCAATCGCTTAACCAACTGAGCCACCCAGGCGCCCCAATGAGAATGCCTTTTGAAACAATAAAAAATAAAGTAAACTTAGCCCATTATGTGGAACAAAAGAGGAAATATGTGTGTTCTAATATTCATTCATTCTTGCCTTTCTCTGAGAATCCTGAGTAATCTGCCCAATGCAAAAACTGCGGTACCCAGTTATCCTAACAGGTAGGGGTGAGATAAGTACTGATGAAAGAAATATGAGAAGTGTTGCATGAAGCTTCCTCACAGATCCCTGAAAAAGGAGAATTTGAGTCCTTCCTCCTCTCTGTTGCCTTGAATTTGAATATTGGCCCTCCAACAATCAATCATCGTGGACTGCAACATGACCAGACTGGAAGTCAGGAGTAACAGAACAGAAAGACAGAAGGATCTGTGTACTCATGATGTTATACACACACACTACCAGTTCTGGAAGTCTACCTTGGGTTTCTGTTAAGTGAAAGAATAAAATCTGGGAGTTTAAGCTGCTGTGTTCAGGTCTCTAATATTATCAGCTGCATCTAACTCCAAATGACACTAAAACAATATTCAGTAGCTATCAAATTAAGTGATACTAATTTGATACATATTAAATTAAACTGATTAACTCGGAATATATAATTATACTTAGTAGCATCAAATACAACACTGAAACACATTTTGTATGCTTCTGTTCTTTTACATTTATCCAACTTTATTTGATTTTTCACAATTATTCTTAATTTTAAAAAATTATTTTATCAGTGCTTGATATGTTACCATATAGATTGGTTCTCTCAAAAAGCACAGGTTTGATGAATTTCAGAGGGCTAGAGAAACAATTCCATAACTGTACAGCTTTAATACCATAATTAATATTATTTTTCCAAAGAGAAATATAAAGCATGGAGCAACTGTGTCTTAGGTAACATTCAAAAGAAGGTCAAGGCACAGCAAAATTTCAGTTTTACTTAGAAGAGAATTCCATGGAATATACACACAAATACAGATATAATATTTTAATAAGACTCCAATTACAGTGTATAAAGACCTTGGTCTAAATGATCTGTATATAAATGACTATATTGCAGCAATTCTTCCTAATTGAAGTTTTCCAAGACCAAAAATACTAAAATCTATTTTATAGCCTATAAATAAAAAGAAAACTTGAATACTTTAAGAAGACTACATTAATTACTATCCACCAAGGCTCAACAATTATTAATCACCTTGATTTAATATGCAAATCTCAGATGGCAATTAGCAGACTCATCGTTCTGAAAGAACAGGGCCAGCAAAGCCAACATTAAAATTTAACCATTAATCAACTTTTAGGATGGAGCAAATATTTTAAAATGCACCTCACTCTAATGGAGCAAAATACCATTTAGTTCCTTAAACATTTCTGCTTTTCCAGGACTAAATTTAGGATAATTAAAAAAACCTATTTCATATATATTCAATATCATATATATCCTGTTTTGTGTTGGTTTCATTTGGGGGTTTACTGTTTTGGGGCATGGCATTTTTAAGGCTGGGACAATTAAAATTCTATACTGGGGACAGAAGATACTTGTTAGTTTTCATTTGTAAACCACTCCATATGAACAAAGTGCAATGCTGGTTAAAATTCTACAGAAGTTCTTTTCACAATTTTTGACCAAGTCCCACAATGCAAACTATATTTTACTTATATCTGAAACAAAGTTTCACAAAAAATATTTATTCTTATTACCAGTAATACTCATGTTCTCTCTTCTAGTCCACCCCCATTAGTGTGCATGCATGCATTAAATCTGCATGCTACAATTCACTAAAATCCCGTTTAAAAATACTACTCTAGAGTGACTAAAGTTTAGAGAAAATCAATCAGACCTCTCAATTTGAAAGTAAGGAAATGGAAGCATCACCTCGAGGTGCTTTGTTCAAGATGATAGAGCTGTGTATGGACGAGCCAGGCCTAGGACTGAGGTCTGTCTATACCCAGTCCTGTGGGAAAAGAGCTAATACTAGGTGAGGAGTGTCTGTGTTTTTAAAAGTTCAAATTGCAGAAGTATATAGCTTAGAATATGTACTGGTCAAAGAGTCTTAGCAACTGAATCACTGAAGTTTTTTATTTTATTTTACTTATTTTTTATTTGGGGGGCACTTTTTAAGTTTTTATTCCAGTTACTTAACAGACAGGGTGTATTAGTTTCAGGTATATAATATAGCGATTCAACAATTCCTGAATCATTGAAGTTTTTAATTGATGATTCATTTGGCTTTTTTCAGCAGGCTTGAGTTTAGAAATTCAATCAGTAAGTAGTTTATTTGGTAAACTGTCCTTGTAATTAAAAAAAAACAATCCCCAGAAACTTAATTGAAGAATGCCTACCCATCAGTAACACCTAGAAGCCACATTTTGTTGGTTTGTTTATGTCACATTTCTGGCATCCTGCACTTTGAAAATCAAATTTAAAATGACAGGCAGGTTGCTCTTAACTTGCTTAAAGCACAGTGTGCTTTAAGGCATGAACAAGTAATTGCAAACTCTCTGATATTGAATGTATCACAGAAAAGGCTCATTTTGTAGATAGCAATCTTTTATTGATAGAAACATAAGTTGGGAATTTCTAAATTTGTAATTTAGAGCTTATAGTAATTAAAATTAATAAAAATGCAAAAACAGGTGAGGAGAAGGGGACATTAAAGAAATGCTGTGAAGGAAATGCATTTTCTTAGAATTTTGTTGATATATAACAAATCTCTAGGTCCTTGCATTTTTATAGGCCCCTGCCCCTAAGTGTAATGAATTTATGAATGTGGAGGAGAAGCTTCTTAAATCTATTACCATTTATCCCTACAAGTCTCTATATTTAAATAAAAAGGAAATACATTAATATCAACAAAACTGAGTCTCTTGCATCTAAGTGTCTGCTCAATATGTATTCATTAATTGCAAACTCACCATAGCAAAGAAAAAAAATTAATATTATAAAAATCACCTTAAGAAAATCAGCTTTTTATTTAAGTAACTTTTATATTATAAAATGGTAACAAAACAAACGAGAACCTTAGTTCTCTATATTTTTACAATATTTCTTTTTGAAATTAGTCTACTGTCTAGAGGGGCAGCATATTATAATTTTAAAACTCTGCTGTGTTGTTACAAAAGCATGTTGGCTTTACCATTGCTCTGTGAAAAGCAGGTGATTTATCCTCTCAGATACCTAGGCACTATACATTTCATTTCACTGGTAAGGAACCTACCTGGCTAATCTGTTGGCAAGAGGGCACAAGATAAATTAAGGCATATCAAAAAACTGGTTAGTTTTATTCTAGAGCATCACAACTAAGAAAAAAGAAAAGGAAGGAAGGAGAGAAAGAAAGAAAGAGAAAAAGAGGAAGGAAGGAAGGAAGGAAGGAAGGAAGGAAGGAAGGAAGGAAGAGCGAGAAAGGGAAAAAAAAGCAATTGGATAATCTGTCTCCTAATGAAAGTGAGTGAAAACAAAATCCCCAAATAATACAAACTGGGAAGAATGTAATTTTAGAAATTTTACAATTTATATTGACTGCATTTGACACGGCGTTTGTTCCAAGCTATGCAATTGTCACATTGATATAGATTATTTAAAAGCAAGCTACATGGGCATTTTCACCAACCATTGTTTCTACATCAATTCCACTACTACTTCTCCCTCAGTTTTACTTCTTCTCTTTCACCCAGTTCTTCTGATTCTTGGTTTCTAATTTTTATTTTATCAGGTTTCTAATATTTTAGAATCAGGCCTCTAATCACATCATAAAGTTTATTTCTTGACACACAAATGTATGCCAAGAATGTGGCATCATATACTTCCTCTGTATTTTATTCTTAAATCTATATTTCTTTGTATTTTTCACAGACATTAATATGCCAACACATTTTCTAAAGAAGTAATTTCTTTGGGAAACTTTCTTAATTGATAGCACCTTTTTAGTAAAAAAAAAAAAAAAAAAAAACCTGAAAATATATTTCACATTCATGGCTAACACAGACATATGTATGTAAAGATACATTTAATTATAATGGTTTTACAATTTTCACAACCCTTTCACATATAGCAATGTTCTGGTATGTAAAATGCAAATATTCTTTTCTCTCTTTTTTTTTTAATACAAATGGTTACCTCAAGGTTTATAGAGTTCAGTATTTGCCAAGTCATGTTTAAGGAAATATTGGAGCTATAACCAGAAGTCAGGTTTTGAGTTTTGAGTTCAGTGCCTTCTACCACTTCATACTACTTAAGATAGGTCATTTTGATAGTGGGTGATGAAGAATTAGCAACAATAAGCCTAATATTTACTCTTTTAATAAAAGGGCAGCAGTTTAGCTAATATGCCTAAACACATACATGAATCTTTTTGTTTAAAATCTCTTATAAAGAGACACTGACAGGAGTTCATGGGAATGAACTAGGTCTATTTGTGAATAAATTCTTAGTTCACAGTTGCTGTGGGAAAAAATGAAGGATCCAGTTACAAAGTCTGAAAGGTTTCCTATAATTAGTGGCTATTATATTACTTTTGTTTATGACATAATACAGCGGGAAGGAAAAATGGGAGAGGAATTGCTGGTTCATTTCTTCATTGTTTTCCTAATTGCTTTTTTACTAACAGCTTACATTTCAAGGAAGCCAAGCTATAATCATTTCATCAATAACATTAATCTGTCATTTCATTCAGGAAATATGAGGCAAGTTTTGGTCTTAACTTTAAGAATACTAGGAGATCCTCATCTCTCTTATATTGTCTTGTAAGCATACTTGCAGAACAGTGTGGTCAATACATAGGAAATGTCTCAGACTTATATTTGTGTGTGTGGCATAAATAAATATTTACCAAAGTAATAATTAATTGAGTGATGACTGTATATACTTTCTAAAAATCTTTCATGAAGATACTGTTTTTGACATTTGAGAAATTATGTCTTTCAAATAGAAAAAAAAGAAAAGCAAATTAAACATCATAAGCTCACATGTTTAGAATATATAATATTATTTTAAAATAATATAGAATTATTGGATTATTTCAAGTTTGTGCAGGAAACACAAGTGATTTAGATCAGTGGTAGAACCAATCTCTTCAATAAATCCCATATAGAGATGTTTATGTTGTTTGGTCACTTTCTGATATAACAAGCCAATAATGACCCCTACAACTTGCCAACAGTCAATTCCTGTGCTTGGTATCCCTGCCTTTCCTTAAGATGGTAACAATTATAGGATAATGTTTTCAATTTAAGAGAATGTCCCAGACTCATTTTTACTAGCAAAATGATACTAACAACAACAACGACAATAATAACAATAAATTGAGGGACGCCTGGGTGGCTCAGTGGGTTAAGTGCCTGCATTTGGCTCAGGTCATGATCCCAGGGTCGTGGGATCGAGTCCCGTATCAGGCTCCTTGCTCAGCAGGGAGTCTACTTCTTCTGCCTGCCATTTCTCATGCTTGTGCTCTCTCTTTCTTTCTGATAAATAAATAAATAAATAAACAAACAAATAAATAAATAAAACCTTATAATAATAATAAATTGAGCATCTTCAAATATATGAATTTATACTATTGTTAAATTTTAAAGAATCTACATGTCAACTGTAGAACATTATATATATTAAAAATATATATAAAATTGGGCGCCTGGGTAGCTCAGTGAGTTAAGCATCTGCCTTTAGCTCAGATCATGATCTCAAGGGTCCTGGAATCGAGACCCACGTTGGGCTCCCTGCTCAGCAGGGGACTCTGCTTCTCCCTCTTGCTCTGTCCTTCGCCTGCTCATGCACACTCACTCTCTCTGTCTCATTCTCTCTCAAATAAATAAATAAAATCTTAAAAAATATATATATATATAATTGAAAATTTAAAGACATTGATTTTAAAAAAAACTCTTCTAGCATCCTTCTTATGTGTGCACATTCCACTTGGAGACCACAGATTATGCCTTCCACATGTCCAAATCCCAACCTATTTGACAAGTTCAGCTCATGTCTCACATCCACCAGCCAAACTTCCTTGGAGTACTCTGACAAACATGTCCTCATCTTTTCTTACCTTCATATTACAAAAATACATTTTTCACATAGCATACATCTAGTTTTAAAACTAGCATTCTTTCAATATCAACATTAATTGTAACATCTTCTGTTTAACATCTTTCTAGGTGTTGTGAAATTAACTATAGTTTAGTGCAGGAGAAAATTCTTATTCAAATGAAATAATTATAAGACTAATTTTTTGGTGGTGAAAAAGAGAGCACACAAAGTTTTTGTCATAGCCTCTGCTAGTCTTACAGGAGAAAATTACATATTTGGGATAACCCATTTAGAATTCTAACTGATGTTTTATTTTGAAAAGAAAACAAGAAGTCTTTACATATGTAAAAACTAAGCTTTTAAGAACTTATATATGCCAAAATTTTTTTTTAGAGAACTGGGAATGTTTGTGTTTCAAAGACGAAGTCTCGATGCAAAATATTTGCCAAATACCTTTGCTGGAAAAGAAAAATAAATAAATAAAAATCTTGCTTTTTTTTTTCCAAGAACTATTCTATACATTTTAAAATCAGGCAAGAGGAAGCCTTTGGTGTGAGGAATACAGCATAGCATTAGGAACCATGAGTCAGGTAAGCCTGAGTTGAAATTCCAGCTCTAACATATTCCGGTTGCGTGCAATGGACAAGTGCCTTTACATTTCTAAGCCTCAGATTCCTCCTCTAAGAAGTGGAGAGGACAATAGAGTCCATCCTTATGTTACTGTGTGCATTACAATAGGTAATGCATATAACACCATCTATGTTATATAAATACTTTATAACACAAAGTGCTGAGAGGGGTGTTGAACACAAGAAGCACTCAATAAATATGAAATCTCAAAATGCTAAGGTCAATTCTATGCTTGTGTGAGATAACAGGCTAGGGTCAAGGGGGATTGGCTGAGCGTAGGTCTTTCCTTGGAGAAATACTAAGTGTTCCTAAAAGAATCCTATTCATTGCATTAGCTTCAGTAGCATCATATTCCAATCAAGCAAACTAAACTGGCACGGATAACTGCTTAATTGAAAAATTATTAACCATATTACATCACTTAGAATAAATGAAGCCTTGTTAAAACCTTATTTTGATATATTTTTAACTTCATAAAGCTTTTTAGTATCTACTATTTCATTTGAACCTGACAACATTTCACTGCTGAAAAAGATACCATTAACCATCACCTAGGAGTTAACATAAATGTGAAACATGAGAAACCACAAAATAAAGCCTTTTGGTGAGAAGGCATCTTATGAAACTAAGGATTTGTAATTTTTACATTAGTTTTGAAAGGGGTCTTCCTAGTCATCCTTCAGGAGAATCGTTCAACCTTGCAAGAATACTGGTCTTGGCCGACAGAAACTAGAGAATAAATTTTAAGAAGATGTATCTGAGCTGTATAAACAATCATGATACCAGCAAACAAAATTTTCTGCTGCTATGATATTTTTTTTCTCCACAGCATGTAACATCTGATTTATTTCAACATTCCTTTTAGTGATCCCTTTCATGTGTGTTTTATCAAAAGCCACCTAAAATTCTTTGTGCAGACAGGAAAAAAAATAATCAAGCTAACAAACCCAGAGATGGAAATTTCCATCACTGATGTCATAGATGTGACTTTAGATGAGAAAACCCAAAATATGTGGGAGGAGAAGGTCACTAAACATAAAATTCTCTGCCTCTGATGTGAAGCAGGAGTGCAAGTCAGAAAGCAGTTGAGTCATGTCCTTTGTTATCTTGGGAAGCAGCTTTTTCTCAAGGCACCAAAACGGAGCTTTGACCATGTTTCAGACCTCATAAAATTGATAAATTAGATTTGAGCTCCTTGTATTGCAAATACACACCCAGTTACTCTAGGAGTTAAAATCTCACAGCTGTCATGGAAAATGGGAACCCAGTGGCCTAAATAGGGACTTCTGCTATCATCTGTATGGGAGAATATCAAGCAAATCGCTGCTCTTTGATACATATCTTGATTTTATGGTACCCAGTGTTCTTTCATAGAATTTCTATTCTTAGGCTATTCTTTAGGACATTTTGTGACCAAATTGGTACTGACTTTTGATGTGCATGGGCTAGAAAATTAGCCAGTGATAAGGAAGCTCATACAAAGCTGTAAAGGTCATCAGGAAAGAATAGAATATCTGAGGGTAGGTGGAGTTGTGCTATAGAAGAAAATGAATATATCTATATCTATATCTATAGAGACAGAGAGAGAGGGAGGGAGAGAGCAGTTACTTTCTGTTCAATGCTGTGTTAGAAATGTAATCTCTTCAGCGACACTAAGAATGTTTTTATCCTCATTTCAATTCATGGAGAATTAGAGATTTCATTCGATACTACTAGAAAAGGATAGAAGCAGGCTTTAAACTCAGTTCTAGCTCTGTTGAATGTGTTCACCATGTCGAGGTCAGCAGGCTCTTGAAAAAGTGGGGAAAAATAGGGAAAGGGGGATTACTGACTGACAAAGATGTAAGTTACAAGCAAACACAACAGAAATATTTCAAATCAATAGAGGAATAAAAAAAGGTATATTTGCCAGAAGTTCCTGTTGCAGATGAAGGTATCCATCGCTTTCCTTCTTTCTGATCTCTGCCAATTCTACGTTGCCATGATATCCTTGGTTGTGTAGTTCCCAACTATCCCACCTCCCAAAATAAAACTACAGTGCCTCGTCTATGTCTTTCTATTTTCACCACAAGAGGACATCTTTTTACAACAGAAGTTATTAGCTACTAGGGGGAAAAAAAAAGACTGCTTAAACATAGGCATTGTAAATTACACTCTGCAGTTCTTCTCACTGAAAAAGAACTAGACCTAGCGTTCTCCCTGAATCTCGGGAATATTCTGCACTTAAAACGACCACCATGGAACATGCAATAAAGTTCTATGGCATTAGAGCTGCTAACTGGGATTTGTAGGCTGCAGAGCTCTTGTCATCTGCCTTGAAACCACCAAGATGGAGAATTCTGTCCTGAAATATGAATAAGGAGTGTCTCATCCTCCTGCTCTCTGATCCTCTCGATTAACCTGTGCTGCTGTGGGAGGTAATTTGTCTCACTACTTGCAAACAGACAAGGAAAGATGGTTCAGTGATGCCCTAACACTTGGCCCCTCTTTCCTGCCTTAGTCCATATCTCACAAAGGCCATGGGCTTGGACAAGAGATAGAAAAATGGAGCAGATCATCATGAAAATCTTCACATGATTTAGCTCCAACCTTAATTCCAAAACTTAATACCAAAGACCATGAACCGTTTCTCTTTCTTTCCCAAACGAATCTACCATGACTTGGCATTTCTCAAAGATCATTTCAGTCTTGCCTCGGGAAACTGAACACAAACACAACTCAGTCTTCATTCATCTCAAAAAAGTAAGAGAATTTACTAAGATTCTTAATGTTTTTAAAACAACTCCATATTATATGACAGAAAACGTATCAGGCATTTTAAGGTACACCATGCTTGAGCCATGTCGACGGCACAGACTCAGGCCTCCAGGGGCATTTCTCCTAATGAATGAGAGGTCTCTGCCCAACTGTCTGTGAAAAGATATGGTTCAGCGGCTGCCTTGACAGCATAACCAGCACATTAGTGACCTGAGGGACTTCAGAGATACCTGCTATTGTTTGACACCAAAAGGAATTGGAAACTTACTAAACATAGAGCAGGTGCAGAGAAACCTATCATTGTTCTCTCTCTACAGCATGGGTTCAGGTGGGAATCGAGCTCACTGTAAAGGGCAGATAATATATATAAAAGTACATAATAAAGTATATGACTTCTAATAATAGGTGGAAAAGCCAGGAGAGGAAAGACTCAGAAAGATAACAAAAACATAGGAAAATGGACATCTGTACAATAGTTCTGAGACAGTCATTCAAATCATTTGAGCCTCAGGCTGGACAGAACTCAGTTTGCTTCAAAAGCTGGCTATTTCGAATAAAAATAGAATGGGGAACTGCGACCGGGACTGAGTCACCCGCGTGTCTACCACATTTCCCACATGAGTCTGATGACACCTGACTCGTCTACTTTTTAAAATGTTTTTGTGTATGATGGTGACCCTGATTTAACAAGAATGGCATTTAGAGAACACAAGAAGTATCAGCACTGTGAGTTTGTCTGAAATCTTTAGGCACTGTGCCGCCACTCTCTCTTTCCATCTCCCTTGCCCACGGCCCTCTCCCTCTTCCTTTTCTTCTCCAGGATCTGATATTTTTAGAGTATTCTTTTGTTTCTACTTACACTTATAACTCCTGAATCAAAACGTGAAATATTTTCATCATGTCGAGTAACTATTTAAGAATACAGAGGAAAATAATTTCACAACATTGTCCAAGGTCCAGGAGGTTCATGAATCATTGCTCTTAGAAAGCCTTTCACACTCAGGGGGCATTTTTTTCAAGCAAGCAGTCACACTGGGAGATTAGTGTTCCTAGTGGGTGATGTACCTCCTGTACAAGTTGTGTTTGTTTTTCCGAGCTTAGTAAAGTGCTATTTAAGTGGACGCCCGATTGAGGTGAAAAGCCTTGAGTTCAATGCTATTTAGAATGCTTCTCAACTAAGTGTTTCATAATTAACTAATTAATGCTCAAAACACACCTGCAGCACTGTTAGTACTATTCCATCATTCTTCCTAAATTATAAACACATTAAGCCTTTATGTGAAGTAATCAATAAATGACAACACTGAAAATAAATCCAGGAATCAGTATCTAAAGTACCTGGAATTGACTGGTGGTAGACTATCCTCCCCTAACCCCATCCTTCACATGCATATTAAATTCATGTCCCAGAATGTAGTCTAGTACATTCCGATCTTGAGCTTTTATAATGGGGTCATAAGGAGACAGAAAAGGATAAACATTTAAGAAAAATATAGGATAGGTGTACCAGATAAAAAACATGGCACCCAGCTGAATTTGAATTTCAGATAAACCCAGGACCTGGCAACTTTTCTTGAGCATGTTCCAGAAGGACGGAGCCTTTTTCCTACAAGATGGTGGGGGACTCAAATGAGGTGCACACTGAGGGACAACAAGTGGGAGAGATACTGCCCATTTCACAGCTGACAGCCTGCAACTTTCAGACAGGATACCAAGCAGCAGTCAACTCATGAGCCAGCAAAGATAGCTAATGTACCACCTTTGTACACGTGCAATTGTCTGTTGATTATTATATAGATGGTTTTCTACAAACCAAGAATGAAAAGGCTTTCCACTGTAAAAATATTTTTAAAAAACTTATTTTCCAGCCAGGTATGTCATTTAGGTTCAGTATACATATCTAGCTTTTGATATACTCTTATAGTACCCTGCTTATTTAAATGACACTACTAATCAGTAGCCAGGGCTAGAAATGACTACATTTACTACCTGGGGACTCAGAATAGTCTTAATGTCTAATCAACAAGTCCTATTGATTCTTCTTTCTAAATCATCCCTAACTCATTCCCTTTTATATCCTACAGCTTTTCTCTTTTTTTCTTTGCCTCTTACCTGCATTATCACAATAGTCTCCTAATTTCTAGGTTTACAGTTTTTTCCTCTTATCTATAGGCTACATATTCATCAGAGTGGCAAACAGAAACTGACCACATCACTTCTCTATTTAAGTCATCAATGGTTCCCCCAGGGTTTATGAGATTAGCCCACAAGAGCCTTTCCTAAATGGTCCCAGCCTCATTCCCTGCAGTTCACCCCCACCCACCTATCCAAGACTGGCTTCTTCAAGAGCCTAAGGACCACTTCCCTAAGTCTCCATAGTAGCTACTCTAATCATGATTTGACATCTTATTCATCTTTCTACTCTCAATATTTAGCCTAATGGGGCACATAGTAGGTAGTCAAAAACATTGATTCAATGGCTATACACTCTTTTCTCTTTTCCTTACTTCAGAAGGAAGGGAACAGAAAAGGTGAGGAAAAGCTCAAAACTGAAATCCTCAATGAAAGAAAAACAGTCACAAAGTTTATGTGTTTTCCACTTCCGTCTTGCATTTATTACTTTCTATGCAACTAATTTTATTTATTTCAATTTCTATATTGAACCAGATGTTGTACTTCTAGACTGAGCACTTTCTCCTCATCTTGCAATTTAGGAATATTAAACAATCTCAGTGGCCAGAGGAAATTAAAATATTGTCAATTCTGCAAATTAGAATATCTCCACTACATTTTAAATTAGGGCACAACTTTACCAAACACTCTAAGTAGATATTGGCAGTAACGTTCTACAGGAACCTAGCAAAACTATATCTATAAAAATGTTTCAAATTAACATGATAGGTCTGCTATACTTTCAGTTGAAAGCCTTTCTACTCTTGGTTCATAGACTTGACTCTAATTTAGTGTGTAATAGCTAAACCATCGCTAGGCACCAAAAACATTTATAGAATGAGTAGTTTTGACTAGGACATCTCTATATTCTATATTCCTTTCAGTATGAAAATTGTATTCCATTTTTCCTGCATGTGTAATTTATAGGTAATTTGAGTATGTTACATACTCACAGAGATTATCAAACAGGCTAGTAAGGATGTCCCTTTGGGCACTTCATATTCATTCTTGTCTGGGTTTTGACTGTGATACCTCTCTTGTTGTATAATATCCCCACCACTTGGTCTCATGAAACCAGACATCCCTATATGTGCCTCAGCAGCAGAAAATCCAATAAAATCAGAGCTGCCTGCCTTCATCTCTGCTGACTTTGAAGGTTTAGAAATTTAATAGGGAGAAATTTTGATTTGGGTGGTAGGAATTAGCATGTATAGAGGTGTGCTCAAGAATTCACTAATGAAAATTTTTAAATGATAATTACTTTTGATCACTTCTTTAACTGTGCTTCCTATTATCTTGGTCCATCAAATTAAACTCTCAGGGACTCAGTGTAAAATACGGAGGTAGACCATAATTTTTGAAGACTCCTTCAACCTAGGATTCCATGATTGCAAACACATTCTCTGTCAGTCATTTTGCAATTGCTTGCTAATAGTCACCAAGGAAAAAGTGAATGCATGCATTACCTCAAGTGGGTTAGTAGCGTGTATATTAATATATGATGGCCATCATATTATTAATCAAATACAGTTATAACAAAGAATGAGAAACAGGAATTTCTGGAACTTTAAATATAGTCAAGGTTAATCCTATTTGATGTGACATTTCTTTATGACTAAATTGTCTTTAAACATTATTTTAACAAAAAAAAAAGAAAGCTTTTTTTGAAAGCTCAGGGAAATTTTCATGAACACACATACAGAAATATACTTTTTCTAATTAGATATTTAAGACATATATATCAAATGAAAAAACATAACTTGGGAACACAGAATCTTTAAAAAATAACCTGAAATATGAAATTCCTAAAACATAAAGAACAATAATATAAAACAAAAACAGTAAAGAGGGATGAACAAGTCAGAAATCTTTCCTTTGTAATGTGTTATGAACCACACAAATACTTCATAGTTCACAGAAAATCATGAACTACATAAATCTCAACATGAAAAAATGTCCTCCTGCAACTGAACTGAGGAATTTAGAGATGATACATGTCAACGGTAAAGATGTGTTCCTTTCTCAAGCAGAGAGATGGGTCACATGATGATGTTCTATTGCAATATCTTCATGGCTCCCTTGCCAAAAGACTGATGTATATTTAATCACTTTATCTAATGGATGTGATTTCTCAAGTCACAGTTACCCATTAGGAAAGCTCTTGCTCTGGTTCAGCTCAGCAATCTGATTACATTTCCTGACTTTGTGGTTTCAGAGAAGCAGAGCTAGTGGAGAATTCCCTGGCTGATCCATCTGTCTTTGCTATGGACAAACGAATACAATATGATCGTCCAAGTCATTACGGTTGGGGGTTGGGGGTAGAAAAATCATGTAGATTCACAGAGTCCAAACCTTTAGAGCCAGGTGCCCATATGGTTAACTTTAATTACCAAAGAACAGACCTAGTATTTTATTTTTTTAAAAAATGCCTTATCCTTCTTGATTGAAATAGGAATAAATGCCATTCTAGAGATTTAAATAATTACTATGAAGCACATCATTAGTGTATCTGATGCCACCTAAGAATATGTTTTTTGCAAAATAACACAGTAACACTTGAGAAGCCTTTTTTTTTTTTTTTAAATTCCAGTATAGTATGATATGGTGGGTTTTTTGTTTTGTTTTGTTTTGTTTTGTTTTACTGTTTTAAGACATAGTAAAAAAATATGAGGGCTAAGCGATGTTAGAAATACTGTTTTCCACTGTCCACCTTCTTCAAGCTGTTCTTAAGAAACACATACAATGTAATGAACACTGGGTATTATATGCAAATGATAAATCACTAAATTCTATCCCTGAAACTAATAATACAGTATATGTTAATTAAATTGAATTTAAATAAAGAATTTAAAAAAAAAGAAAGCAATGTTGAAACTATACTTCGTGTGGCTAAAAAAGAAAACTTATACAGGTAAGAAGGAAAAAAAAACTGCTAACTCAGAAGATTGGTAAGTTTTCCTATCATAATTTAATGGAGTATCATTCTTACACAGCCCTACTTAAGACAGCTTAATAGAAAATGTAAAACAGATAAATCCATACTGATTTAATGATGTACTTTTAAAGATTGCTCTACTCAACAAATATTTACATGGTTGGTAAATGCATTCCTTTACTGAGACAAGAAATAGATCATATAAAATATGATCTAAATAAGAAGTAAAGTTCAAAATGTGAAATACCACAGCAAATTAATGATAGTGACAAATTAAAAACATAAACCTAGCATTAAGAGCAGAGTGCAGCACAATTGAAACTAAGAAACCAAATGATGCATTAGCAAGGACCTTATATCCCATTGTGAAATATTGCAGCATTTAGGAAAGCAATCCTCAATTACAAAATATTAGCCATTAACTAAAATACACGCATCACGTTTATTTTTAAATCATCTTCATTAGAATTTTAACAAATTCTTTAAAAGTACTGTTTCAAATTTAATTTTTCTCCTTAGCTATTACAACACCGTAAAATATTCTCCTATATCCTGACCAAGATACCATTGCTCTACAATTGTAAGGAGATATCAAGACTTTCATGTTAATTAAGCTTTAAAAAAGGGAAGAAATTCCAAACAGAACCTATTTTAGGAATCCCAGTGTTCCGCCTGAAAGGGGTCTCCAGGTTTCTGCACTTCTGCATTCTGTTGCCCCCATCAGTTGAAAACTGGATGTCATTTCTCTGCAAGTGCAATTAGCCATATTAGTAGGTTTCAATTTAGGAGCATTAGGAGTTGTTAGAACAATAAATTGTTTTCTCTATACCAGGATTTGAAAATTTTAAGGACGTATCTTTCCATTTTATCTGTTTTCTTATTGAAGCACCACAAGATTTCTTTTGAAAAAAAAAAAAAAACACAGCTGTGCTGTAGAAAATGCTTAAAAACACTTAGTTGGGTAGTACCAAGGAAGTTTCGTTCAATTATAGAATGTTCATTCAGTGCACAAGAGATTCTGTTTTAACAATGGGAAATTTGATGGCTTTCCTCTGCTTAAAAAAAAATCCCCTAGCTCTCCACTACCTACGCGATAACCTGCCCTGTGTCTGGTCTGGCTTAGAGAGCTTTTCCTAATCTGAGGCTGACAGCCTCTTTACCTCCCCTCTTTGCAGTCTACATTCCAGCTACATCACTCTACATTTCATTTGCCCAAAAGGCAGCCAGATTATTTTACAATCCTTGCCTTCTCATGATGCTCCCTCTCTCCAGTTTCAACTATTCTGATCACCTGATTACTTCTCTTTTAATATTCAGTTCCACATCTCTTCTCTGAAGACATCTGACTTCATCTCCTATCTTCCTTCCATCAGATATAAATTAGCTCTTCATCAGCTTCTCCTCTCATCTCTCCTGTCTGCTTTGGGTTTCCAACTGCCCCTGAAAGCAGGAGTTTGGTTTGGTTTGGTTTTGTTGTTGTCATTTTTTTTTTTTATCATAGCTGCAGTAATGCTTCATTTCTTTCATCAGTCTCCATTCCTGTCTTCTTCAACTAGACTCTAAGCTCCCTAGATATGAAACTTATCCTAGGCATCTATTATTTTGTACTTTTTTTACAGTGTTTATAAATCTTTAATTATTTTATTTTATTTTTAATTTAAATCCTAGTTTTGTTAACACATAGTGTATTATTAGTTTCAGGAGTAGAATTCAGTGATTCATCACCTACATACAACACTCAGTGCTCATCACAAGTGCCCTCCTTAATCCCCATCACCCATCTAGCCCATCCCCCACTCATCTCCTTCCATTAACCCTCAGTTTGTTCTCCATTATTAAGAGTCTCTTATGGTTTGTTTCCCTCTCTCTTTTTTCCCTCTCCCATATATTCATCTGTTTTGTTTCTTTTTTTTTTTTTTTAAGATTTTATTTATTTATTTGACAAAGAGAGAGAGTTAGTGAGAGCAGGAACACAAGCGGGGGAGTGGGAGAGGGAGAAGCAGGCTTCCCGCCGAGCAGGGAGCCCGATGCGGGGCTCGATCCCAGGACCCTGGGATCATGACCTGAGCCGAAGGCAGACGCTTAACGACTGAGCCACCCAGGCGCCCCATCTGTTTTGTTTCTTAAATTCCACATATGAGTGAAATCATATGGTATTTCCTTTCTCTGACATATTTCCTTTAGCATAATACACTCTAGCTCCATTCACGTCCTTGCAAATGGTAAGATTTTCATTGGTTTTGATGGCTGAATAATACTCCATTTTGTGTGTATATATATATACACACACACACACACTCACACACACACACACACACCCCCCACAGCTTCTTTACCCATTTCTCATTGGGCTCTTTCCATAGTTTGGCTATTGTTAAGAATGCTGTTATAAACATTGGGGTGCATGTGCCCCTTTGAATCAGTATTTTTGTATCCTTTGGGTAAATACCTAGTAGTGCAATTGCTGGATCATAGGCTAGTTCTAGTTTTAACTTTTTGAGGAACCTACATATGGTTTTCTAGAGTGATTGCACCAGTTTGCATTTAGGCATCTTTTATTACCAATTATATCATGATATCTAGACATCATGGAAACTTGTTAAATGCTTGATGAATGACAACTTCTACTCCAAATTCTTGAAGAAGCATCTTGTCCTTAAGGTAACACACATATCACACAGATTTTTAAGGAAACTTTAATTATTACTTAACTAAATTACTTAAGATTTTTTAATATTTTGAAAGTGTTTTCAACTACTTATAATAATTAATGACTATCACTGACTTTATACCAGAAACATTCTTTAAAAATTCATGGCATCTCAATTTTTCTTTTTCTCCACATTTGAAAAATGAAAACATATCAGAAACAAAACAATTCCTATCCTTATATGTAGCTTAACATGTGCAAGAAATATACAAGTTTTGCTGTTATAGTTTGTTTCTCACTTTAATGACACTAACATAAAAACTACTATCTGTTTGGGTTTAATCAAAGCAGCTTTCTTTCAACCTTCAATAATAATGTTAAAATTTTGATCAGATGAATGAGACGGGAGAGCAATACGGTGGACACGACCTAATTAAACTTTAAAATTCTATAATTTTGAAGTACACTAGTCTTAGCAGAGGTTAAAAAGCCATTAGAAGTGTTTTTCCATTTCACCAGTGCTTAAACCCCCCCAAAATTGCAAATACTTTATTTGAAGTGTATGTTTGATTAAGGACAAATCACCAAATGTCTGGATTTCTAACAAAGTGATAACTTAATTGTTTTAGAAATTCAGACACAGATACAATAGTAGATTATTGGTTAATTCTTTTTTTTTTAAGATTTTATTTATTTATTTGAGAGACAGAGAGTGTGAAAGAGATCACAAGCAGGGGGTGGGGGTAGAGGGAGAAACAGACTCCCCGCCGAGCAGGGAGCACAATGTGGGACTCGATCTCAGGACCCTGGGATCATGAACTGAGCCTAAGGACCTCCCCCTCCCCCTCCCAGGACCCCCATTACACCTGGCCCCCCAACCCCCTTCAAGACAGGCAGGCAAAAAGGCACTCTGGGGGCGCTGAGTAGGTGGAACGTGGGACATACTCTGGGGCCAGTGTGTTTTGGGGGGACAGAGGTCAGATCTGGGGTCTCAGGGAAAGGGTGGAATGTCTGGGAAGCTGAGGGCAGCTGCAGGAGTGGTTTTATTGTATAAATGCCCTTTATATGTTAATGACATTGGCCACGTTGTTTATGTTACACACTCCCCCCAAGCCCGTAATTTTTTAAAGTTTATTTATTTATTTTTTTTTAGTAATCTCTACACCCAGTGTGGGGCTCGAACTCACGACTCCAAGATCAAGAGTCGCACACTCTCCTGACTGAGCCAGCCTGGTGCCCCCAAGCCCACCATTTTTTGAGGGTAAGATTTGTGTATGGATTGACAGAAGTCGCAATTTTATGCAGACTTCTCTTTCATGGCTTTCTCTTTGGCAGTCATGATATGATTAAAATGTCCTTCCCTACCCGCAAGGTTTTCTTCTGGACATTTTGTGATTTTACTGCGATTACTAAACATCAGGGTAGAGGAAGGGAGCCTCTCACTCAGCTTTCTTCTACCCCATTGGCCAGTTGTCCCAGCAGCACTTGGTGCGTGAGCGATTCTCTGGGCAGGGGGGTTTCTTCTGGAAGGACAGAGGACGCTGGGGTCACTGGGGAGGCTCTGGGGCTGGGCATGGGGGTCCTGGGAGCTCACGGTGAAGGCGTGGTCGCGCACGGTCTGGACCACGTCTCAGAAGAGGATCTTGGAAGTGAGGGTGTGGCCGTGATAGATGATGGGCTCCCCTCCTGGTCCCTCTCAGCAGTCCAGCTCCACACAGCGGCATCCCTGGGCAAAAGCCCTGCGGACAGACAGGTGGGCGGGGGAGGGGTCATGCGGGAGCCCTGGAACAGAGCAATGGCCAGGCCACTCTGCGGGACGATTAACCGACTGAGCCACCCAGGCACCAATTGTTGGTTAATTCTAACTTAAATTTTGCCATTAAATAATGTAGTTTATTTAAAATTTGTAGGTCAAGTTACATAGAAAACATTTTATTATCAACTCCAAGACAAAATCCTCTCCAGAAAGTTGTGCATATAATTAATTTGGTGTTATTAATATGGTTAAATATAAATATAGAAAATTTTCATTGTTAGAAAATTTAGAAAATATTGAAAGGCAGAGAGACCAAAATAAAATTAACCTGTTCAGAGAAAATCACTGCTATTATTTTGAGGTATTTACTTTGAGGTATTTACTTTGTCTTTTTATCTACATACATTTGGCCAAAATGTTTTCAAGAAAGCTATAAACATTTATGTTCTCTCTAGCAATATACAAGCGTATATTTTTCCAAACCTAAACAATATTAAGTATATTTAAAAGTGCTTCCCAATTTGATAGAGAAAATATTTTTTTTAAATGTACATTCCATGGAACATTTCTGTTTCTTCTTTGATAAATCTGTTTATTTTCTTGGTCCTTTTTCTATGGGGGTACTCATTATTTTCTTCTTTTGATAAAGGGTCTCTTTATGCTAAGAATATTGATCCCTTTTCACAAAAGTTTCTATTTATTTTTTGCCAGTTTGTCATTTTTTAATTTTTGATTTTTGGTAAACCTGGTTTTTAAAAATAAATAAAAGTATATAATTACTACTTAAAAGAACTATACAGCTATTTATAATTAAAATATTCTCCCTTTTGTGCATATATATTTTTTCATAGTGTGAAAGCAGAGTTTTATTTCAAGATCTATTTCTGGGAAGCACAGGACTGAGATATTCACATAATCCCTGGAGTCTTATCTGAGGCTGAGAGAAGTTACTCATTTTACCTCAAATGGAACCATCTAAACTTTTCCTCTTCTCTTTTCTCAGTGTTTGGGTAACACACCTCCTCATATTTTCTGTACTATATTTTCTGAATTTGTTATTTTGAGTAGCAAAATTTCTTCAATTCATATGACTCTAATCTAAATATAATATTGCAAATAACAATATTATATATTTTTATACTCATTACAGTTTGCAAAACACTTTTACATGCATCATTCATTCATTCAAATTCATTCCAGACATATTTTTGAGGACCTATCATTTGATTATAATCCTAAGCTTCAGAGCAGTTAGTAACTCCAAGAACAGAACACTTTTAAGTTGAATAGTTGGGTCAAACTGCCAGTTTATGACTCTCATTTTTTCCCTAAATAGCATTCTTATATTTATTGTTGAAGAATAAATATAGCCAGGAGACTCAAAAGTATGTATAAAGAAAAGTAATTCTCCCTCTCTCCCTTGTTTCCCAGCTACCCAGATTCTTACCCTGGAGGGAACCACTGGTACCAATCCCTTGTGTACCCATCTATGTGTTTTTATAAACACATATACACCCATTAATTTTCCTTTCCACACAAATCATGCCCTGTATCCACACTGCTTTACATTTTGCATTTGACACTTAAAAATATAAGCTGGAAATATTTCCATATTAGTATGTATAGAACCATCAACTCTTTTTACAACAGTTTCATAAATTCCTATTTGCATAGATATGTCAAAATTATTTGGCCATTCCTCCTTGCAGAACATTTAGGCTGTTTCTCAAAGCCACAATGATTATCTTCTCACACATAGCCTTACAATATGAAATTATATTTGTGAGATAAATACCTGATAGTAAAATCTCTGGGTCATAATTGTATCTGAATTTTTAATTTGGAGAAGATCATATTGCCAAGTTAATTTTCATAGAGGTTCTACCAACTTATGCTCCCCATAAACAATAGGTCAGGGATTGTCTGCACATACCCTCAACACGGTGTTTTATAAAATTTTTTTCATCTTTGCTATTTTAAGAAGTGGGAAATGATAACTTCCTATTGTTTCAGTTTGCATTCTTTCTTATGAGTAAGGTTGGGGATTTTTCATACTCTTAAAATGTGCTTCCTTTCTGTGAACTCTCTGTACATAGCCTTAGTCCATTTTTATAATGGGCTATTATTCTGTTCTTATTAATTTAGGAACTCTGAATATAATAATAAAATTAGCTCTTTTCTGTAGTATAAGATGTAAATATTTTTATCACTTTGCTGTTTTTTATTTTTTTTATTTTTTGGTTTATGGTAGATTTTGCCCTTTGGAGCATTTACTATTTTATTAAAGTGAATTCAACAATCCTTTCTCTAATGACTATTGTTTTTACATTACCTTAGGAAAAAAATCTGTACTTTAAGATTTTGAAAAAATTCTACATGTTTTCTTCTAATTTTTTAAAAAGATTTTATTTATTCCTTTTAGAGAGGGAGAGTGGGGCAGAGGGAGACTGGAGAGAATCTCAAGCAGACTCCCTACTGAGCGCAGAGGCTGATGCAGAGCTCAATCTCATCACTTTGAGATCATGACCTGAGCTGAAACCAAGGGTCAGACAGTAACCTAACTGAGCCACCTAGGTGCCCCATCCACATGTTTTCTTCTAGTAACGTTTCCTTTTCTTTCTTTAAGATTTTATTTATTTATTTGACAGAGAGAGACAACGAGAGAGGGAACACAAGCAGAGGGAGTGGGAGAGGGAGAAGCAGGCTTCCCGCAGAGCAGGGAGCCTGAAGCGGGGCTCGATCCCAGGACCCTGGGATCATGACCTGAGCCGAAGGCAGACGCACAACGACTGAGCCACCCAGGCACCTCTTCTTTGTGATTTATATTTTATATTTTAAATATTTGATTCATCTGATATGTATCTTGGGTTAAGCTCTGAAGTAGTGATCTGAATTTATCTTTATCTCCATGGCTATCCAGTTGCCCCAATGGTACTTATTAACTAATACTTCCTCCCACCTATTTGAGATGCCATTTATAATTCTCATATATAATTATATCTATTTCTGGACATTATATTTTCTTCCACTGCACTATGTATTTTATCAATATCATAGCATTTTAATTATTCTAGTTTTATGATTTTAATGGGGTTAGCCTTATCAGATATTGGGGTTTAATGGGGTTAGTCTTATCAGATATTGCTCTTTCTTGTGTATATTGTCCTAGATAACTAGACTCGCATTATCTAATTTCAAAAATCTTATTTTTGTTTTCATTGGGATGCAGTAAATTAATAAACTTAAAAAGAATTTTCTATATATGCTGTAACTCCTTTTCTTAATACCTTCTCTTTAGATCATAAATACAAAGTATACCATCATAATAAGAAAAATGGGCTAAGCTGGCTACCCACTTTAGAGCCTCTAATGTTAAGTACATCATTTCTAAATTAAATATAATAATGAATAAGTAGCCAATCATTTTTATTAATGCTTATCATTGCATCCTTCATGTTTAGCACCATGGTAATCATATTAATAAATTCTTTAAATAATTATTGTTTCTTATTAGGGGACAACAATGACTAGTCTAATCACTTCAAAAGAGCAGTTCAATATTCCATGTCCTAAAATCACTCAAAGAGTTTTTCTGAAATTTTATAGTATTTGAACAATTTATATGCAAAAAAAAAAAGCAAAACAAAAAACGACTTAAGGTGTGTATGTGTTTTATATTATGAGTTGCAGATAGATAATTAGGGATTTATTTCGAGACTCTTTGATGAAAAAATTATTAAAATGCTGTGATCTGGGTCTTTCTAACACACTACAATGATTATTTATATTATACCTTAAGACAGAAGTTGTCTCTATTTGCGGGCTTACAAAATATAGTTTTCTCAGGTTTATAAGAAATTAATGTTTATAACTCAAGAAGTGTATTACTTTGGGGGAAATTATGTTTATTGTCAATGATTGCTGGCATATCTGAAATTGTTAATAGAAAAATTCATATTGTTCCATCTACACATGTTGTATGAAGAAAAAAAGGAAAATGTTTCTTAACCCATATTAAATCTTCTCTGTTAGTCAGAATTAACTCTTTTCTAAGAGCCCAAACTATCACAAACTTAATTAACCTCGGAGATCACTAAAGTATGGCTGCAGAAGAGGTTATACGTGTTTTTATAAAAGTGTTATATAGAGAGTGCATTTCCACTCTGATTATGCATGTATCCACCTCACCCAAAACATCAACATGGTTTAGGAGAAAGGGCATAGTAGCTTTGGTGCCAGGCAGATTTAAGTTTGAATCCCATGATTATAACACCTAAGGAGCTCTGTGGCATTATGCAAATTCCTCATAAATGAGGCAGGGAAATTATCCACCTTACAAGGTTATTAGGAAGAACAGAAACAGTTTCTGAGCCTACCACAGTGCCTAGTCTAAATAAATATTAGCAATATTATCATCTTTTCCCATATATACTGCAATTTTTATTTTATTATTTTTTTAAAGATTTTATTTATTTATTTGTGAGAGAGAGAGAAAGCACAAGGAGGGGGAGTGGCAGGCAGAGGGAGAAGAAGTCTTCCCACTGAGCAGGGAGCCCAATGCGGGGCTCCATCCCAGGACCCTGGGATCATGACCTGAGCAGAAGGCAGACACTTAACAACTGAGCCATCCAGGCGCCCTGTCCCCCTAAGATTTTAATGAGGTTTTACTTTTATCCACTAATTCATGGTTTATCATTTAAAAATTGCAGTATAGGGATGCCTGGGTGGCTCAGTTGGTTAAGCGTCTGCCTTCAGCTCAGGTCATGATCCCAGGGTCCTACGATCAAGCCCCGCATCGCATCGGGCTCCCCACTCTGCGGGAAGCCTGCTTCTCCCTCTCCCACTCCCCCTGCTTGTGTTCCTTCTCTCGCTGTGTCTCTCTCTGTCAAATAAATAAATAAAATCTTAAAAAAATAAAAATAAATAAATAAATAAATAAAATCTTAAGAGGAGAATATTTGCTGCTTATGTTGTATTTCATTTTCCTAACATGTTTGTGGCTTTGATCTAAAATCTAGATCTGCAGTAAAATAGGAAGACAGCATAATAGAGTTGTTAATTTTGTGGCTCCAGAGTGACAGAAACCGGGGTTCAAATCTCATCTCTTTTACTTACTAACTTGTGACTGTGAGTAAGTTAATTAACCTCTGTAAATCTTGGTTTCTGCATCATAAATTAACAGGGCTGAAAACGATTATCCTATAAGGATATCCCTATCCTATGGGAAAAAAATGAGACATGTCATTTTAATCATTAAACACATTTCCTGGTACACTTTAAATGTGTAATATATTCTAACCATTATTATTAGTGATTTTTATCAACTTTCTCACAAATGGATTTTGCTTATAGAAAGAATATGATAATCTTTCTATACCAGGAATCTCCCTAAGTTGCTAGCATATTCTTCCAATCATTCAAGGACTTTAATCCTAGCATACAAGAAAAAAAATGAAATAAGGCGGCTACCTTAAAGGTAAGGTAAATATTCAGAGTAAGGAAAGGTAAGGTAAATATTCAGAGTAAGGAAAGGTGACTTCAGAATAGATAAAGTTTTGTATTACATATACAGGACCTTTTCTTCTTAAAATTATTTATTTCAACTTCGGATTTTAAACAAAAGAAAACTATGATCATTGCAAAACCAGAAGACACTGCTTTCTACCAACAGATGGAAATATATATCACACACAGCCATTTAGTTGCTACAAATGTAAGGCTCATAAGTCCATGCAGTGCATGCAGAATGTGTGCACTGTTCTTAAGTGGTGATGAAAATTATTAAATCTGTCAGGATTGTTAAATGCAAACATACTGGGAGGGTTGTAATATTTGAAACCAAAGTAGAAATAATAAAATAGTTAAAAGTGTAAGAAAATAAGGAATATGGCAAATTCATAAAAGATTAATCATCTGACAGTAAAAATGATTCTTTAGGACTGAGCAGCATCATGTGATGGTTAAAAGTGCTGAGCCTAGGTAACATCCAGCAAGATACAAAGAAACATTATTTTAAAAAACAAAAAACATTCTAGAATGGGTCAGAGGATTTTCTTCATCAGAAACTTAATTGACAAAGCAGGAGAAAGCTAGGTATACACTTAAGAAGGTAAAATCCAAGCACAGGGATGCTGCGGATGAAATATTCCTGGCAGCCCAGGAATGGTTCAATAGCAAAAGGCCCTTTAATTCAATATCAGAACAAGTGAGTTAAGTAGCATGCAGGCCAAGGGATTCTTTGGAATATCTGTGGACATCACTGAGAAAAGTTGTCATCTACTTACAAGATTTTTGGTGTAGACATTCCTTTAGAGTATATATCAGCAGGGGAAAGAGGTACTATGGAATAATTAACATAAATTGACAAACAAGCCTTTTGCAAACTAATGTGTTCACCAACAGAGGAATTTCCATGTTTCATACTTCTCTACTCCCTCTTGGAACCAGAGGCTAAGATTATGGTGAGGCATTTGGTAGCCCTGAACTTAATCTGGGAATATGATGAAATCCATGTAATAATACTTAAAATGTATTCTCTTTTGAGGTTGTTGTTATTGTTTGAAAGATAGAAGATGAAGGGTATGGCTATTTTTTTAAAGGGGTTAATTAAATGTATGATAGCATTTCTTACTTTTCACCATTTTGAGACACGATTTTCAGAATTCCATAATAGATATATACAGACTTAGAACAGCAGATAAAATTCCACATTAGAGAGCAGCCACAGAGTGACAAGTAAATTGGAAGAAAATTTATATTCCAGTAGGTATCTGTCCAGGAGACTTGGATTCTGAGATAAGGTGAGTAATGAGGCAAAGAGTCTAAAACAATTCAAAGGCAAAGGTACTTAATTTTTATTTGTAGGCTTTACTTCTTTTATTATTCTAATCAGGTCACTGAACTGTTTATAAGCAAAAAGATGTTCATATGTCATATTTTTTTTAAAGATTTTATTTATTCATTTGAGAGAGAGAGAATGAGAGAGAGCATGAGAGGGAGGAGGGTCAGAGGGAGAAGCAGACTCCCTGCCGAGCAGGGAGCCCGATGCGGGACTCGATCCAGGGACTCCAGGATCACGACCTGAGCCGAAGGCAGTCGCTTAACCAACTGAGCCACCCAGGCGCCCCATATGTCATATTTTCATGACAATGTAAAGCATACTCAATGACCTTGAGTTGCCATAAATAGTCACAATTTTTCATTTGCTGGTAGCTACCCAAGGGGAAAAGGTATTGCCTATGGGATTTAACCTCCACAAGGACTATCTAATGGAACAAAAAATATTTGTGGTACAAACTCTAACCTTCAAACTTCAGTTCTCAGTAGCAAGCTCTTCTAAAAACACTTCTAGCAAAATTGATTGAGAAATCAGTATCTTCATAAGAATTAAGGAATAGAGGAAATATTTTTAAACTTATTAAAATGAATCTAAGATTCTAAAAAGTAGAAGTCATTGATTTACTAAATACTTAAGAAAACAAGACAGTCTTTCATTCATTTGCCCATTTGTTTACTCACTCAAGTATTATTTAGTACTCTGTGTAAAACATTGTGCTGGGGTTGGAGGAGATCTAACTGTAGCAAAACAGAATTCTTGCTCTACTTAAATCATCTACTACTGAGGATTATAATATAAACTGTAGCAAAACAGAATTCTTGCTCTACTTAATCAAATCATCTAATACTGAGGATTGTAATATAAACAGTTCTTGAATTTATTAACTAGTTAGCAAGAATCAGAATTCCTAGACTATATAAGAAGGGACCAAACCCAAATAGTTTTCAAATATAGGATTGGTCAAAAGGATGAATAAACCCAATCAGCAGAAGAATATGATAATCTTTCTATACCAGGAATCTCCCTAAGTTGCTAGCATATTCTTCCAATCATTCAAGGACTTTAATCCTAGCATACAAGAAAAAATATGAAATAAGGCGGCTACCTTAAAGGTAAGGTAAATATTCAGAGTAAGGAAAGGTAAGGTAAATATTCAGAGTAAGGAAAGGTAAGGTAAATATTCAGAGTAAGGAATATTTACCTTACTCTGAGTAAGGAATATTTGAGCTAAAAAACTAGACCCCTGGGGCGCCTGGGTGGCTCAGTCGTTAAGCGTCTGCCTTCAGCTCAGGTCGCGATCCCAGGGTCCTGGGATTGAGCCCCGCATCGGGCTCCCTGCTCCGTGGGGAGCCTGCTTCTCCCTCTCCCACTCCCCCTGCTTGTGTTCCCTCTCTTGCTGTGTCTCTCTCTGTCAAATAAATAAATAAAATCTTTAAAAAAAAAAAAAAACTAGACCCCTAAGAGGGGTGCTTGCGTGGCACAGTGTAGGTTAAGCCTCTAACTTTTGGTTTCAGCTTAGGACATGATCTTAGGTCTTGATCTCAGGGTTGTGAGATGGAGCCCCATGTCGGCTCCACGCTCAGTGCAGAGTCCACTTGGGACTCTCTCTGCCCCCTCCTCTGTGTGTGTGCACTCTCACGTGCGCACGCTCTCTCTCTCTCTCAAGTAAATGAGTAAATCTTAAAAAAAAAAAAAAAAAGGAAAAAGAAAGACCTCTGCAAAAGAAAGGCTAATGGAAGTTGGAGACCCTTAGACTCTATAATGTCTATGGGGATTGAAAAAAAAAATGGATCCAATGGATCACAGACCTAAATGAAAGAGCTAAAACTATAAAACTATAATAAGAAAGCATAAGAGAAAATATTCAAAACATTGGATTTGGCAATGTTTTCTTGGATATGACACCAAAAGCAAAGGCAACAAAAGAACCAAAACAGATAAACTAGGTTTCATCAAAATTGAAAACTTGTGTGCCAAAGGATACTGTCAGAGAATGAAAAGGCAACCCAGAGAATGGATAAAATATTTGCAAATCATATATCTGATAAGAAATTAATATCTACAATATATTAAGGATTCCCAAAACTTAACAACAAAAACAAACAAATAACTATTAAAGAACTTCAATAGATATTTCTTCAAGGAAGATGTACAAATGGACAATAAGCACATGAAAGGATATTCAACTTCACTAATCATTACAGAAAAGTAAATAAAAATCACAATGAGATACCACTTGACACCCAGAAGAATGGTTATTATTTAAAAAAAGAAAAAAATAAATGTTAGCCAGAGTGTGGGGAAATTGAAACCCTTATGCATTGCTGGTGGGAATGCAAAATAGTGCAGCTGATGTGGAAAATGGTATGGCAGTTCTTCAAAAAATTAAACAGAATTATCATATGATCCAGAAATTCCATTTGTGGGTATATATCCAAGAAATTTAAAGCAGGGATGCAATCAGATATTTGTCCACCAATGTTCACAACAATATCATTATTCATAATAACCAAAATGTAAAAGCAACCCAAATGTCCATCAACTGAGGAATGGATAAACAAAATATGATCTATACATACAATGAAATACCAGGCAGCTTTAAAGAGGAAGGAAATTCTGACATATGCTACAACATCTATGAACCTTAAAAATATTATGCTAGGTGAAATAAGCCAGGCACAAAAGGACAAATATTATATGATTCCACTTATATGAGATACCTAGAATAATCAAATTCATGGGTAAGGAGAGTAGAATAGTGATTACCAGGGACAGGGGTAGGGGTAGCAAGGTAATGTGTTCTTGTTTAATGGGTACAGAGTTTCAGTGTGGAACGGTGAAAAAGTTCTGGAGATGGATGTCGGTGATGGTTGCCGACAATGTGAATGTACTTAATGCCCCTGAATTACACACTTCATAATAGTTAAAGTGGCAAATTTTATGTTATAAATACTGCACCACAATTATTATTATTTTTTTAATTTCACAAGAATTTGCTGAAAACTGTAAGGAAGAGAGAGTCAGTAGAATACCAAAGTTATAGCAGTTAGCAGGGGAGTCAAGCTTGACAGGATACACACGTGCTTCCCTGGTATCTGTTTTGCTAGGCAATACTCCTTTCTATCTATGCAGTACCACTATTTCGTAAGAAATTGTACAACAGATACAAAAAAATCAATCAAAATATGCAAAATATTACTGCACTCTCACCATGTTTTAGTTTCCTGAATTTAAACATTTAAAGATAATCTCATTTGTAACCTCTGTCATGTTAGCCCTTTTGTTCTCAAATGGTAATAAGGGCTTCTAAGAATCTAATTTATTGCAGATGGGAAGGGAATATAAGACATTTACATATAAATCACAAAGAAATGGCAGGAAGATTAATTTTATATGGAAATTAGGAGTTTCCCAAATATTTATTTGGATTGTGTGGTACCTATATTCAGAACGGGATCCAGTTTAAAAAAAAAAAAAAGGCACAATTCATCTCCCCCCGAAGTTTGTCCCATGCTGGTCACTGAAGCATTTGCTCATTATACAGACCTCTAGGCAGACTTAGTAACCTTTCCCAAATTAAGAAAATTCCCATATCTTCTATTACTTTCTACCTTGCTCTCTGCACTTTAGCCACACTGACTTCCTTGCTTTTCCATAAACACATCAAATACGCCTTCAGGCTGCTGCAATTGCCTCTTCTTGTGACTGGAATGATTTCCCTCTTGCTTCCCTGGCTCCCTCACGTCCCTACCTCAAATATCACCTCTAAAAGGCTTTTCTAGCCACCCTTATTAAATAATGCCTCCTTCCCTCAATTCTCTGTGTCCTGCTGTATGTTTCTCCACAGCATACAGATAGTGGGTTCTGTTTATTTACTCATTATCTATCTCAAAACTAGCATGAAACCTCCATGTTCTGTTCACTGCTATATCTATGCTCTCTGCAATAGTACCCGAGTAGCTACTCAGTAAATACCTGCTGAAGGAAGAGAGTGAATAAAGGAAGAAGGGAGGAAAGGAGGTATTGCTGTTCATCTGCAGAAACATAAATGCTGAGAACAGTGATGCTGTTTTAGAGCTGACCTGGAGCCACTCAGCCTCCCTTTACCGCTACCCTTGGGATCTCTGCCAGGCTCTCCCTCCCCACAAACCTCAACGGCACTGATACCAATTTGGATGCCAACTCCTAACCGACACATTTCAGATGCCAACCAGATACAGCTTAATGACTGATCACCAGCTCAAGACAAATCGGTTAGAAATTTTAGTTTTAACTTTTTTTTTTTTTTTACTGTTGGACTATAGTCCACTTCTTAAGCAAATCCTCCAATAGATAACTCTCACTTTTAGGAAAAGATCAGGGTGTCAGTCTTTGTAGTATATCAAATTGAGTACATGTTAAAACATTTGGCTCTTTTATGCAAAGAAAGCTAAATATTGTCATCTAGAATTGATGAACCCAAACTGTGGCAAAAAATAAGCAGGAGTGCTATTCCTTTCCTGAGTAAGAAATAAGAAATATGACTCATTCATCATGACCTAGTAATGATAAAAAGCTAGGTTTGAGAAGTCTAAATTACTAAACTCAACTTATTTCTCCCACATACTTAGTAAGTTTCAGTGAAAAGGAGCTATTTGTAATGAGTTGAGCATATATTGGTGTAATAAATATGATTCATTTCTTCAGCAAATCTGTATCGAGAATGACTGCATCTAAGGCACCATGCAGGGATGCTAATATGAACAAGCTATGGTCTCTACACTTAAAATCTTAACAGTCTAGTGGACAAGCTGCCAGTCAACAACCACTAGAACTCAGATATATCACAGAACTCAAGCTTCTAATTGTCATGTTTATATACCCCACTAAAATGCAGTATTTAAGTAGACAGTAGATATTTAAAGATCATTTGCATTAGAAAATTATATACAATGCAAAATAAATTTTCCAAAAATGTTTTAAAACCCTTAAGAGTAAACACCTTGAATCATTAATGTTAAACTTTAATTGACATAAATCATTGTCTCTTTGTGACAATAAGTACTATGATTTAGATTACATTTGAGTGTATCAATTTGGGGTACTAAAAATATTTGTACTCCTCTAATTAAAAATGTCTATATTCTCAATTTCTGGGACATAAGAACTTTAGATGAACACTCTCTTCTTCTTTCCTAACCCTGCATAAGGTCACTTTGCTTTCTCTACTGCTCCATCCCCTAACACCCAGGATCTCATACATGGCTTCATTCCCTCTTTCTTCTCCATTTCATCACTCATATTTGAGCCTGAATGGACTTTGCCTAGACATTTCACACTCTTATCCCTTTTAATGGGACTCGTCCTTTTCTTTCAAACTCTTGTCTAGGTTGGGAAAGTTCCTTTGATTTCCTCAAAATAAAACAAGCAAAACATTCTAATCATGGCCAAGTCAGAGTAATACAATAACATCCCTAGACCAGGAAAGCAAAGTCCCTCAACCTTTAAAACAACCCCAAAAGCACTTTAAATGTCTTGGTATGTTTCATAATATCATAATGTCTTCAAACTTCCACCTAAATCTCAACGTTGGTTTAACACAAATAGACCACCCAAGAATCAGTATTCAAGATGAACATTTAAACAATCTTCAATCTGTCTTATTCACTAGGGTTGTAATTACATAGTCTGCTTTAACTGCAAATGGAGATTATTTCAGCTCCTTTATGGATTGAAAAGATTTCAATCCTTGGTAATGTAATCACTAGGTATATTTGGGCGGGATACGTACAACAGCATTCATAGGATGAATACAATTTTATTGCCTCTGAAAAGAATGTGCACGTTACTCAGGTTAGTGATCACTGCAAGTCTTTAGGAAGGTTAGCAAACTTCTGAGCCTTAGTGTTCTCAACTCAAAAAGTGGTTGTAAAGATTTAAAAGAAGCATCTGAAGATCCCTTAATGAACTGCTTGGCAAAATTGAGCTCCATACTTGAGGCTGTTAAATTAATGTTATTATCAGAAATCTTAACAATATGTAAGTGGTGCTGCTATCCATATTTTTCTTTATGACAGTGTACCTGTTCATATATTCATTTTCTGTCTTCATAATGTTGCCATGACCCACCTCTTGCAATGCATAGTCTATTATCTTTGTAACTGGGGAAGAATTGTGGATTGCTAAAGGAAACAATAAATAAAACAACTCAATTATTACCCTTAGTTCAATGATTTCCTTTACAAGATTTGGTTTTTGTTAATGATCACCAATGAAATAAAGTAAGCGAATGGCCATATTGGCAAATATTTCCTTCAGGCTCAAACATCTTATTTGCTGATTTAAAAATTGAGAGTTACATTCCTGATGATTGAAGTACTAGAGTAAGTTTGATTTCACACATAAGTGAGAAATTTCATATGTTATTTAAAAAAATTCCAGTCAAAGTAGATAGTTTTAAGATGCATTATTAGGATATCTGGCAGGTCACCTCTACTGAACTGCTCTCTATTAATGAAAAATTCTGATGGATCAGGTTCAAAATCAGAAAGAAAACCTAACTGGATAGTTAACAAATTCTTGAGTTTTAGATACTTCTTTCATGTTTTTCTACTTATAAGTTTTTAGATACTTCACATAAACTATTTGTAATAGCTTATTACTGACAACTTTACCAACAGAGAATTCAAAATGGAATGGTCTTATTAGAGATGTATAACTAGAACTGTCTTTAAAAACAGGATTAAAAGTAAATGTAACAACAGTGCACTTTAAATGCTGTACCATTTGTATTCAAAATAGAATACATTTTGATTATAATATACTAAGTTACCAAATGTCTACCTACCATTATTGAACACCTCCTTATCATGTGTGAGACCCTGAAATGGATTTTTTTATAGAACCCCTTAGAAGAAGACACTTCCAATCCTACAAATAATGAAGTTGCATTTGAGAAAAAGTATTTGGCTAAGACCACATATATAGCAAGAGAAATATCTAGAAAAACACATTTCAACTACACTAACATGAATACAAATTTATTCCTCTATATTTTTAACCCTTTATAAAAATATTTTATAAATATTCTGAAATATAGTAAGGATGTAATATGAATTTTTAAGAATGTCTCTGCATAACAATCCTATAAATATTCATTCCTGAAAGTCTGTCGGATGATCTCATGAGATTGTAAGAACCTTGTTCCCACTTGACCCTTGAGGATGCCATTTCTCTTCTCCTTACATGAATTACCATGAGCCAAGTTTGTCCTGGGTAACAAGAATATGTGTTACGTTAAGGGGGACAAATCATCACTTAAACTTTGTTATATTTTATTCCATGAAAGGATCATCTATAAAGATTAGTCCCATAATACTCATCTACATGGAATGTTAATTTTGTTATGTTATTATATCATTATCCAGAGAAAGCAAAGGAAGGCATAATTTACCAATAAAATCTTCAATGTATCTTATTCAAAATGTACATATAGTTAATAAGCTATCCTTACCCTAAATCCTGGATGGTCCATTGTCCATTGGACTTGAAAGAATAATCACTTATTCTTTAAGTTAAATCAATAAATAAGAGGATACTTTTTTATCAATAACATTTTTCTCATTTTCCCGTTTTACTTTTCTGTATGGATTTTAATATCTACCATTTACTTCTTTTTTTTTTGAATTTCTAATTATAGACTCTCAGGAAGATGAAAATAATTACTTAGATTCTAAGATACACAGTTTATGAGCAACTAGTACAGTTGACAGATACTACATCTAGTGAAATCACCCCTATTTTTTGAAAATAATCAGATGAGGGGCGCCTGGGTGGCTCAGTCGTTAGGCATCTGCCTTTGGCTCGGGTCATGATCTCAGAGTCCTGGGATCGAGCCCTGCATGGGGCTCCCTGCTCAGTGGAAGCCTGCTTCTCCCGCTCCCCCTGCTTGTGTTCCCTCTCTCCCTGTGTCTCTCTCTGTCAAACAAAACAAAACAAAACCTTTAAAAAAAAAAAAAAGACAATAATCAGATGACACAGGATGTCTAGTTTGGTATATAACACACAGAAAATTTCATTAGAAATCTCTACAGAAATGTTTTGTGCTTATTTTTTTAATGCATCCGTCTAATCTTATTAATCCTTCTTTAGGAGCTCCATTTTCCAATTATTTGTATTAATAATTTGACCAAACAGTGGAGAAAAATTTGTATTACGGGCATATATATCAAATGTTCAGAAGATGATATGTAGAGAAGAGAAAAAGGGATAGAAAAAGGCATACATTGCAGAGCAGAGATGGTAGGTTAATGACATGGTAAATATACTTACTCCCTCTAAATTTCCAAGTGAAGAATCAGGTGCAATTAGTTTTATTGTATTTTGATAATTGATTCAGAAAGCTTTGTAAAAAATCCAAGGAGACATTTTAAAGAAATTTATAATCAATAATAAAAGTCTCTCAAACACATGACAAAAGGAAATCATGAAATGAATAGCAATGAAATTACAATCAAATAAATTGTATATTTTAATAATAATATATGGCATTTTGGGCTCCCTGTTACATCAGTTTAAAAATCCAAAGGTAATCCATTTCCTGTATAAAAGAAGAAATAACAGCATGTTTTCCCTTAAAATACAGTTGTTATTCTAAAGAAAAAAGAAGAAAGAACTCTTCTCAGTGTGGCTAAAAAGATATCAAATAATCCAACTGTATATATATGTCAACTCAAATTTGTCTGTGGCAGATTATGTTTATTGGCACTGTTCAAGGCATTCCCACCTCCTGTCCCTCTTTATCATGGTCTGGCCTTTTTCCTCACCACCCAGAAGAGTTTTGTTCCTCCAAAGTTTACTCTACCTTTGGCTGCCAAGAGCTGATGGCTTTCCCTGTTGCCTAAAGCCATTTCCTTCCAGCTATACATGGGCGTGGGGGGTGGGGGAGAGCCAGTTAAACCTTCAATGAAGAAATTCCATTTTGCAGGATGGCAAGATACCGAAACTGTTCTCTCACATTCTACAAAAGTAGTCTACCCACATTCTGTGAATGCTCTTCCATATATCCTCAAATGCAAATTAGTTTTATACAATTTTATAATATCCATTTTATTAATGCACTGCCATCTTACGTGATATTCTAACTTACATCATTCTGAAGAAGAAAGCTATACTACCTCTGTGTAAGAATAATAAGCTAATTTGTGACATGTAAAACAGGGGGCCATCTCCAATTAGCACACAGGGGCACTCCCACCCATTACAACCACAATGTGCCACCTTAGCAGCAAATTCAACAAAATTCATGAAATAGTTTAGTCCTTCCAGAAGAAATATGATTGCAAATTCTTTACAAGAAAAAAAGCTGGTCACTCGCTAGATAAAAAATATGAAAGCTGCTTGCCTAAATGAAAGCTAGATTTTCAACCACATGTTAATACCAAAAATATTTAATATCTTTAAATACAGATGCAAAAAAAATAATAATGGGTGGATTATTGCCATATGAAGTGTGTATATTGTATAAATTCTAGTATAAATTGACACTATCATTAACCAGCATGAATTTTGAAGCCCCCTTTCCTCCACACCTAATAATAGCGATAGATCTTCACGGATTAGCCCACAGTGTCTCTCTGAACCTTCCCAAGTGGACACTTTGGATTTGTGAGATAATTTGCCCCTTGAACTTGGAGTAAACACCAACTTGGATCATGTCAGTACCGGATCTATGGCCTCAGTCTCATTTGAACATACTTCCATCAACTGAGCTCATTCAAGTATCCATATTTATTACAAAACAATATTGTAAATGTAGTGATTACTGATAGACCCTCAAATTGTTGGCAAAAGATACAGATTTAAACCTAATAAGGTCATCATTGCACGTTAGAAGTCACTCATACAAAGGCATATTGGCTTATGCACTCCAGTTTTCCTTCCAAATATATCTTAATCCAGTTGTGGTCACTGCTTTCCTAAAACTATGTTATAATCTACTTACCTTTGAACACATTATAGCCTACGCTGCCGAAAGATGGGAATACATCTCAGGATATTTTACTCCCTCAAAATCATAGTACAGGTTCGTAAATGTACCAGATGCTCAACAAATAAAAAAGAAATTGAATCATAAAATGCAGAAATAGACTGGGTTGATGTGCTCTATGGTGAAATAAGTCATGTCTTTGTACTTTATTATTTACATAAATATTTAGGAACCCCCCACTACTTCATGCCAGGCACTGTTCTGGACACTGGGCCAACAATAAAGACTTGGTCTCTGTTCCTTTAGAGCTTTCAATATTCAAATCCACAAAATATCTGCATGCTATAATAAGCACCATGAAGGAAACAAACAAGTACCAAGACAGAGACTAACAGATGACAACCTACTTTTGACAGGTAATCAAGAATGATCACTTGAGGAAGAGACCTTTGAGCTGAGATTTAAAGTTTGAGAAGGAGCTAGCCATTCAAAGAACGAAAGGAATAGTCCACGCACTGGGAACAGTATTTAAAAAGCCTTAGGGGGTGAAATTATTCCATGTGTTACAGGTACTAAAAGACCAGTGTGACTGGAGCATATAAATGAGGGGGATGGATTCAGTGAGCTTATAAAGAAGGGCCAGATCAGAGAGAGCTGTATGCTAACTGAAGGAATTTGTTGTTGATAGATTTCTATGTGTCTGCATTTATTCCTTTTTTTCTACGCAGTTAGTTAATGAATGTTTTTAAGGAGAGGCACAATGGTATTGCTGTGTATGGAGAGTGAATCGTAGGGGAGGAAACTATGGAAGTAGAGAGACTAATATGAAGCCTGTAGCAGAAATCCAGGTAAATTATGACGGTGGTTTGAACTAATTTATTGGCATAGTAGACATAGAGAACAAAGCTAAAGAGATATATCTGAGAAGTATAAATGAATAGAGATATATCTGGAAGAGAAAACTGAGAGATCTAAATCTGGACTAGTTATGGATGAAATGCTGTCTTGAGGAAGAGAGAGAGCAATAACATTTGGATGGTGAAGCCATTTATTCAGATGTTAAAGACTGGGGGAAAAGATCTAAGACAGTTTTAGAGAAAATCATAATCATACCATTATGACATTTAGAATGATCCATTTACATTAATAAACTTTAAGCTCCTCAGCAAGGTCAGGCCTTGGATTAGAAAAATACCAAATAAATCCTCCCAGCATATCACATTCTTTCATGTATCTACTAGGAATAGAAATTAGATAAATGTTAGTTTATATTATTAATGCAAAATGCAAGAGTCTATTTTTTTTTTCTTGCCACAAAGAAAGTGGTTTGGTCATATTGAATACAGTGAATAGGACCCCACTGATTCCACCTCTGAATTTCTTACATTTTCTTTGCTGCCAAAACCCACCTCGGCAACAGGTAGCAAAAACAGAAGCACTACCACTGGAGGGTTCCCATGATTATTTCTTGGTCCTATGGGACACAATGAGGTATAAGGATGCTCTTGGCAGAGAGCCAGACCTGACTCATCTTTCTTCTGTAGACTCATCAAGGTACCCAGTTAGCCCTACCCTAAACCATAGGAATCATGGCATATTGTATACTGAACCTCTGTAAAAATATGTCACTGGTCCCATGATTGCACAATGGTTCACTTCCAAAAGGGAACCTCCAATAGACAGGTAATTTATTTTATTTTATTTTTATTTTTTAAAGATTTTATTTATTTATTTGACAGAGAGAGACACAGCAAGAGAGGGAACACAAGCAGGGGGAGTGGGAGAGGGAGAAGCAGGCTTCCCGCTGAGCAGGGAGCCCGATGCGGGGCTCGATCCCAGCACCCCGAGATCATGACCTGAGCCGAAGGCAGACGCTTAACGACTGAGCCACCCAGGCGCCCCTAGACAGGTAATTTAAACATATACAAAATGCAAAAACGTATCTTAAGCAAAACTATTACCAGTTGCCTAAAGGCACACTCTCCATTACACCAAAAGTTATATTTTGTCTAGCATTCTGTGAATAAGCTATTCTAACAATCATGATAACTCCATACATAAGGATCAGATAAGACTAGCTTTGAATAATAAAAAAAAAATTTAAAATCCTATTTACCATAGTTCCTGAGAAAGTGAATTCTAGTTTAATTATTTTTAAAAATGGAAAAAGAATTTGAAGACGTTTCAATAAAATGGACTATTCAATCATTGCATTTGGTTTGCAGATTATATATAGTTAGGTTTTATTGATGTTAAAGCAAAAATCATGGAAATATATTTTAAATTCTCGAAAGAAAGGAAGGAAGGAAGGAAGAAAAAAGAAAGAAAGAAAAACAATGTCTTCCTCCTGCCCACTGGGAAGGAGGAAAAATAGAAAAGAACATTAATTGTGTTTCTGAAAAGAAATGAGCCTCCCAACACTGACACACAGAAACTGAAAATCCACCATTCTTTGAAAAGCCTGTGTTAATTTGGTCTTTATCTTATTGAAATTAGCTTTTTAAAAACTCCCCTAAGCTTCTCAGATAAAAAAAACTGTTCTTAGCTTCAGAGGAGATAAACATTACTAGGAAGGCTGCAACTATAATTTAAAAAGAAACACTAAAATAATGAGTAAAATGTTTGTTATAATCACAGAAGTTGACATTAAAGTTTCTTAGTTTGGTAATCTTGTTTTGATCTTTTGTCTTTAATACAAGTAACGAAAATATCTATTTTTTCCCTGCAAGTAAATGACAGTTTCAGTTGAGACCGATAAAAAGTTAAAATGATTCTAAATCTCTTCTGAATTGCACTATAAAATGCTTATTTGTTGGGGGGACTGTGTTTGAGAAATGGGGCTAAGCAGTTGTCTATTCCTCATGTTTGTGAGCTGCGAAGGGGTGCGGCGCTGTTTCGCTGTCCCTACATACAGGTAGAATCCGCTATGCTGGTTCTGCACGCTCACCTTTGCAGATGGGAAATACAACACAGGCTTTTTTTCTCGCAAAGAATACGACCTGCCCCTGGAACTGAAACCCATCCAACAATTTTGCTAGCATAGACAGTAAGAAAAAGCGGACGCAAACCATCAAGTATAAGTGCCTTTCCTTTCCACATTTTCGGAACCTGCCAGCAAACGCACACAGTCAAAATCCGCACTGGAAACAGGCGCCTTTCCAGCTCCTCTTTCTCTAATTGCTTGGACCTCTCCGTTCAGCTTTTCTCCTCTCTACTTTCGGGTGGCCTAACACCAAGTGGCCAAAACCGCGAGATGGGAAAATGGATACAGGTGGGTGTGGCGGCTGAGGCGAGCACTGGCGAGAGACGGAGGGCTTCCCGGTCCGCCACACTAGAGGAGCAACAGAAAAGCCACTTACTTGCAACCCTGCCCGCCGACAATGCCCATCCAGCGCGCCCGCACAATCTGGCCTGTGAGGAGCGCGCGGGCTTCAGAGACCCTTCCTCGCTCCTGGTCTCTCCCCACCGGCGTTCTCTCTGTAGCTCCTTCGCCCTCTTTCTTTTGGCTCCTGTTGCTCAGCCGGCGCCTGCCACCCCCAGCTGCTGGCACGCAGGCTAGCCCAGCGCCAGCCCAGGCGAGAGGGTGGAATTGGAAACCAGACCCCCGCCGCCGGAGCGCTGGCCAGGGCCAGCACCGAGACTGAGCCCCTCCTTCCGGGGCGCGCCCAGACCAGCGGCAGCCCCGCCCCCGCCCCCCGCGGCAGCTGCGCCGCCGGCTCCCCCGCCACTCCTCCCTCCCCGCCCTTTCCCCAGCCAGCGTCGCCCGCTCTCCACGCCCGCGGCTAGCATCCCGCTGGACTCGCTAGGAGCGCCGGGGCGGCCGGGCTGCCTCTTCTCCGATGTGCGCTGGGAGAAGGCAGGGGTGGGGGCCGCGACCTCCCATCCACGGCTACCCCATCGGGCGGGGCGCGCGCGCGCGCGCCTGTGTGTGTGTGTGTGTGTGTCGGTCCAACAGCCTCAAGAGCCCTTCCCTTACCTCACCCCCGCCCCCCCCACACACACACCTTCCTCCCTTCCTCCCTTCCTGCTCAGCACAATCGGCTAAGGTTTCCGAGAAGTCGCTGAGTGTGGTTTGGTGGGAAGCCGGGGGAGAGCTCCAGGCCGAGGAGGTGAGGACCAATGGCAAAGGCCTGACCAGTGTCTCCTGTGCCCCGGGCTCTTGAGGATTTAGGACTGGGAATCGGTTCCTTCTCAGAGGCTTTGCCCATGGAGACTGGAGAGGTGCCGCGCAAGACCTATCTCTAGGCTGCGATTTTTTTTTTCTCTTTTTATAGCAGATCGATCGGGTTGCCGAATCTTCGAAGGCCGGCAATGAAAGCGTTTCCTTTCGAAGGTGGAGCGAGGAGTCAGAGGATGTTGTGGGTGGAGAGGGAGATGTGGGGTAGAGGCTGCTCTCCCAGACCTGGACCGGCTCATCTGGATACATCATCAGTCATATAGGTTCCGAGTTCAGAGCTGGGTAGGAACGACCGTGAAAATGAATCTTTATAAAAATTTTTGTGTGGTGTGTGTGTCTGTGTATGTATGTATGTTTTCTACAGCAGTCTGCTGGGAAGGACAGTAATAAAAACAGAATTGAATTATTTTTCTCAAGAAGAAACAGGAAATTTCCACCATTATGTTGGGGTGGGGTGGGTTTCTGGATTCAGGCCTTAAAGGAGGGCAAATCACATTGTATCACATTGTATAGTGTACAATATAGTATAAATATAAGTGGTGGGCATTTGCATCTATGGTTTATTTGCTTCCACACCTTCTACGTGGAAATGATACTCAGTGGTAAATACACAGGATTTTAAGTCCCAGGGTTTACCTATCCCTGCTGCTACTGAGGTTTGCCCTGGGCGTTGACCTTACATTCTTGACTCGTAAGATGTGCCACTGAAGGAAGGAAGCTTTCTGTTTCACAGGCTCTCCACTGAAGGGTGAACTTGGACACCTGGAGATAATTCTCAATGCCACATCATAGCCAAGTCATCTTCTCTTCCTTGATTGGTCTCAGAGGTAGAAATAAGAGTTCAACTATACTAGGAGTGACAGCCTTTTTTTTTTTTTATTAGATTTAATCAATTCTGCTCTCTCTCTCTCTTTTTTTTTTTTCTTGGCCACATTCAAGTCCCTCCTCAACTAAATTGTCCAATGAATAATCATAGAGAAGTAAAGTGAGTTCAATCAACCTTCTGTCTTAAAGCTCTCTGACATCTGATCTCATATCTATCAGGGAATAATCCATATGATGTTCAGAATAATTCAAAACCACAGGATTTCAAATCATGTTATTTTTTTCCTTAAGAGGATAAATTAGAACACAAACACTTTAGCTGAGTAAGACAACTGAAAAAATGATCAATGCCTCTAAAATGATGAAATTTATTAATATAATTAACACAGATTTGATCAACAAATTCCAAAATACTCAAAGCTTTAGAGAAGCAAATGTATGATATTTTAAAAAGTAGTCTATGATATTTTAAAAAGTATGATATTTTAAGTATGATATTTTAAAAAATAGTCTAAAATGAAAAAAATAGTGAGTCTAGTGGATTTGTTATTCCTAGAGATGGTGCAAAATGAAGATAAAAATAGATTCAAGATGAATTGATAAATAATGGTACCATATGGAATGAATTATTATAAGACATAGAGTCACTTTTGGTAGTTGCCATATAACACTACCCAGAAAAAATCACTTGGGATAGTGATGGCATATTGGACTAGGTGATCCATTGGTTTAATGAAGTGTAGCAGTTTTTAATAGTGGACAAAAAAATACTTCCCACCAGTGTGGTAGGAGATTTGGTGTCCCTCTCCTTCTGCCACTAAAAAAATAATGAATAACATACACTATGCTTTGTCGATTTGTATATATATACAGTTGATCTTTGATCAGCACAGGTTTGAACTACATAAGTGTATTTATGTATGATTTTTTTCAATATATATATTGGAAAATATTTTTGAGATTTGCAACAATTTGAAAAAATTCCCAGATGAACCACACAGCCTAACAATATTGAATGTTAATATTTGCAATGCTCTATTATGAATATGACTATAATACTGTATGCCATAAAAATTTTATAATGATTCATTCGTTAGCATATAGACTAGGCTACCACGAAGCAGTCATATCAGTTATACTAGGCTACCATAAAGCAATCACATTGCTGCTTCTTTGTTATTAATGTGTGAATCATTATACCTATAAATAAAAATGAATTTCTTTTTCACATTATCTTTTTTGTTTTTGATGTCTAGTGTTAGTAATACATATTCTACTGTAAGAGTTCACCCACAAGTACATATCATACTGGATATACCTATATTCTTGTTACAGGTTGTCCAAAACAAAACTTCCTTGGTCTGTCTGAAGGATCCTTGGAAGGATTTGCCTATGAGCTCATTGGCAAAGGTTGGTGTATATTATTAATTATCTTCCCAATTCTCTTTTATCTCTCAACCATTTACCCCATATATATTGTATGTGTCATTTTTAGTCTCCCAAACATTTTGTAATCTGTTGCTTTTAGTCTATGCTGTCTGTATTTTTATTGCCTTTTTGGCAGCTCTGAGATTTTTGTCTCTATTTAAATCCAGGAAAGAACTATCTGGAACTCTCATTAAGTATTATACTAAACATACCTGAGAGTTCATCAAACATTAAGTGATGGTGTCCTGTGCTATTGAGAAGGTTAAAGGATAGGCTTGAATTATGGGAGGCAGAAAAGATATCTGGTTGAACCAGACAACAACCAATAAATTCCTAAGGCTCTTCACAAATGATGTTCTATAATTCGGGCACAAAAAGTAGAGATATTTATGTGTTGAAATTAACCAATAGTATATTTCAAAACAAGAATAGGAATAAAAATTTATTTTACTTTGTGACACCATGGAAATCCATACTTCTATTTTGTCCACAATTACCTCTCCAATTGTTAAAACTTCTATAAAGTTCCTGGAGGAGAGAGAAATAGACAGTAATATGAAGACAGTAAATTAAACAGTACAGTACCAGAAGAGTTTGTTTTTTTTTCACTAAATAGGATTATAAATCTATATTTATCTTCTAATATCTGCTACATGGCAATATTCTAACTTGAGTAAAAACAATTATGCTGTTGTGAAAATGAAAGAATAAAGCTACGATTTTTTTGTGTATACATAGCTAAAAAGCAGGTTTCAAAAGTCAGGTTTCAAAGTAGAATTACAAAGAAAGAGAACTATAATTAAAACAGTGCAATACACAACGAAGATTATCAGTCATAGGTTGGAATAATAAGAAAGATGGACAAATTATGCAGAATGAAACAACAAAAGAAAAGTGGTTTCCAAAATGTATCAGCATTAGAGTATTTGCTCTTCTAAATTGACATGGTGTGAGTTTTTATGCCAGTAAACTCATGTGAAGAAAAATAAATGTGTTTTTTCTTGTATGTGGTAGATGCTTTGTAGTATATTGATTGGTCAATTATTCATGAATTCCCACTAAATCAAACGGCCCACCAATGAGTCCTATACCAGAACAATGCTTTCGTTGATCAGATGCTTTCTATGGAATGCCTTTTCATCAAAACTGCTGTTCTCAAAGTTCTCTTCTTGCAGAAGCCTTAAACTAGACTAGATTACCCAATATACGAAACATTTGTGCTTAGACATTGGGCAACAAGATACACAAGACTGTCATCACTGAGAGAAAAGACATAAACAAGGTGCGTCCTATGATGATCCCAACTTACTACATGAAATTAGTTTCCAGACTGTAGCACAGGAAGGGGAAAATACAAAAAGAGCCCCACAATCTCCCTGAATTGAGAAGATGGAAACTGAAGTTTAAGAGGCTGAAGCAGCTAGAATTTGTAAGACAGAGTACCATAGAGAAGAAACCTATACAGAAATCTGCAGAGGAGTGCCCTCACGTTTTTGGTGGATACTGACATGTGGTGGTGTGAGAACCAAATTATCTAAGGCCAGGGAAAGAACTAATGGAAAACTGTAGGTAACAAAATCCTAGACTTCACATGGGCTAGAAATAATTTGTGTTTCCCCCAGCTAAAGTAGAAAAACCTCATCACACATAAGATACTGGAGGGTCCTTAGAAGGGTATTGTCTTAGTAATGGGGCTATATTATTTTTAGATTAAAGTTGCTTTGGATTTACACTAACAAAGCTTAAAAGCAGACTTAAAAGGACCCAACTGATTTCAACGTGCTTAAATTCTAGCCAGAATAAAGTCCAATACTTTCTAAAGGACTTAACGATGTAAAATTAACACTGACTAGCATCAGATTTAAAAACTTACCAGGCATGCGGGCGCCTGGGTGGCTCAGTCATTAAGTGTCTGCCTTCGGCTCAGGTCATGATCCCGGGGTCCTGGGATCTGAGCCCCGCATTGGGCTCCCTGCTCCACGGGAAGCCTGCTTCTCCCTCTCCCACTCTCCCTGCTTGTGTTCCCTCTCTCACTGTCTCTCTCTGTCAAATAAATAAATAAAATCTTAAAAAAAAAAAAAAACAACTTACCAGGCATGCAAGAAGAAGGAAAATATGAGCCATAGTCAACAGAAAATTCAATCAACAGGAACAGATCCAGAAATGGCAAAGATGATAGAATTAACAGTTGAGGACGTTAGGTTCCATATTGTAAGTGTACTCTGTATGCTCAAGACTGTAGAGAAAAATCTGAACATTATGAGGAGAAAAATAGAAGATATAAAAACAACAAATTGGAACCTCTAAATATGAAAAATATGGTATCAGAAATGAAAATTCACTTTATATGAATGCAATTTTCAGAAGAACAAAGAATATATGTGTATATGCAAAATAGAAAATTCATGACCTCTGTAATCCCAAACTTCATGTGCAGCCTTTTTTAACAGTTTGACTACTCTCATTCCAGACTTTAATTTGCCTATATAAATAAATATGTCATTATTATTTGAAACAGTAAAGTATTAATGCAATAATTGCTTTGCAGTTATAATAATTTATAGGAATCTGTGATCATCCTTAGCTTTGGATAAGCATTTTAATGTATTTACCTAACATATTACATTTATTAAGTTCACCCTCAAGGATCAGAAATTTTCTTCCATTAAAGATATATGAAACAGATCCTGAAGATAGTTCCAAAAGAGAAATTTAAAAATATTTCAGCAATAGCGCTAGTGAAATCAAGATGTAACTTCCCAAGCTGCTACTTTAAATGGGATATCAGCTATTTAAATGTATTAATTTCAGTATATTTACTGAATTGAAACTTCTATTATGTGACATAAAATGTAGTTTGGAAATATAGGCATCCTTTTTGTTGTTATTTTGATTGCTGTCAGAAGTAGAGTGTTGACTAATTTGACTGTATGGTTTAGGTTGTAGTAATAACTGAGTTTTGTCAGTAGTAGATGTTAAAGCAAAGATGGGAGTGGAACATTTGAGAAAGAAGAAACTGTTAAAAAAAAAAAAAAAAGACAGTAGATCTAAAATGTAGACATCTGTGCTAAGTCCCTGGTCAGCAAATCAAGACTTAATACCTAACTTAATTGCAGTTTCAACCTCTCCCAGAAATATAATCTTTAACTAGTCAATCTGTAATTTCCTGGTCTGCACTAGTGAGATAATCCAGCCAATAGACCCAAAGAAAGACAAAATAATCATCTCTTTCCTTGTCCTGCCCCTTCTAAAGGTCTCCCGTTTTGTTTTAGCTCCTTTCTGTTTGGTAGGTGGAATCAGTCTGATTCATGAATTGTTGAATAAGGCCAATTTGATCTTTAAATGTACTCAGTTGAATTTTGTTTTGTTTTAACAAAACAATGGAATATATATTCTCAGGCTATGGATCAAAAGTTTAGAGAGCTAAAAGAGTGGGAAGGCTTGGGGAGGTCTGCAAGTTTTCAGTGTTCAAAGGGTCTTGCCTGTATTTGTAAGACCTTATTTGCTACTTATAGAGCCCCACCTTCTAAGTACTAAATTAATTTTTTTAAAAGATTCCCAAACTGAAACATTTTATTATGTAAATAATGATCAGTTAAGGTTTAATGTTGAAATCCCAGATTTTCAAATGATCTGATTACCATTCTTGTGGGGGTTTTTTGACATTTAATTTTTTTAACCTTGTGTTTTAAGCACTAATAAATAGACTCAAATTTTTATAGCTTTGAGGAAAGACACATCCACACACCAAAAATTAAGAAGAAAAAAGAAAAAAAAAAGAAATCAGGTTTCTTAAAACAGAATATATTTTAGAGTGATGAATAAGATATGATAAATTATAAATTTGAGGTCTTTTGTAGCAATGTCTAAATTTGTTAACTATTCCAAAAAAATACTGATATTCTTAGAATGCACTATTATATGAACTGTAGTACAGACAGGTTGAGTGGTAAATACACTGTATTTTTTTTT
>NC_138371.1:59479116-59539924 GCF_054177405.1 Leptonychotes weddellii | reverse complement strand
TAAAATCTTAATAAGAAAAGAATTCATAGGCTAATTCAAACAAGCACAGGGGAACCCATGACATGGATACTTGCCTACTTAAATTTATTCCTGATTTCTTTATATCTTTCCTTCCCTTATTTTCTTTTAGCTTCATTTCCTCCTTTTCTTAATCTTAAAGCCAAACCATAGCTTCCAAACCATTCCCCTAAATGATGTGGCCCCTGCCTGTCTCCTCCCCTTCATCATGTGCACTCTCCCATTCACTCACCATATTCAAGCTCATGAGTCTTCTTTCAGATCTTAGAATCCACTAAGTCTGTCGTGAGCTCTATTCTTTTCCTAGGGCTGCCGTAACAAAGTACGGCAAACTGGTCACCTTAAAACAATGGAAATGTATTCTCTCACAGTTCGGGAGGCCAGAAGCCTAAAATCAAGGCATTGAGCAGGGTTGATTCTTCTGGAGGCTCTTGAGGGAGAATCCTGTTGCTCCATGTCTTTCTCTTGGCTTCTGGTGGTTGCTGACAACCGCTGCTGTTCCTTGGCCTATAAATGTGTCACCAAGTCTGGCTTCATGTGGCATTTTCCCTGCTTGTGTGTCTGTGTCTCTGTGTGGTATCCAAATTTCCCTCTTCTTATAAAGGCACTTCCTCTTATAAGCCCATCCTAATCCATCATGTCCTCATTTCAACTTGATTGTATCTACAAAGACCCTATTTCTAATAAAACCCTATTTGACTTTCACAGATACTGGGATTTGAACATATCCTTTTGCAGGGTACAATCCAACCCACAACACCAGCCTAGAATCTTCCTTAGCCCTTCAGATCCTGGCATGGCTGTCTTCTGGTACTCCCTCAAGTACCAGCCCAAATGTCACCTTCCCAAGTCAAAAGAGATGCCACACTGAAATGTCCCCTTTCCCTAATGCCACACTTAATGCTTCACATCTATTTCTCAATCAATTTCTATTATACCATCCAGCCTGATTTTCTTCATGCAGTTTTCACTATCTGACAGTATTTTGTACAAATATATATTTTTCGGTCTATGTCTTTCTGTAGAATGTAATCTCTGCAAAGAGCAGGGACCCCATCTCTCTTGATTACTACTATAACCCTAGCACCTGGAAGAGTGTCTGGAATAGAGTGAGCTCTTAAAATCTTGCTTAATGAAATTCATTCTATATTCAGTCAGTTATTTATGGCCATGATAATAATGTATAACACACAGTCAAAAAATCTTATTGGCATACAACTATCAGTATTCATTGCCACAGTCAGGAGTTTACTGGGGGTTGGGTAGGTGGCTCTGCTTTCTGAGTTGGTCTTACTCACATGTCTGGAGCTTGGCTGAATGTTAGTAATCTAGACTGATTGGGACTGGCCTCAGCTGGGGCACTTGGGACAGCTCAGCTCTCCTGGACAGATCTGTCATCATCCAGCACCTAGCTAATCTAGACATATTTTCACAAAGAAGACAGCAAGTGGAAACATGCAAGATCTCTTGCAGCTTAGGCTCAGATCTAGTATGGAGAACATTTTGCCACATTCTAATGGACAAAGCAAGTCACATGGCCAAGCTCAGATTCAAGGGTGGAGAAATGAACTTATATCACTCTATAGTGAGATAAACTATAATATCACAAAGTAAAGGGCATGGATAGAGGGAAGAGCAAAGAATTGGGACCATAAATACAATCTACCACAAGAGTACTTTTGAATGTTACCTTCACTCCATTCTAGAACAAAATAGGGTACAAATAAATATCTATAGAAATAGAAGCGTTTTTTTTTTTTCTGTTTTAAGACACCAAATAGATTGACACTTCCCTTGTTTTTACTCAGAAGTACTGAAGTGTAGTAGAGTCTGATTGCATAGACTTGATTCTTATCTCTACCGTATACTACCCTACGTCATCCATAAAATGGGGACAATAACAATACCCATCCAAAGGATTTTTTGTAAGGAAGTAATACAAATAAAACGCTAAACATAGTGCTTGGCTTACAGTAAGCATTCAATAAACGATAACCACTATTATTAGCTATTCATTACCATTGACGGCAGGAGTAGAATACATAAAGTCTTCATTACTTTCAGGACTAAAGTGTTCAGTATGGATTTATTTAAAACACTTTTTTCTTAAAATTTGCATGTAACTAATTTGGTTTATAAAAGTTTCCCCCAAGAATCAGTGGACCCTGGCATATCTATCATTTATACTGTAGATTAAATTAAAGAAAGCCATAATAAGAATTAAGAGTAAGACTAGTGGGGCGCCTGGTTAGCACAGTTAGTTAAGCTGCTGACTCTTGGTTTTGGCTCAGGTTGTGATCTCAGGGTTGTGAGATCAAGCCCTGAGTAGGACTCCACGCTCAGCAAAATGTCTGCTTGAGATTGTGTCACCGTCTCCCTGCCCCTCCTGCTTGTGCTCTCTCTCTGAAATAAATAAATCTTTTTAAAAAAGAGTAAACTAGTATGTGCTCTAATAAAGTGAGATATCCTATGATTTATTAAAATTATATATAAATTATTAATCTATAATAATCTTCTGATTTGTACTATTTCATGAAATCATTAATTCTACTAGAGTCCAACTTGGGACCTATCTTGTGATTTAAAAAGCATTAGTTCAGGGCGCCTGGGTGGCTCAGTAGGTTAAGCGACTGCCTTCGGCTCAGGTCATGATCCTGGAGTCCGGGGATCGAGTCCCACATCAGGCTCCCTGCTCAGCAGGGAGTCTGCTTCTCCCTCTGACCCTCCTCCCTCTCATGCTCTCTGTCTCTCATTGTCTCTCTCGCAAATAAATAAAGTCTTAAAAAAAAAATGTTTTTTTAAAAAGCATTAGTTCAAAGGCACTCCTTCATTTGGACATATTTGATGGCTCAGCCAAAGAATATTGACTACTTCTGAAGAGAAAGTGTTCTGAAATGATAACGTAAGTCTGTGGGAATGTGTGAGAAGTCACTAGTCAGAGCATTGTATTCCAATACCTTGGCTGAAGTTGTTCTTTTCCATTATGGGATTACATTACATAAATAAGTAGAAAGGGCAGAAAGGAAGGAAGGAGGGAGGGAGAAATGGGGAGAGCGGAGGAATTGAGGGAAGCTAAAAGGAAAGAAGACAGGAAGGAAGGAAGGAAGGAAGGAGAGAGGGAAGGAAGGAGGAAGAAAGGAAGCAAGGAAGAAAATTGTGCTATTTTTTATATCTGGAAATGTAATTGTCCCTTTTATTTATTTGTTTATTATTCATAATTGTCTTTGTTATGTTTGGACAATTCCTCTTCCATGTGAATTTTAGGATCATCAGCTTGCCTGGTTCCAACAACAGCAACAATATTAAAAAGAACATTATTTGGAATTAATTTCAGGAGAATTTATATCTTTTTGATTTTGAGGCTTTTCATCAGCACACCTATCCATTTATTACTTTTTTAAAAAAATAACTTATTAGCTCTTAAAAATTTCTCCAAGATGATCTTGTTCATTTTTAAAAGTGACTATTTTAATTTTGTAAAAGTTCCTGTGCTCCTGGAAAAATTGTATATTCTTTATTTGTGGGGTGCAGGTTAAACCAAACTCAGTAGTGTCCTTCATATATTCTAAATCTTACTAATATTTCTTTGCATAATGTTTATCAAAAAATATATGAAAATATTTTTCTATGAATATATTAAAATATTTCTTTATATGAATATATAACTTCTCATTACAATTCCATTGTTTTTTGTGTCACCTATTTTAATGCTACCTTATTAGGTTATGTTTTTTCCTTTAATCGCTAGGTAGTGTCCTTCTTCACCTCTTTTTTTTTAAAAGATTTTATTTATTTATTTGAGAGAGAGTGTGTGTGTGAGCAGGCAGAGGGGCAGAGAGGCAGAGAGAGAGGGAGAGGGAGAGAATCTCAAGCAGAATCCCCACTGAATGTGGAGCCTAACATGGATCTCACGACCCTGAGATCATGACCTGAACTGAAACCTAGAGTGGACGCCTAACAGACTAAGCCACTTAGTCACCTCCCTTCTTCACCTCTTTTAATGCTTTTTATTATATATTTTATATTGTGTGAAGTTAATATTGCTTCACCCCATTTTTAAATTACATTTATGTTTCTTTTTCTCTTCTTTCAATCTTACTCTATGATTTCCTTTTTTGTGTATATCTCTTGAGGAATACATATCGGGTACTTGTTTCTTTTATTTATATAGTCTTAAAGCTGCATTTTTTAAGAACAAATTTTATGGAGTTATTTTTGTTCTTGTGTGTATTTTTGTGATTTTTATTATTTATTTTAAAAAAAGATTTTTTTTTTTAAAGATTTTATTTATTTATTTGACAGAGAGAGACACAGAGAGGAACACAAGCAGGGGGAGTGGGAGAGGGAGAAGCAGGCTTCCCGCAGAGCGGGGAGCCCGATTTGGGACTCGATCCCAGGACCCTGGGATCATGACCTGGGCCAAAGGCAGACTCTTAACAACTGAGCCACCCAGGCGCCCCAAAAGAGATTTGTTTTTGTTTTGTTTTTTAATTTTTGCCTTTTGAGTTAAATACAAAACATATTAATTTGTCACATAGACTCATAGAAGTATGTATACAAATTTACAATACATTTTTGAGTTAGAAATTTTCTAAACAGTTTTAGATTTACAGAAAATGTAAGGTAGTACAGAGTTCCCCTATATCTCACACCCAGTTTCCCTGATTATTAACATCTTAATTTAATATAGTACATTTGTTACAATTAAAATGAACTGATATTGATAGATAATTATTATTATTATTTTTTTAAAGATTTTATTTATTTGAGAGAGAGAGAATGAGAGAGAGAGCGCATGAGAGGGGGGAGGGTCAGAGGGAGAAGCAGACTCCCTGCCGAGCAGGGAGCCCGATGCGGGACTTGATCCAGGGACTCCAGGATCATGACCTGAGCCGAAGGCAGTCGCTTAACCAACTGAGCCAACCAGGCGCCCTGATAGATAATTATTAACTAAATCCATAGTTTATTCAGATTTCCTTAGTTTTTACCTAATGTTCTGTTTCTGTTCCAAAATTCCATACAGGGTAGCACACAACATTTCCTTGTCCTGTCTCGTTAGGCTCCTCTTGACTGTGACGTTTTTCAGGCTTTCCTTGTTTTGGATGACCTTGACAATTTTGAAGAGTACTAATCAGGGATTCTGCAGAATGCTACTCTTTTGGAATTTGTCTGATCTCTTCCCCATGATTAGACTGGGGTTATAGAATTTTTGGAAGAAAATCACAGAGATAAATTACTTTTTTGTAACATCAAATCAGGGCTATATACTATCGGCATGATTAATGACTGTTGATCACGACCATTATCCGGCTGAAGTAGTGCTTGTCTTGTTCTCCACTGTGGAGTCATCCTTTCTTCCCCTTCCCATACTGTATTCTGATAGCTGTATCTATTTTATTTACTGTAATTACTTATGTATTTGAATTTATTTCTGGCATCTTATGTTTTTCCTAGTTATTTTACTCTTGAATTTCTTCTTTTTATTCTCTTATTGCCTTCTACTTATTGATATGTTTTATTTCCTTTAATTTCTTATGATAGTTATTCTTAAATGTTGATAGCATTTTCTTACCCATGTATACATTTTTCTAAGAAAATATTTTATTCATTATATTTAACTTCTTGCCAGAAAAATAGGCTACCTGCAGATTACCATAATTAAAGCCTTAAAGTCTCTTTTCCCAGAATTTTCTTTGCATACATGTATGTCTATATAATTTAGCATAACAAATTATACATTTTTCAAATCAAGTTTATTGATACATAATTTATATCCAATTCTCTATCTTATATGTACAGTTCAATGAGTTTTGCCAAATGTATCGTTAGTTGTGTAACCACAACTGCAAGATACTGAATTGAATATTTCCATTGCCCAAAAGCTTCTCTTTGGTCCCTTCACCCCACATCCAGGCCCAGGCAACCACTGATGTGCTTTCTATCACTATAGTTTTGCCTTTTCCAGAATTCGTTTTAAATGGAATCATAGAATATGTAATTTTTTATATCTTCTTTCTTTCACTTAGCACAATCATTTTGATTATCAGTAGTTCATTTCTCTTTTTTTCTTTTTCTGAATAATATTCCTTGTATGGATATATCACAGTTTATCCATTCACTAATCAATGGAGATTTAGATTGTTCTAGTTTGAGATTATCATGAAGATACCTGCTATGAACACCCAATAAGATTTTATACGGACATTTGTATTCATTTCACTTTGATACATACCCAGGAGTGGTTTTTCCGGGTAACAAATCTGTGCTTTAAGAAGTAGTCAAACTATTTCCCAAAGTGCTTATATCATTTTGCATTCTTACCTGTAATATATGACAGCACCAACACCTGCCATTGTCATTCTTTAAAACTTTATTCATTCTAGTGGGTACACACTGGTGTCTCATTGTGGTTTTTATTTGCATTTTCCAATGTCCAACTATGTTGGGCTTATTTGTTACTTGTATCTCTTCTATGTGTCACTTACATCTTCCTTTTGTGAAGATGTGTATCCAAATTTTTTGCCATTTTTTTGATCTGGTTGTTTGTTTTCTTCATATTGATATGTAAGATTTCTTTATATATTATGAATAAAATTTCCTTGTCAAGTATATGTATTAAAGTATTTTTCCCAGACTATAATGGACTTATATTTTCTTTGCAGTGTTTTCAATTAGCAAATGGTTTTAAATTTTATGCAGTCCTACTAATACATTTTTTTCTGTAATAGTTTTGTTTTTATTCTTGTTTAAGAAATCCTTCATTTACCAAATATTAGAATGATTTTCTCCTACCTTTTCCTATAGAATTTTAACAGTTTTAGCCCTTATGTGTAGATCTAAGATTTATTTCAAGGTAATTTTTATTTAAATGGTGGGAAGTATAGCCAATAATTAATTAATTAAATTTTTTTTAAAGATTTTATCTATTTATTTGACAGAGAGAGACACAGCTAGAGAGGGAACACAAGCAGGGGGAGTGGGAGAGGGAGAAGCAGGCTCCCCGTCGAGCAGGGAGCCTGATGCAGGGCTCGATCCCAGGACCCTGGGATCATGACCTGAGCCGAAGGCAGACGCTTAACGACTGAGCCACCCAGGCGCCCCTAATTAATTATTTTTATGTGAATGTGATATCTTATTGCTCTAGCACAGTTGTTGAAAACATTTTCTTTCTCCATTTTGTTATCCTGGTAACTTTGTTGAAAATTAATTGATTGGATAGTTGTAGATTTATTTCTGGGCTTTATTCTGTTCCAAAGATATATGTATATGCTATACTTACCTTAATACACTATCTTGATATAGTAGCTTTTCAAATCAGAGGAGGCAACTCATCAAATTTTGTATTCTTTTTCAAAGTTGTTTTGGTTTTTCTATGATCTTTGCATTGTCATATAAATTTGATAATTGACTTGATGATTTCTACTGTGATGTTGATTGGGATTGTGTTGACTCTACAGATTGAGGAAAAATTGACATCTTAACAATACTAAATTTTCCAACTCATTAACAGAGTATTTTTTCCATTCTCAGAAATGTTTTACAATATTCAGAGTATAGATTTTGCACATAGTTTGTTAAACTTATTCTTAAATACTTTACATTTTTATGATCTTGTATATAGTACTAGTTATTGACTATTTAACATCAATATCTCAGTAATTAATTCATATTATAAACATTCTTTAATTTTGTTTAATGACCTTTCATCTTTCTAAATTCTTTGTATGTAATAGCTTTTAAAATTTTTATTAAAAAATCTGTAGGACTGGGCACAGTGTTCTTTGGATCAGTGTTTGCATGGTATATTTTATCCCATCTTTGACCTTGATCTATTTGTGTCTTCCCATTTAAAGAAGGTTTGATATTTTTTAAATCTTATTTGACATCTTTGTCATTTAAGTAGAGTGTTGAGACTATTTATAATTTACCTAATTACTGATATAGTTGAGCTGAAATTTACCATCTTGCTATCTTACTATTTGTTTTCTAATTGTCTTATCTTTCTTTTTTGTTTTTTGTTTTTAAGTTTTCTTCCTTTTTAAAAATTATTTTAGTTCTTTTTTTAAGATTTATGTATTTGTTTTCGAGAGAGAGAGTGTGCGAGCAGGGGGAGGGGTAGAGAGAGGAGGGGAGCAGACTCCCTGCTGAGTGTGGAGCATGAGACATGGGGTTGGATCACAGGACCCCAAGATCACGACCTGAGCCAAAACCAAGAGTCAGATGCTCAACTGACTGAGCCACCCAGGCGCCCCTATTTTAATGCTTTTTGAGATGTCATTATCTTCCCTATATTAGCTTATTAGCCTTCTCTTTGTGAGATATAATGTGCATTTATGTGCATATATTTGTGTGAGATATATATATATAAATATTTTTAATTGCAATATAGTTAAATACAATCTTATATTAATTCCAGGTGTATCGTGTAATGATTTGACATTTATATCCATTACAAAATGCTCACCATGATAAATGTGGTTACCCTCTGTCACTATACAAAGTTACCACAGTATTGTTAACTATTTCCCTATGCTACACTTTACATATCTGTGACTTATTATTTTATAACTAGAAGTTTGTACCTCTTGATCCCCATTACCTATTTTGCTCATCCCTCCAGCCCTTTCCGCTCTGGCAACCACCAGTCTGTTCTCTGTATTTATGAGTCTCTTTCTGTTTTGTTTTGCTTTGTTTGTTTGCTTTGGTTTTTTAGCTTCCACATATAAGTGAAATCATATGTTATTTGTCTATGTCTGCTTATTTCACTTAGCATAATACCCTCTAGGTCTATCCATGTTGTCACAAATGACAAGATTTCATTTTTTATGGCCAAATAATATTCCATTGCATATCTTGTTCATGGGAATATAAATTAGTGCAGCCATGATGGAAAAAAGCATGGAGGTTCCTCAAAAAATTAAAAATAGAACTACCCTATGATCCAGTAATTGTACTTCTCCGTATTTGCCCAAAGAAAATAAACAAACAAACAAACAAAACTGATTTGAAAAGATATTTGCATCCCTATATTTATTGCAGCATTATTTACAGTAGCCAAAATATACAGGCAACCTATGTGTCCATTGATAAATGTTTTATATTTTTAATGGTTATTCCACAATTTAGAATGTGCTTTTTTGGTATATCACAGTCTAACTTCAAATATTACACCATTTCATGAACACTGTATAAAACTTTATTTCAATAGACTTCCATTTCTTCAATATTTCCCTTCATGTTGTAGTCTTATGAATTTTTCATATAATATGTAAACACATTATAAACAATATACATTGCTATTATCTTTGCATTATACAGTTAAATTTTTTAAAAGATATTAAAATGAGAAAATATGTATTTTATATTTATCCACGTTTACCATTTCCAGTGTTCATTATTCCATGGTTTAAATCCACATTTCAATTTGATATCATTTACCTTCTACTCAAAGAACTTCCTTTGACTTTTCTTGTAGTGCAGCACTACTGTTGATATATTTTCTATCCTAATTTTGGAAAGATTACTCATATGTAAAATTGGTAGACATTGGTCCACAGGTCACTGAGGCTCTCGTTTTTGTTTTTTGTGGGTTTTTTTCTCTGTTAAATTTGCAGTTTTTAATTTCTACGTATTCAAGTTCACAGATCTCTTCTGCAGTTTCTAATCTATAGTTAAACCCATCCAGTTTTTTTCTTCATTTTGGATGATTTTATTTTAATCTCTAGAACTCTACTTCCATTTGAATTTCTTTTATATTTCCAATTTTTCTCCTTATTAACTCATTTGTTCCTTTACATTCTTGTCCATAGTTATACTATTTGGAATAGCTATTTTAACATTATAGTCTGCTTATTTCATATTTTATATTATAACAATCTTTTTCTTATTTCTGCTTAAGAGTCATATTTGCCTGCCTCTTTCCTTCTCTGACGTGTTGACTGGATGCTGAAAATTGTGAATTTTACATTACTGAGTGCTGCATTTTATTATATTCCTTAAAAAATGGCACATGTTTAAATTACTTTCAGATTAGCTTAGAAATCTGAGGCTTGTATTGAAGTGTATTTAAATCAGGTCTGAAGCAGGCTTTAATACAGGGCAGGGATCCTGGAACTTCGTCGTCTCAGGACCCCTGCTGTCAGATTTCACAGTCCTGGGCTGCCTATTGCCCACTGTCTAAAAATATTTCGCTCATAGATTTTGTCAAGTTTTCTTGTGGTTTACAGTGAGATGACAATTCCCACAGCAGTTAATCTTTCATAAATGGAAGCATAAGATCTTGACTTTAAATCATCTTAAGTAAATCCCTCTTTCCCAATGTTTGCACCTCACACTAATGACAGCTTAAAATTTTATTTTTTCTCTTCCGTATCAACATATTTAATTTTCATGCATTAAACCAACAAAGATAAGCAGGAATAACTAAGATATGGAGAACATAGCTATAACAGAGCAATGATGTAAATAAAGCTTCCTATAGACAATCAGGAACATAGAATCTCCAGAAGACCTAAATAAATAGCTCTACTTTATAATCTCAGAGAGAAGTTATTCAGATACAGTTAATATTTTATAGGACTTATTGATAACATCATAGCCACTGAGCTGAAACAATATAAAATGAAACAAAACATACAGTAATCATTGTAATGCTGTCTTACAAATGCCCATAAACGCTTATGATCATAATAATTCACCATACAGTTAGGAGAGTGTACCACATTTCAATCTTCTTGTTAAAGAAGATTTGTGTAAGTCGAGAGGCTTATATCTGTCATCTATAACTTGGCCATGGGGGCCATCCACCCGCTCCCCACCCACAACAGCAGCAATTAACTTTAGCCAATTGTGTTGATAATTCTGGCTGAGGTGGAATGCCCCAAAACTGCTATATTGTAGGTTTAACACGTAGTCTGTGACGGGGGGGGGGGGAGGGAGGATGTGCCACCATTTTTTTTTTTCATCTAAAATAATAAAAAGGTGATGTGGTCATATTGGAGATTAATGGTGGCTGTTCCAGGAAGGTGTTTGGAGCCTCCTGACATTTCTTGTCACTGGTGGTAAGAAAATGGACGAGAGTGGATTCATACTTTATCAGCTGTTCCTTGGGTAGCACATCAGCACTTGACGCTGCCTCACAGGCACTTAACCTAATTATAAGGTGGCCTCCTGATAAACTGCCTCTGCCTCTTACCTACTCTGCAGTGGAAGAATGGCTCTGTACTTTCATACTTGTGGCTTTAAAATATTTTATATTTCTCTTTAGCGTTACGATTCTGGTTATTGCTACAATTTACGTGGGTTTTCAGTAGAAAATAAATGCAAGTCAATGCAAGCTAATGCACATGCAGTCGATGCCTTGCAAAGCTTTTAATCACACTTTCTTCCTGTACAGATCAATTGCTAATGAAGGTATCCAATTACTTTCCTCAGAGTGTGTTTGGGAATAGCATCAAGTGAAGAGATCTTGATATGGTCACCTGTTTATAACTATGCATTATTCATGAGACCTTTCCCATGTGCCTCAAATGCTGTAGCAGCAGAGATCCCCAACAACCCGTGGCTGGTTTGGCTTGGGTCACACTGCAGTAGAGAATCTTTGTGTCCAACGGAAGAATACAGTGTCTTCTGCAAAAAGCAATGTAAGGACATAGCAATATATTTAATAATATAAGGTCCAGGAGAAAAGCAGACATTTAGAGATAATTCTTAGTAACTTTCTGTGATATGAAAGAAAATATATCAACACGTCTACTTTAATCAAACTGATTACACCATTGCCGAGTCTCACTTGACCTAAATGTGTCCGTGCTTCACCTTGATCTAAGAAATTTCATTTAGTTGAGAGAACAGATACTTTTCTTCACCAGAACTATTAAGCATGATTGATGGAGCAATTAAACAGAAATACGTATTTAGCCAACAAATATAGCTCTTTCACAAGCTGAAACAGCATGACGCATCCAATGATCAAAAAGGCACTCCTACTTCACTGTGCACTATTTTATGAATTTATAATAGTTTCCTTCCAATTCAGTTGTTGTTTAAGGTCTTGGAGAGATTTGTACTGAGCACAAGTGAAAGTCAATGCAGAGTTGGAAACTACTGGTCACGATACCCATACAACTAACAAAGGCCAGTTATAATGGGATGTCATATTAGAGTGCTCTTTTCTCGACTGCACTGCAGCCTAACTATTTTTCTAGGTCTAAATGCTAGAGAATGTGATCTTGCTATAATGATGTGGATTTTTTTTTTTTTTTAAGATTTGGACCTTTGCCTAGAAATGTAAGGAAGAAGTTTGGGACATCACTTCAGTGTGACACATAGGTTCTTTTTTTTTTCATAAAGGAAACAAAATGTGATCTAATTGCTACTACTTTATGCTTATCTGAACCAGGCACTTCTATCTTGTTGCTTATCATTCATTGATTATTGGCCTTACTTGTTTCGTTACAGATGGCCCATATCTTCACCCAGATTCCAATCGGTGGAAAGAAATTTAAAAGAATAGAATTTAGGGGCGCCTGGGTGGCTCAGTCATTAAGCGTCTGCCTTCGGCTAGTTCATGATCCCAGGGTCCTGGGATCAAGTCTGGCATCAGGCTCCCTGCTTGGCGGGAAGCCTGCTTCTCCCTCTCCCACTCCCCCTGTTTGTGTTCCCTCTCTCGCTGTGTCTCTCTCTGACAAGTAAATAAATAAAATCTTAAAAAAAAAATAGAATTTAGTTACATGGCCAGCTTTCACTGGAAAAAGAGGTTGTAAAAGGTAGTATTTATTCCAGAAGGCTGTGTTTAGCTAATAATTAAGGATGCTATTACCATAGAAGAAGGTGAGAGTAAATTTGGAGGGACTAACTGTCATTTTTTTACAGACTTAGAGTCCTCTTAACAGTGAGAAAAGAAACCTTTATCTCATCTAAAGCTTACACTTAGAAGTGGTTTATTGAACAGTTTTCATTGTGATGCCTTGAGCTGTCTGCTGTTTGGGGAGGTCACTATCTCTTTTTCGGCTGGATAGACTGGAAGCTTTGAGAGCAGTAAGATTCAAAATTCTTGGTGATGGATTTCCAAGTGCTCAGGCTGGGTTGTGGCAGCAAAAAGTGATTTTCTGAGCAGGGGATTCAACAATTGGGACTTGAAGTAAGAGAGGAAGAACTGGGCTGCAACTAGTGAAAGTGTTTGTTCTAATCATGCGCAGACCGTTAGTGTGTGGTGAAAGGCTAGACCAAGTCTCGTGATCATATCACATTAGTACCTGTGGTACCTTTACCTACTAATAATTTGAGTTGTAGCATATAATACTTTTAATTATTTTATGTCTTTTTTCATGGTCTCTTGGGCTAGATTATAACTTTTAGAGGCAAGAGAGTCTATTTTATTTTGTTTTTCTACCTAAGCACACAACCTGGTAACCTGGCTTTTGGCATATATAAGACAGGCTATGATATAAGAATTTTAACACAAAAAGAAAATGAGACTCTATTTTGCATATTTTAAGATATTTGATATTAATTCAGATTTTTTACCCTGTATTTTACCCTTTTCCTGAAACTAATAAAACACTGTATGTTAATTATACTTGAACATAAATAAATAAATAATAATAAAACACAAGTATAGCATGTAATAAGATTTCTTTCTCTTCCTTCCTTCCTTCTTTCTTTCCTTCCTTCCTTCCTCCCTCCCTCCTTCCTTCCTTCTCTCGCTCTCTCTTTTCTCTTTTTCTCTTGGCTTAATGAAGAGAAATGAGATGTAAGCTTTCTCTGGCAGAAATTATTATAGGAGATAGGATTTGAATTCTTTCGGTCTCAAAAACTACAAAAGGCCAAAAGTTTGGTTGGTGTATGGATCAGGGATAAGCTCTTATTATGGAAAAAAGTCATAGTACAGGGAAATAATTTGTGGAGAGTTCAGCAAATGGGCTTATAAAAGGTGTGGGCAAGGTGTAAGGAGAAATCAAGGAATTCTGCTTCTAGGCCTGAAAGGGGCGGTACAGGCGTCATAGTTACTGGAAATCTCTAGAGAATAGATAACAACTGTAAGGAAGGGTCCTTCACAGAAGGTGTGGTCACAGGCAAAGAATGGAAACAAACCTAGTAATCTGGGAAGGAGAAAGCACTTTTTTCTGGTGCTTTTTATTGGCCAAACCCAACCAGAAGCCAGAGGGCAAGAGAACCCACTGAAGCAGCTGTTGTGAGTGAGTCTTTAAGAGGAGAGCAAGGAGAGAGAAGGAGAATGGTTTTGGTGGAACACAGGGTAGAGATCCAGGACAGCTGATGGTTCATGGTTACAAATACATGACTTTTTTAAAAGATATATTTATTTGTTTGAGCAGGGGAGGGGCAGAGGGAGAGACAGAGAGAGAGAGAGAGAGAATCTTAAGCAGGCTCCACGCCTAGTGTGAGCTCCATCTCACAAACCCAAGATCATGACCTGAGCCTAAATCAAGAGTCAGACGCTTAACTGACTGAGCCACCCAGGCACCTCCGAGGAATACATTTTGAGAACCACTGTTCTAAATGAAGATTTATCCATGCAAAAATTGATCATAATTTTTGATGGCCTAATTACATTTTTATTACTATTATTCTTTGTGTTAAATAGTGATGCTTGTTAATAATGATAATTCTAAGCAGCCCGATTACTGGCAATATAATTTTACACTACTTCTAATAGTTAGTATTTAGTACTTTCATAGTATTTTAGTTATTTTTAGTATTTAGACTAATACTATATTTATATAATTGTCCAATTAAAGTGATGCCTAATTTATGTGATATTGGAAAATGAAATATTCTACATTAATTAACTTTTCCTTTAACAGTTTTTTTTTTTTTTTTGTCAGAGAGAGACACAGCGAGAGAGGGAACACAAGCAGGGGGAGTGGGAGAGGGAGAAGCAGGCTTCCCGCTGGGCAGAGAGCCTGATGCGGGGCTCGATCCCAGGACCCTGGGATCATGACCTGAGCCGAAGGCAGAGGCTTAATGACTGAGTCACCCAGGCGCCCCTCCTTTAACAGTTTTAACAGACCTTTAAAAAATATGTTATGAGACTTTTGGTTGAGACAAGATGTCATAGACCATATTTTCTCTAGTCTTTTCTGCTAAATACAACAGTGCACAAAACACCACCAAAGAAGGACCCTGAAGGTGGTAAAAAGAAGGCAAGCTGATTTGAGACCCCACAACTGGAGACATAGTGCAGTGAAAGGCATCTTGCATCCCAACACCCAACAGCAGAAGTCTACCCACCCTTGATCTAAAAACAGAAGGTAGTCCAAGTAGGCTTATTCTTCCCCCGAATCTAAAGAGAGTCCCTTTGGCAACTTTAGACAAGCCTGCACTACTGACAAGAATTTCTTGAGGGCCCTACCAAAAATAAGGTGACTGGGGAAGAATTCTCCTTTTCGGCTGTGCCTGAGATGTCCCTTTTCTAGCGAAGCAGGTGGATGGAACTGGCCAAAAGAGACCAATCTGCAAAAGGTGGTCTGATCCAGAAAGGCTTTTTGATCCAGAAAGTCTCTCTTCAATCCAGAGGCCTGCATAAGACTCTCCTTCCTTGTCCAGAGACACTATAATGGGTGGGTGAGCCAGCAAGGAGGATGTAGCCACAAGTAGCCTACTTCAGAGAGCTTCCTTTTCTCATGAGCTACAAGTAGAGGGATTCTCCTCTTTTCCCCCACCATCACTGAGAAAAACCAGATTGTCTGACCTGTGGAAACTTCTTCCAGTCCCTTAGGCAGCACCAACAGAAACCAGTGGGAGTCCAAGCTGCACCAGATAAACCAAGAAGACCAAAATAGCACCACAAAGCCTCTGAAAAATTAAGCCACCAGAGAACCACAGCTCACAAAAACAGATCAAGGCCTATGTGCTAAACCTAAATAGTGTGACTACCTGCTAAAATGAAAGACTTAAATAGGATCCAGTATTTCCCACCATGGTAGAAAAATTCCCTGAGTATGATGAAAAAAACTGTATACATATATATACACATACATATATATACCAAAGATATACAAGAGATACATTCAAAAACAAAATCAAGATGGAATCCTAAAACATATTTAAGCTTTGTGTGGGCAGGCCAGAAAAGAGAAACAGAGAAATCAGAAATAGAGAAATGAGACCAGAAGAAACAAATAGAAAACAAAAAATAAACAGAAACCTTAAGTGCTAACATATTAATAATTACCTTGAATGTGAATGGTCTAAATACATCAATAAAACATGGATTAAAAAATGTGACCCAGCTATATACTGCTTACAAGAAACTAATTTCAACTCCAATGACATCTGTCTGTTAAAAGTAAGAGGATGAAAAAAAAGAAGACTGCCCTTACCAATGTGGGCAAGCATCATCCGATTCACTGGGGGCCTGAATGGAACAAAAAGATGGAGGGAAAGGTAAGTTCTCTCTCTCTGTCCTTGAGCTAGGACATTCATCTTCTCCTGCCCTTGGACATTGGAGTTCCTGGTTCTTGGGTCTTAAGATTAATTCCAGGTCTTGTGCCCCTCCCCACATTCTTTGGCCTCTGCCTTGGACTAAGAACTATACCATGACTCCCTTGTTCTCAGGCCTTAGGATCTGGGTTGAATTATACCACTGACTTTCCTGATTCTCCAGCTTGCACATGGTATATTGGCACATATCTCAGCTTCTTTAATCCTGTGAAACATTTCCCATAATAATAAAGATCCTCTTATAAATCTATATACAGGTATCCCTCACTTTTCGAAAACTTGAGTCGCACCACTTTGCTTTTACAAAAGAGCTACATTAGTACCCGTTATAGCTAACCAAAAGAAATCCAAAGAAGATTTTCACTTTTATGAAAAGAAAAAAAGAAAAGAAAAAATTAAAGGAAAAGTGAAAATAGCATTGTTGTTTTTTTTGGGTTTTTTTTGCCATAAGCTGTTATCCAGGCAGTGAGAGCGGCCCCACCAAGCTCCTTGCCTGGACCTACACTCAGCATCTCAGCATCAAACTGCCACACCTTTTTTTTTTTTAATTTTATTATGTTATGTTAATCACCATACATTACCTCATTAGTTTTTGATGTAGTGTTCCATGATTCATTGTTTGCATATAACACCCAGTGCTCCATTCAATACATGCCCTCTTTAATACCCATCACCAGGCTAACCCATCCCCTCACTCTCTTCCCATCTAGAACCCTCAGTTTGTTTCTCAGAGTCCATAGTCTCTCATGGCTCGTCTCCCCCTCCAATTCCCCCCCTTTCATTTTCCCCTTCCTACTATCTTCTTCTTTTATTTTTTTAACATAAAATGTATTATTTGTTTTGGAGGTACAGGTCTGTGATTCAACAGTCTTACACAATTCACAGTGCTCACCATAGCACATACCCTCCCCAATGTCTATCACCCAGCCTCCCCATCCCTCCCACCTCCCACCACTCCAGCAACTCTCAGTTTGTTTCCTGAGATTAAGAATTCCTCATATCAGTGAGGTCATATGATACATGTCTTTCTCTCATTGACTTATTTCGCTCAGCATAATACTCTCCAGTTCCATCCATGTCGTTGCAAATGGCAAGATTTCATTTCTTTTGATGGCTGCATAATATTCCATTGTATATATATACACCACATCTTCTTTATCCATTCATCTGTCGATGGACATCTTGGCTCTTTCCGCAGTTTGGCTATTGTGGACATTGCTGCTATAAACATCAGGGTGCACGTATCTCTTCAGATCCCAACATTTGTATCTTTGGGTAAATACCCAGTAGTTTTACAAATGACATATCAGATAAAGGACTAGTATCCAAAATCTATAAAGAACTTATCAAACTCAACTCCCAAAGAACAAATAATCCAATCAAGAAATGGGCAGAAGACATGAACATTTTTCTAAAAAAGACATCTGAATGGCCAATAGACACATGAAAAAGTGCTCAAACTGCCACAGCTTTGAACTGTGTTTGTGAGCATCCATACTTCATCTTGATATATTTTGTGTATTTATTAGCAAGTTGTGTCCTAAGGTATCAGAAAAGCCTAAGAGGTTTTTTTGGGTTTAGGAATGATAAAATTTTTTTTCACATAAATTAGTGGTAATTACTTCTTTACTTTACGTCATTTCAGCTTATAAAAGGTTTTATAGGAACACTCTACTATTGGATAGTGGGGGAAACCTGTGTGTTCTATTAGTTTTGTTTCTCTGGAAAATCCTGACTACTACCTTTTTAAGGATAAAGACAACCTTATTTATCTCTAAATTGTTGTGTCTAATAGCTAGGAGGTGTTGAACAGAATCTTATGAAAACAAAAATGGGAGAGAGAAAGGGAAGATTGATGATGAGATTTTATATGATTGGGAACTCTGAACTTATGGATCATTTTAAGAAGTTACTCTTATGTGATGTAGACATAGAATCCAGGACTAGGGGTGTTGTGCCTCCTGGATGGTTCATAAACTAGCTGGAATTGAGAGAAAAATCCTTTGAGCTCACATGTGTTTTTGAAGTCAAAGAAGATAAGAGGTTCACTTACAGATGAGGAGATGAGTAAGTGTCTGACCCTGACAGTGTTAGGTTCTCTAACATAAACGATGAAAGTCCCCACCTGGAGAGTGAAGACCCCATCACTCACTGGAGTTCTATATTGACTGTTAGAATTGAGAATGTGGACCTGGAATCTCTGGAAAGAACAGTTAAAGAAGGAGAGGGTTCAAGAACAAAAGGACAAAATAAAGCATATCTGGGAAGGGATCAGGGTGCTCAGAGTAATTCTGCTCTAATTTTCCATCCAATCTCTGGAGTACACGTTTTTATCTTGTCTTTAATTCCCCTTTCTCTTTATAGTCTAGCCAGAAGAACCAAAAGCTCAGAACCTTAGGTATCATCTCTGTATGGACTCCTTTTCTTAAAAATGTCTCTGTGTTGATTACAGTTACCTTCTTCTCTAATTGATAAAATCTTTCTTTTTCTTCTAGGGTCCACTTTACTAACTTTACCTATAATTTTCAATGTAGAACCCATCATTCTTTCCTGAATACATATTGGGATTTACACCAATAGTATAAAAATTACCATATATTATAATTAGCTGTTTTCCCTCAGTAGTCAGCAAGTTCTCTAGTCTCAGATTTATCTTTGTATTTATGTATTATGTATGAGTATCTATACAGGCTCTGGGTTTATATCTAGTACCTAGCATACAATAAATATTGAATGAAAAAACTTCTACAGTTTTATTCCTTGTGTCTTTCCTTTTTCCAGGGGTTGTCTCTACTTTTAAAATTCCCTCCACCAAAGGAGAGATTGAGAAAGAGAAAGGGGGAGGGAGAGAGAGAGAGGAAGAGAGGGAACTTATCTCTCTTCAACAACTTAATTCATCTTAAACTTCTGCCTCTAGCTAGGTCATTTATTACTAGACAGTTATCGTAGATAGGGGTTAGATATTAAGGCTCTAAAACTAGACCTGGTTTGAGGTTCTGGTCTTGTTGTTTACAAGTTCTGTGCCATATAGAAGCTCTTATAACCCTTCTATTTTGTTCATCTATAAAATGAAAATTATCATTGTTTCATGAGTTGTTGTGAATGCCTTGTTCATGCATGACAAATACTTAGAACAAGGCTGGGCATAATAGTCTGTTCAATAAACGGTAGCTATTTCCAGTATCTTTAAAACGATTTTAAAGTATATTCATTATATTTATTAAAGGAGCAGACAGAAAATTTTTAAAGAAGCAGACTGACAAATCATAGCACACCAATCAGTTTAATTTCAGCATTATCCTCCATAAAGCAAATTCTAATTAATACTGAGATATACATAATAAACTTATGACTTTGATAGGAGGAGTACTTTGTAAATTTTGTCAATGTGTAAGCGTCTCTGTTAAGCTTACTAAAATTTATTTTACAATTTTTTTTAACCCAAAGGAAGCACAGTTTTGCCAGTTTTGAATTTTGAGCCTGAATGAATAAGCTTTAATGTAATTAGGCTCATTTGAAAAAATTTTTATCATACAAAGTAGGCGACCTTACTTATCAAAGAAAAAAACCCAAAGCTTTCTGTGGTTAACAGGTTGTATTTATTATTTTCTATAGTTTCTAAAAAGTAGAATATATTGTAAGACTTTGTTAAAAATAATTCTTTACACAGTTTTTGGAAGGTTAGTGGCAAACATGGTTTACAAGTAAAAGATATAATTTGCAAACTAAAATCAGTTAATGGTCTTGATTTTACAGAAGCAAGTTAAGGTTAAGTTTAAATATCTGAAGTGGTTTCTACATTAAAGCATTTCCAAGAAATAGAAAACAAAGAAATTTAGATAAAGCACCAGCTGTCACCATGTCACCAAGTTAACACTAGTTCCTCACTGGTCCCCATCACATGATGACGAATGGGAGGAGAAAGGGAAGGAACACTTATAGAAAGAAACAGAACCCTGAAATTACATTTACTTAAGGGTTTCCCCCAAAGGCATCTTGGTCAAGTTAATACATTTCTGAGGAGCAGAAATAGGTTATAATAGTTAAGGCTCAAGATCATGCATTCATAATAAAACACAATTACTGACATTTAAGTGATATTGAATGTCATACAACATATTTAAAGTTTGCTATTTAAGTCAACAGTATACATAATTTCTTTCTGAATCCTTTAGGATTTTGTAGGCACATTGAAATCAATCTTCATACAAAGGGAACAAATATCAGAATCTTGTATTACATGGATGCAAGTGGCTGCATTTATGATTATGTCAAAAAACAACTATTTGTACCTATCAAAGATAGGTACCTTTTAAAGATAATTTTAATAGTGAAAATTAATGTTTAGGATTTTCAAGTTTTTCAAACACAAAACATTTTACAGAGTGTGTGTGTGATTAGAATAAAAACAGCAAAAACAAACTTAGAAAGATACATAAGTGAAAACTAATTTGTATACACTAATATTACATAACATTACCAACAACAAACTTGTATTTTGATCTCCTACTCGGTGTCCTCACAGTTTCAGTGGTCATTTTCTTCCTCTAAGTTACAGAGAATCGTAAAGAATAGTGAAAAGTATTTCAAAGTGGACACAGTTTCCCAAGTAAGGATCAAGACTCTGAAAATGCCTGGACATAATGGCAACCCTTGACTCTTCTAATTCATATTATGACTTTCATTTGCCAGACCTCAGATGTTCCATTATGGATAAATGGTATAATATATATCAGTCTTATGATAAGATAATACATGAGTCTACTAACAGTTTCTATATCATTTTAGTAAACGTATACTTTAAAAAAGTATAAATGAGGAAAATATAGGCCATAATTCTAGGTCTCTTTGTGCTTCTTATTCTCTGAATCCATTCTGTTGAAGAGCTAGAGCTTAGGTAGAACTAGCCAAAGAGATGAAAAACCAGGAATCCAAAACCAATCAAATAATATTAATCCTCAGTAAAAAAATAAAAGAAAACAAAAACCAAAACCAAGGCTCCAGTCAAACAAACATGGTTTGGATCAGCCCAAGAGGATCTGTGGTTGATCTCAAAGGAACTTTCTAAGAACTACCTTTTTCTCTTCCCCCAGTTGGCATCTGTCTAGGCAAGTTAATGATTTAATGGCCTGTAGCACTGTATTTTTTAACACTATCCCACCTTAAGAAAGTACTTATTGTACTTGCTTATTTGTAAGTAAGTCCTTGAATCCCATAAAGTAGACATAAAATATACAAGGAAGCCCCTTTTGCTACTAGTCTCTACTATCACCTCCCCAATCCTCTAGGAGAAGCACACCCCATAAAAGCCATATAGAGAAAACAAGCCATTTGGATTATCAAATGGCAATTTTAAGGCATTTTAACTCACGAAAGTGATTTTAAGGGGTTGTCTTGGTTAGACTGAATATACAACGGTAAAAAGTAAACTTGACATGGAGTCTTGTGAACACAAGCTTAACTTCCATGGATTGTAGACAACTGGTGAGTAAGTAAAATCTTTACTTCTTTGATCTTTTTGTTTCTGATTCAAACTTCTAACATTTTTAGAAGGTGAAAAGGTGGTACGTGGGATTAGATTTGGCCTTGAATAATTGACTTTTCCTCAGCTTTGTCAAAATAGGCATTTCCTGCAGTAGCTGGAACTTCCTTGTCATCATCTATCATACGAATATCTGATACATTTTTGTCGTTTTGCCTCAAGCGGTAACTTTTATAAGCATGTTGAATTATGGTTGCTGAGATTGCCTCTTGTTTTCGTTTCAGGGTAGTTGTAATTGGCTCATATGTGATCCTAAAAGGGTTGGCTGATACAAACCCTGATTCCATCTCTGAAATCATTTTCTCCATCCTCAAATCTTTACCCATAACTCTCTTTGTTAAAGCAAGTAAGATGTCAAGGCAATGAATTCTGTCTCCAGCAGCCATGGGAAGATCCATGGCAATGAGCTGGCCCTTGTTTGGTTTTGCCATAAACAGAGGAGGGTCAAGAGCAGCTGCAAAATCTGAAAGCTTGCTAGAGTCTATATACTGTGTCCTATCAGGATCAAACCGCTTCCATACCTGAAAAAATCTCCTAAAATCATCTCCACTTAATGTCTTGCCATTTTTTTTAGAAGCAATATTTAAAAATTCCATGACAACAACAATGTACATGTTTACTATGATCAGCCATGATATGAGTATGTAACTGACAAAATAAATAATCCCAACAACGGGGTTACCACAATCTCCTCTAACCTGAGTCCCAGGGTTAATTTTATCAGGATCACAGTCAGACCATTTCCTGTTGAAAATTGCATTGAGCATCCCATCCCAGCCAGCAAATATTGTAACTTGGAAAAGACAGAGCATACTGCTGCCAAAGGTTTCAAAGTTGGACACATCATTAATTCCAGCTTCCTTTTTAACATAGGCAAAATTGTACATTCCAAAGATGGCATAGACAAACATGACCAGGAAGATGAGAAGACTGATGTTCAATAATGCTGGGAGAGACAACATCAAAGGGAGCAGTAGATCACGGAATACCTTTGGTCCTTTCCCAGGACGCAGGATGTGGATAATCCGTGAGAGTCGTATCAGTTCCATAATGGAAGGAGGCACAAGGTAGTATCCTATCGTCATAGGTAGAAATAGTTCTTGGTGTGGGAGAAGATAAAACAGGCAATAAAATCATTTAAATATGATTGTATTTAGAGGAATATAAATTATTTTATTTCATTTATTATTTCAATTACTTATTTATTTCAACTATTTATTTATTGTTTCAAGTATTATTATATCATTTTTTCTATATGTTAAGATCATTTTATTAATCCTTCCCATACAACAGAACATATTGAAAGTGGGAATTAGCCAAATATTAATTGTGGCAATTTTCAGGGTCTCTAGCAAAATTTGGGAGAGAATTACATGTATCATCATCTTAAGAGTACTATTAGTCAAGTACTTGTGGAATCACAGATGGTATAGTTGTATAAAGAAATTTAGTTCAATCCAGTCTTTATTGGATATCTAATAAAGGTGTCATGCAAATATGCAAAAGTGAATGACCTGACTTTTGTTCCCAAAGACCTTATAATCTAGAGAGTAAAGGTAGATATTTAAAGTAATTATAATGCAAGGTAGGAAGACCTCGTTGATAAATATAATTACAAAAATGTCTGACATTCCGTGATTCACAGATTATAATTTAATTTATTTATTTCATAAATAGTATTTGGGCCCTTAGCAGCTTTAAATAGAATTAAGTAAATGAGCCTTGGCCTAGAACTTTTTTTTGGTAGCAGTTGTGGGTAGATGAGGGGACTATGGGAGTGAGAGACATAACAATAAAACAAGGTAAAATTACAGTTACCCTAAAAGTATAGGGGATGTTCTCTGGAAATACTGGAGAGAGTGAGGTTCATTTTGAGTTGAGAAGGTGGGGAGGAAAGAATCCCATGAAGCTTCTAAATGAGATGGTATATTTGTTGAATCTGGAAGGATCATGTCTCATATTTCCATTCAATTTGGTCATTGTCGGTGATGACATTCTCTCTGACATTCTATCTTACCTATATCTTCATCTCCACATTGTTTTAGTGAATCTTCTGCTCTGACTCAAATTTTCATTTGTCCTCACAATCTTCCAAATTCTTCCATTATGCCAGAGGTATACCTATTTAATTGTAGACAATTTTTTCTACATCCTCTTCACTACATTTTCTTCACCTCCTTTCTTAAGTAAAATCTGACTTTATCTTGAGGACACTATCTCCCTTGGGACATTGTCAAACGCAGACAGCTCTTTCTTCCTGCTCCATATTTCTCGGGGTAGAAAAATGGAATGACCAAGCATCTTTCATTCTTTACAATGTGATTTCCAGACACTTTAAGTCAATTTTAGAAAGAAAAAAAAGAATTTTCTGTCCTGACACATTGTGGATCATGCCATTGAACTGTACTATCGCCTACCATTTCTTGGCTCTATGATCTATTTATTCCTCCTCATTTACACTCATTGGAGACTTAGTACTTGGCTCACTGTGGCTCTTTCCACCCCAATACCTACCATCAACAGCTCATTGAAAGGCCAGTCTTTTTTTCTTTGACTTTCTTAACTGTAATAATTTCCATCATTTAACTTTAGTCATATGCAGCTATGGCCACATTCTGGACCCAGGATTCTTCACCTTCTGAGATTTCAAATTCAAACAGCTTTCTGTCTGACCGTGATTTGCTCTCCTTCGAGATCTCTGATTCAGTAACTCTCACTTTCATCCCAAAGGGCTTTTTAATTCCATATTCCTCTATTTTCTTCCTATCAGCCCCTTCCTGCCTTTATGTACTTTTCTTTCAAGCTTCTTGTGCTTGTCTATCAATAGTTGGACTGCTTCTACTACCAAATGAATAGGTTGAATTTTCTGGAAGCACAAGTGGGCAGATAGTTTGTCCACATTTTCACTACTAACTATATAGAATAGTGTCTGACACAATAAACATTTAAATATTGTCTCTCATGGAGCTTACATTCTAGTATGTGTCTTATGTGGAGGCAGTCAATAAACAAACTTTTCCCTGCCTAAAACATTTTTATTCTAGATTCTTTACTTGGTTATCCCCTTATCCAATATGTCTCTATTTAGATTTTCTTCATCCATGCAGTTTCCTCTGACCTCTACTTACTGTTAGGTTCCCCTCACTCTTTTGTGCCACTGTAATACCCTGTGCTTCTTCCCTTATCACAATGTTAATAGCACATTAAATATGTACTATTTAATCATCCGTATCCCTTACTAGATTGTAAACTATGTGCATACAGGGATTATGCCTACCTTGTTTACTATTGGATTCTTTGCATATAGCATAATGTCTATTCACAAAGGGAATAATCAAATATATTTGTTAAATAAAAGATGGAGATTCCCGGGTAAGAGAAAACTGGTGATAAATTTATTAAAGCCTAACACTCTAGTGTTGTGAAAGTTGTAAACAGTTTTAGAGATTAGAGAAAAAAGAAGAATAGGGACCGTGAAAGGTTATATCATGCTAAGACATAAAAAGCTCCTTCTAGAGCCATCCTAGAAAATACTGTATGTGATACACTGAAGGGGTGACCTCTGAAGTAAAGTGTATGTATTAATTCAACAAGTATTTTTGAATACCTATAGCTGTCAGGTAAGTGTACATGTATGAATGCAAAAATATAAGCCATTCCAATTGGAATAAGAAGGATCCCTTCTCTGTTTTGCCTATTAAGAGACTATATCTCAGGACACTTTTAGTATAAGAACTTGCCTGAATTAGTATTACTATAAAAGAAAATCTGACTAAAAATCTTACCTGTAACAGAGAAAATGACCACCATAAAATCAAAAATGTTCCATCCTATGGTGAAATAGTTGCAATGGAAAGCGATGAGCTTCAGTACACATTCTCCAGTGTATAGTATAATAAGAATTAAGTTAATCCAGCAGAGAGCAATGTCCATATTTTGACTCTGTTCATCACTTTGTATCATAATGGTTATTGCTTGAAAACAGATAAGAGCTATAATGATGGCATTAAAAACTTCATTTGTTACCAAGTCAAAGATGAATCCTTGGAATTTATTCTGTGGATAAAAAAAGGAAAGGTATAACAGCCTTATTAATAGGTTATATACACACACATATTGTCTGTATGTTTATAATTTCCCTCCTAGCATAAACAGGAAAATACATGAGGGCCTAAGTTTTTACCAAACTATAATTATATTGTATACAGTCAAAAAAACAAAAGACCATCCAAACTTTGTTAAGGAACATATTTTTAAATTTTGTCAAAAGCATTTGTGAAGAATTTCAAAAACACATTTCATTTTTATTTTTATTTTATTTTTTATTTTTTTTAAAGATTTTATTTATTTATTTGACAGAGAGAGACACAGCGAGAGCAAGAACACAGCAGGGGAGTGGGAGAAGGAGAAGCAGGCTTCCCGCCGAGCAGGAAGCCCGATGTGGGGCTCGATCCCAGGACCCCGGGATCGTGACCTGAGCCAAAGGTAGACGCTTAACGACTGAGCCACCCTGGTGCCCCAACACATTTTCATTTTTAAAAGAGAATATACAAAAGAATTTTTTTCCTGAAGCTTAAAAAATAAATCTAGAGGTTTTCTTACTCCTGGGCGACGGATTGTTTTTTGATAGTCCTCACACAACAGCCTCCTCAGTGCACAGGATTGTTTCTTCTGTTTGACTGTTATAAAGATATTTGAGCCTCCCTGGTAAAGAAATGAAAGAAAAAGATTTAAAATCACATTGAATCTAAATTTTACCTTACCATTAATAGACATTTTGGAAAGCTTGGTAATTACTGATTTGATATTTTACAAAGGACATAAAGGCAATGATCTAAATCACATTTAACCACGTCTGACTTTCTGCACACAAATCCACACTAAACACACGTAGAATATATGGTAATGACTGATATCAATTATCTTTTGGTTCACTTTCTTGTGGGTAGTCAACTTTTTTATCTTTTCAGGCTCTTGAGGCCTACCTCATGTTAAACAGAGATAAAGGAGAAACAGTGGGGGATAAATGGAAAGGTTTACTAAGAAAAATTGAATTCAAAAGCCAAAGGTAAAATTGGTTCGTACCTTCTAATAAGCAGGAAAAAATAGAATTGGTCATTTATGTGTTTTTATAAGTTCATATATTACTTAATTTTCCAAATAATACTTACCAGAAGATATTTTTATATTATTACGCTAAAGCACCTTGTGCTTACATCTTCATAGCACCTTCTAGAGCTTATTTATCTTTGTGTTCCTAGTGCTAATTTCAATATCTTATACAAAATATATAAAGTGAATAAGAGGTAAACAGTTAATGTTTTGTTAATCTAGAGATTAGGAATTATTACTGCCCCAAGTCAGAACTTAGTCACTTAAATTTGACAAGTCACCAATTTGAAGTCCAGAAGCAGATCCTAGGATGTTATCCCATTGGGTTGAAGTCCCAAGAAGCTGAAGCATCCAATCAAATGCATATTTGAACACTGTTCTCCTAATCCCATTTGATTAGCAGAGACTGAGCGGTTTGTTTACCAGATTCTGTGCATGGCTGAACTTTGATGACATGGCTAAAGATAGAATTTCAAAACAGACTATTTTTTTCTTTGATTTTTTAGAAGGCTTTCCTACACCTCTAGAAAATAGGTCTCTGTGGTTAAAATAAGCAGGCTTAAAGGACTTTTGAGGCCTTTGCATTTGCAGAAGCCCTGAAGGAAATCTTTGGGTGGATATGGCGCCAAATGGGCTGTTTGGTTCTGTCTCTGAATTGTCTCCTACTTGTTTCAAGCACTCCTATTTAGGCCATATATTTAGGATTTAGGGTTCTCTCTACTTCTAGCTGGAAAAGCTACTGTGCTGACAAAGATGTCTATGTTGGTTATGACTCTGAAGCTTTGAACATATCAGAGAGTAAAAATGTGTAGCTTATTTTTCTTGAACTTCTTCACATATTTGTGCAGATGTACCACAATATTATTTGTTTGTCAGCATGTCATTTTTTACAAACATATATATAGAAACACTTATGACTTTTAACCTTTAAACTTGCCCATTTACATTTGAATATAGAAAACAATGTAAAGATGAACATTTTATCAATATTTCCCAATATGTAGGAATATCAACCTGTTTTTTTTAGCTAAGTACTAAATAAAAATGACATTAAGCTGAATCCCAAACCAATTATTTGAAGCAGGACATTTTTATAAATGTGCTTGATTTTCTCAGGCACTAGTGAACAAAGAATATTTGTACTTATCTTTATTTTATACTTGTTGAAATTAGCAATAATAACACCGATCAGCATACTCAAAGGAAGAAATAATCCGATAATAATAAAGTTGATAAAATAACAATACATGTAGATGTTGTCTTCGAAATTAGGTTGCCTATTTACCTAAAAGTTAAATTAAAAAATAAGCAAAATAAGATAGGGCATAGCAGATTTTCAGGGCAGTGAAAATATTCTGTATGATATTGTAATGATTGTTATATGTCATTACACATTTGTCCAAACCCATATAATGTACAACACCAAGTGAACCCTAAGGTAAACTATGGACTTTGGGTGATTATGATGTGTCAATGTAGGTTCATCCTCGGTAAAAATGTGCCCCATTCTAGTGAGTGGTGCTGATAATAGGCCATGGAGTGGGAACAGTAGGTATATGGGAAATCTCTATACCTCCCTCCCAATTTTGTTGTAAACCAAAACTGCTCTAAAAAGCAAAATCTTTAAAAATAAAAATAAATTAAAAAGTGAAAAAATAAGCAAAATATTGATACACCAACTTTTTAAAATATAAGATTTGTGAAACAATTTACAACAGGAAAAACTAACAGTTCTACATGAGGTAATGTTTCCTCTTTGTTTTTGGTGAAGTGATATCATTGCTTTATGTGGATTTTAAAGTTTACTGCATTGGTTTAAACACTGTTATGAAGTCTCATAATCCTTCAAATGGGCCTACTGGGCTTCAACCACTGTACATAATCCTGGAAGGATTTCATTTTCATTTCATTTGCAAAATATGCAATCTGAAATGTATTTAATTTCTGTCTAGCATAAGCATTTACTTTTATCATGTTATTTACCCTGTTATTGTTGGTACCCTGTTCCTGAATTGCGAAAATAACTTTGCTTGAACCTTAGCAATGGCTCTAAGATGATATTGTACTTACACCAATAGAATCAACTGCTGAATTCATAATAGTGATCCATCCATTAAATGTTGCCTGTAAAAATGGCATGTATTTAATTCTTATGGAAATCTTAAGCTTCATGGCAAATAAAATGTAAAACTCAATTTGTGATTAATATAGTAAAACATGATTAGTAAGGCTGATCACATTTCAATATGCCATGTAATTGAGACCTTTATCATTTTCATTACTGCATTTATATTGTCTATTAACAAGTATTGAAAACCACTTAGCTTCATTGTAGTAGCTTAATTGTAGTTGATAACAAAATATTGTAAGATAGTATAAATAGAAAGAGAGAGAGAGGTAGATAGATAAATGGTAAATAAATACATGCTGCCCAAGTGTTATTTTTACTTTTAACTGCTATATATGTGCTTTTCTATGGGGGAGGTAAGACGAGGATGAATGATTTATCTTCTCATTTCTTTCTTTTTTTTTTTTTAAAGATTTTATTTATTTATTTGAGAGAGAGCACATGAGAGGGGGGAGGGTCAGAGGGAGAAGCAGACTCCCTGCCGAGCAGGGAGCCTGATGCGGGACTTGATCCAGGGACTCCAGGATCATGACCTGAGCCGAAGGCAGTCGCTTAACCAACTGAGCCACCCAGGCGCCCTATCTCCTCATTTCTGTTAGATGTTGGGTGACTGAGGAGCCAAAGCACTAAGTAGAAACAAAACAGTAGTACCCTGAGCTGGACCAAAAATTGTGACCCTATTACCTCATCAATGATGCCTGAAATAGGTTTCCAGTACCTGCCATCTCCCCTGTCAATCCTACCTTCATCTGTACTTAGAAACTTCTCCCAGCAGAGGAGGGTCTGTGTTTCACTTTTGTCTTTCCAAACAAGCCTAGTGTAGCATGTCCCATAACATGTATCTACTAATAATTGCTAAAATATGTTACAACCAACTCTAGTAATCATCCACATTTTGTCCTTTATGTCCACCTATAATATGAATGAACATATAAAAACATTGATTAAAAAATCAGAAGTGAACTTACTACTTGAAGCAATGAAAGGAACCCATTTCCAACATTATCAAAGTTCAGTTTTGCATTCTCCCATGGCATGGATTCATTAAACATAAGGCTTTCACACTGACTCTTATTCATGACTTTGGATATAGGAAACCTTTCTCCACTTGTTGGGTCAATGCATTCATAGAACTTGCCAGCAAATAAGTGTACTCCCATGATGCTAAAAGCCAGCCAGATCATAAAGCAGACCAGAAACACATTCAAAGCAGGTAAAGTTGTTTTTATCAAAGCTCTCACAACCACCTGGCATTTAAAAAACAAACATGTAAACTTTAGGTAAGAAACGTGAATTCACTTTAATTAGAAATACTAAATGTAATGTCATATAGAAATAACGAAAAAAAAAAGGCCGTCACTAAAGATTTAATAGGTCACATGCCAGTATTTGAATAACATAAATAATAAATTTCAATGAAAAAATATACATTAAAAATCCAGACATTTCTCAAAATTTTTGTACTAAAATAATCACTAAGAGGCAACAGAGTTGATTAGCAAAATAATTATTTCACTGATTTAACATGTGTATCAAACTTCCTGTATTGTGCCAGAAACCGGGAAGACATCTGAACATGTGTGAATATATGTGTACGTATTATTTAGAAAGTACATAAAATGAGAAAGAAATAGGCCTACATCTAAATCTTGGTGATTCTAACTTTTGGGAGGATTAGCCTACAAAGCAGACACTGAAGTGGCAGGGGAAATAAGAGGAAGACCAAAAGATCGTAGATCAATGAAGTCAAGGCAAGAGGCTATGTCAGGAAACACTGAATGAACAGCTGGAGCCTGCAAAATCACAAACCTCCTCACTTCACCACTCTATGTTACAGGTGAGCCGCTCCAGAACGGGAAGTGTGGGAAGGAAATCTACAACCTCGACTTGAATAACAGTAATAGTCTAGAATCACTGTCTCCATTTCCTCAACTCCCTTCCTTCTTAAATATTATAATCAGAATTTCATTCTCATCCCTCCACTATAGCTGTTACAGCAAATGTAAACCAGTTCCTCTAGCCAACAGAAATTTTCACTCTGCTATTTCTTTGTCTTTCCCTTAGCATTTACACTTTTGACTGCTTTCCCCCAACCTCATTTCTTTCTCTTTTTTTTGTGAGGCACCATCGATTCTCTTTGCTACCATTCTATCCTTCCTTCCCTCAGCCATTACTGGATACATATTCTTTTTGCTGTATTTCCTTGCTGATATTCCTAGTTTTCTGGCTTTGAATAAATGTTTTAACTCTTAGTTGTGCTTTCAGTAACACTTCATTTTATTTCTAAAACTAAGTCACACATCCTTTGTTGGCACTTAAGGTATTTTGAGAGGCTCACTGATACCTCTAAAGAAAAAAATGCTATGCTTATCAGAAAATATACTTATGGAAGAATAAAAGAAGTAGATACACTTGACACAAATATTTCAGTAATCAGAGCACCCAAGACTGGAGCTTATTAAATATATAAAGCATTAATTTTGTAATCATGTGACTCCTTATATATTCAATGATATATTTTCAGAAATCATTCAACTACAGAACTTCCAGAGGTTGAGATGAAGCTTAAGATCTGAATCTGTAATAGAACAGAACAGAGAGCCCAGAAATAAACGCACACTTACATGGTCAATTAATCTATGACAAAGGAGGCAAGAATATACAATGTGAAAAGACAGTCTCTTCAATAATGGTGCTGGGAAAAATGAGCAGCCACATGCAGAAGAATGAAATTGGACACTTTCTTATACCATTAAACATAGATAATTTTCTTATTGGATCCTATCTATATTGACTATGTGGCATTCTGTAATATTAAGCAAATAGGCAGGTTAATGATAATCTATGTAAATGAAAAATGCAAGAAAACATTGATGTGTGATTATGAAATGAAAGGTAAAATTAGATTTTTTCTGCCATTTCTGCACATAGTTGAGCACTGTATATTACATAATTATACTGTGTGTGGTAGTCATCAACTCTGTTTTCTTAATTAGGTCAAGACATAGGGAGCAGATTTCTATTTTAGGCCCAAAAGATTGAACATTAGTTGTTTTATGTGGCTCAACCTATTAGTTTTTCTCACATTGTTCAGAAGAGGTTTTAACATGTTGGTGAGGGAGAAAGGACAAGAATTCATAATTTGTGATGTGTGACTTAAAAAAAACTAATTTATTTTAAAATTCACTTTTATTCAGTATAATTACTTAGTGTGTACAATATTCCTATAATTTTAAACAACTAGGTGATCAAAGTTTCATTTTCTGTCAGTTGTATTTTTAACATTGAGATAATTTTATTAATACTCATAGATATCCATGTGGGCTAGAATGGTATTAGTTTTTGAAACTTTATATTTTCTCCCAACTATTAGGGGCTTTCTTCTTATTTTTATGACTTTTCATATCTTTTGAGTAATAAAGACCTAATATTTTAGTAAGTATAACTAATATACCTTTCTTCTATATATTAAAATAGTAGAATATAAGTTTTTTGCATTAATATTAAGGATGCAAATGAGAAGACTATGAAGATTTAATTTGTAGAAGTTTAGAAATCTTAAATAAAAATCTACACATTAGCTTAGAAACTTTTTTCTTACCTTCATTCTTTCAAATTGAGATAGAACTCTGAGTGCCCGAATGAATTTAATGGAAATAAGTGGTTTTAATTCCTCCCGAGATTTGCCAATTAAGCTAAGACAAAACACCTAAATATATTTAAGGAAAAAAAGAGTTAATAGGGTTTAATTTTAACTTAATCAAAAAAATCTGCAAAATAAACTTTGTATTTATTACAAAAAAGATAAAAAGTCAAACCTTACCAAGAAATATGCAAAAGATTTAATGTATACTTCCATATATCCTAACAATGACATATAGAAATGTATAAGAAAATAACTGTGTTAAAATTACTTTAAAAAAGATAAAACAAATATTTTCTGGTAGTAGGAATATATATTATTGAGATAAACAAAAATTTGTATATTTGACATACTTTATGATCAAGGGTTAATATTTATATCAATTTTTAGTTTGAAATTAGATTAAGAATCAGTTTCATGATTTTTTTGCAATCTAGTAATAGTATACTATGTATTCATAAAAGCAAAATTTGGAATATATTTACATATGAATTCAAACATAAATATGGTTAAGATAATAGAATAGGATTTCAGAGAAGAGGATCAAGGAGGATATGAATATTTTTAAGTCCAAGTACAAATTACAAAAATGTATACAATGATACTAAGGTGAATAAGAGACTCTTAATCTCAGGAAACAAACAGGGTTGCTGGAGTAGAGGGGGGTTGGAGGGATGGGGTGGCTGAGTGATGGACATTGGGGAGAGTATGTGCTATGGTGAGCACTGTAAATTGTGTAAGACTGATGAATCACAGACCTGTACCCCTGAAACAAACAATGCATTATATGTAAATTAAATAAATAAAATAAAAATAAAAATAAAATACTAGAGACTTAAAAAAAAAAGATGCTAAGGTGATTTTTTAAAGTAAGCATATGCATAAAAATCATTTGGGGTTGGGGCGCCTGGGTGGCTCAGTGGGTAAGCGCCTGGGTGGCTCAGTGGGTAAGCGTTCAACTCTTGGTTTCAGCTCATGTCATTATCTCGGGGTCATGAAGTTGAGCCCCATGTCTTGGGCTCCATGCTCAGTGCAGAATCTGACTGTGATTCTCTCTTTCCCTCTCCCTCTGCCCCTCCCCCTGCTCTCTTTCTCTCTATAAAATCAATCAATCAATCAATCAATCTTTTAAAAAACCAAACAGGATTAATAAATATTAATAGAAATCAAGCAAGATGGTAGAGTTATGATTAACTTTTATAATATCTTCATATATTCTGTACTTTCATTGCTTATAGGATAGGAGCCATTTGTTCATTGAACAAAAATTACTGAGTACCTATTATGATACATGAATTGTTCTAGGCACTGGGGATAAGAAGAGAATCATTGGGAAAACAATTCTTCCCTAAAGGAGCTAACCTTTCAGTGGGGGAAGACAAACAATCATAATGAATAAACAATGAATATCAATTAATAGATAATATTAATAGGTGCTATGGAGATGAAGAAAGCAGAGAAAGGAAAAGGGAGCATTGTAGTGGATGCAGTTTTACATACAGTAGTGCAGAAAGACCTAACTTCAGCATTTTTATTTGAGCAGATGTAAGTGAGGTGAGCCAGCCAAAGTTCCAGGTGGAAGGAAAAATAAGTGCAAAGGCACTAAGATGGAAGTCATCTTGGCATACCTGAAGAACTTCAGGAAGGTCAGTGTTGGTGGAGCAGTCTGTTGACTGGGATGGGGGAAATGGACAGTAGTAGGAGATAAGACTGGATCATGTAGAGACTTGTAGGCTTTGATTGCAGAGAATGTAGCTTTTTACTCTGAGTGAAATGAGGTGTTTATTGGAGGGTTTCAAGAAGAAAAGAGACTTGAGCTGCTTCTATTTTACAACAGTAGAATGCATGTGGTTGCTCTGTGGAAAACAGAATGAAGGTGTACAGTGGTGGAAGCTGGGATCTCAGGCTGAAATCTGTTTCAGTGATCCAAATGAGAATTTTTGGCACTTGGATCAGTGTGGTGAGGGTGAAGGTTATGGTAAGTAATCTAATTTTGAACATATGATATAAAAATTGAGTCAACAGAATTTAAATATTTGAGGATATTGATGTGCAATAAGCCTGTTCTGTTAGTAGTGGGTTCACAGGTGATTGTTAGAATAATCCAGGAATGAAATGTTGAATTTTTAAAATATTAGGATGAGAAGAAAAGGACAATTGTTAAGCATTACATTACAGGGGATTTTGGTAACTGAAAATGTACAGAGAGAGGAAGATATAAGTAAATGCAAGAGTTAAGTAAGAATCAGAGTAAAGAAGAAAATCAAATAATAAACTTAAATTTTTCTTTAAAATACATACAATAACAACCATGAAGTCTAGCTTGTACCAGCCATTAGTGAAATAGGCTTTAAAACCATATGCCATCCACTTTAGAAGCATTTCCAGAATGAAGATGTAAGTGAAGATCATGTCAGCATATTCTAATAAGATTTTAATAGTCTTTCTCTGGTCAATATATATATCCTCAAAAGCCTGTGGGTAAAAAATTTAAGGATTAGTATACATGCAATTTCTAAAAAATTTTCAGCATAGAAAGGAATGAAATACCCTCCCTAGTAAGCACTTGGTGAGCAAAGTCATAGGTTGCAGTTTAAAGGTTGGTTCAATTTATTTGGATTTTTTCACATAATCCATAAGTATCATTTTCTGATCCCATGCCCATAGCAGACATTATTAATCGGTCCCAGAACTTCTTATTATACAGACTGAACTTGGCACAGTGGTCCAAAAAACTCTCAAATCAGTTAATCACACTAAATATATGAGGTGAAACCTTTACTCACATCTGACTGGTTCTTATCTCTAATTCCATGTTGCCAACTCACAGATATATGCTAGTTGCTAATAGAGAAGTAGAGATTTTTTCTAAAATGTGTCTTCAGATATCCACACTGCTGTTAAAAGAAAAGTCACAAGACTTGCTCTGCTGCAGAAATAATCAGGTAAACCAGTGGAAGCACATGAATATGAAATAAAACTATAATCATTTCTCCAAAGCTTCTCAGATATAATAGGTTAATCTTAATTTTACTGTGGAGGATGCCAAGTCTGACAATGTCATTTAAAGCAATTTTGTGTTTTTATTTTGGCACTGAAAAAAGGCAATAAAGTACCAATAACGTCAGGCAGACCTGTATCAAAGTGCATTAAAGGTCAAAAAGTAATCAAGGATTAATATAAGTGTATGCAAATAATGGTGTGATTCTTATAAGTCTAATGTTAAATAAAAGTAAATATAACATGACAGTAGAGTTACTGACTTTCAGTTGAACCAATTACGGAGTAAAAGTGTCTGTATAACTAAATCATAAATACCTAAAATGATTATAAAGGACTTTATTACATGTATTTATTTATTAAATAGTACAGAATGCAAAATAATATAAAAAGATACACAAAAGTCTCCAATTAAAAAAAAACACAAAAAATGGGCAAAACTGATCTATGGCAGTTGAAGTCCACATACCAGCTACCCACGGGGAGTGTGGAAGTAATTTTAGGGGTCAGAGTGTGTGGTTCTGGAGTCCATGTAATGTTCTATTCCTCAAGCTAAGTGACAGTTCCACAGGTGCATTCACTTTGTGAAAATTCTTTAGCCTATACACTTAGAATTTCCATGGTTTTCAGTATGTGTGCTAAATATCAATATAAAGTTTATTTAAAAAATGTACGCAGTACAAAGTCTGGTTCCCAGCTGTGACTCCATTTTCTCTGTGCATTTCACAATTACCTATTTCTTGTGTATCCTTCTCTGATCTTCAATCAAATATAAGAAAATAATATACATTTTATTTTTCTTTACTTCCTATGTAAAATGTAGCATGCCTCATTCAATATTAAATAAATAAAACAATTTCAAAATACATGAGTGACCGTAGGAAACATGAATGTTAATAGATATCTAATAGATATACTTTATTCTAGATCTTCCTTTTTTCATTTATTACTATATCTTGAAATATCAGCATGCATACAGCTTTTGTATTTTTTTAAAGATCTATTTATTTATTTTAGAGAGAGAGAGTGAGAGAGAAGGGGGAGAGAATCCTGAAGCAGGTCCCTGCTGAACATGGAGCCTGACCTCGGGCTGGATCTCAGGACCCTGAGATCATGACCTAAGCCAAAACCGAGCTGGTGGCTTAACCCATTGAGCCACCCAGGCACCCCAGCTTTTGTATTTTTAAAATAGCTGCACAGTATCCCATTGGGTGATTGCACCATAGTATATTTAAACAATCACTTATTATGGACTGTTTTTGCTTTTCAATCTTTTTCTATTACAAAGAATTCTTCAGTGAATAGCCTTGTAAATGCCTTTAATACATGCTCAGATATTTGTAGGATAATTTCCTAGAATTAGGGTTGTTGGGTCAATGAGTAAATACATTTTTGGTTCAAAGGTTGTTTAAAAGTATAGACAGTACTTCTCTTTCCTGATTGAATTGGTATCAAAGTACTAGCACAGTACAACAGTATGTATGTGCATATTATTAAACTTTGTCTCATACATAAAACTTCATTAAAGTAAGAATTAGATATCTAACATTCATTTTTCCCACTGTCATTCATATATTTCAAAATTGTTTTACTTATTTAATATTGGAAGAGGCATATACAGAATTTAAGAAACTGTAATGTATGTCTTCCAAAGGTAAAATCACAGAATATGAACTTTGCTGCTATAAAAAGTTTTCCAGGGAAAACTAACATGATGACTTTAAGTAACAGATTTCAGGTATATTTTTTCCCATAAAAGCCTCACATACTTACTTACCAGAGCACCTGTGCTGAGCAGAGTGACAAGGCCAATGAAACACTTAAAACAACTGTTTTCCACTATCTTGCAGCAGGTTTTCCTTATGTTCTGCCAAATTTTTCCTTTGCTGGATTCTCTACTAAGTTGGCCAGATGAAGATCTTTGTCTATAATCTGTCAAGAATGAAACTGCTAAGAAGAAGAATCTTAAAAATCATGAAAAAGTAAACATCTCGGGGCGCCTGGGTGGCTCAGTCGTTAAGCGTCTGCCTTGGGCTCAGGTCATGGTCCCAGGGTCCTGGGATCAAGCCCCGCATCGGGCTCCCTGCTCAGCAGGAAGCCTGCTTCTCCCTCTCCCACTCCCCCTGCTTGTGTTCCCTCTCTTGCTGTGTCTCTCTCTGTCAAATAAATAAATAAAATCTTTAAAAAAAAAAAAAGTAAACATCTCAAACTTTCTCCCATATTTACGGAATCTAATACAGGTGCTCTCTGACTTATAAACATTTGATTTTTACCCCTGCTGCTCTGACCACTGCAGTCATTGAGGAAAGAAAAGAAAAACTTAACTTGTGAGTAGTTTGGGAACAGTACAGGGAAAGAAATTGTGAAAGGCAGAGATGACTTAGAACATCCCCTAGCCTTGTGGGACAGAGTCTGAGAATAGAATTTATCCCCTACAGTTCAAAAACAAACAAACAAACAAACAAAAAACACATACAACATCTTCTACATACCACATTTTGGTATAATGTCTGGAAGTTCATTCTCTGAAGATTCACATGGCATAATAATCATTCTCATTTAAGTACATAGATATTTATGAAACATTAAGAAGTATAATGTTATTTAAGTCAGTTAAATTGATGTCAGGTCTTAGGTGGCATGAGAATGGGATTCTGATTGAGACTATCTGAGGAGCTCCCCTGGATTACAGAGTACTTTGTGGGTAGGATGCATGTGCAAGGGTTGAACTCTACCTTCTGGTTAAGAGAATTAGCTTATAAAACCCCAGACTTGAGAAGACAGTGCTTAACAGGTGAGAAAACGAAGAAACAGGGGTGGGTGGAGTTTAAAGTCAATGCATTTCATTTTAGAATTTTACCTACTGTCACTTTATACATATTTGGTCAAAAAATATATATATATATAGGAAATGTTTCCCCCTTTGTCTTGAATGATACAAGTCCTAGAAGTTGAGCTACTGAGAGCAAGTTCTTGTTTTGAATAGAGGAATTTGAGCATTTAGCAGTTATCATTCTGATTTCCAGTGATTTCCAATGTCCAGAACCTGTAATTATTTGTTAATCTTTCTAGGAAACTAATTTGAATTGTAAGTCATCAAGAGATGTATGTTACATATCTCGTAAGTCAAATGACTGAAGCCTTATACATTTCTTCATATTCATGTGAGATATAAAAATAGATCACCATTACATGATTTGTTTTCCTATGAAAGATAAAGGATGTTTTCATATGAGTATTTTGAATATCGACTGTATCCCATGAAGCATAAAAATACACAACACATGCACACATGCATGCACACACATACACATACACTTATTTAATCTTTTTACCAATCCTGTGAGGTAAGTTTTATTATTATCCTCAGTTTACATATTAGGAAATGAGCCTGAGAGGGGTAAGTAAAAGCTAGTCGATGGTGGGCTGGGATTCGAACTCTGGCTATCTGATTCCAGAGCCAGTGCTCTTAACTACTGTATTAAACTTCCTAGGAAATAGGCCCTCTCCCTCTTATCCAAATGTTGACTTTTTTATTTACATTCCCTATAAATTTTATCAGGATTCATATGGGCATGTGTGCATGCACCATATATTTGTGTGTGTGTTCCTTAACCAAATTAATAAACTCTCTAAAATTAAAATATATCCAATAGTATTAGGTTAAGAGAAATTTAGTCTATTTCAATATAATGATCAAAGGAACTTATTTTTTTTTAAAGATTTTATTTATTTATTTGACAGGGAGAGACACAGCGAGAGAGGGAACACAAGCAGGGGGAGCGGGAGAGAGAGAAGCAGGCTTCCCGCGGAGCAGGGAGCCCGATGCGGGGCTTGATCCCAGGACCCCGGGATCATGACCTGAGCCGAAGGCAGACGCTTAACGACTGAGCCACCCAGGCGCCCCAAAGGAACTTATTTTTTTCTTACCGTTTTTCAGATGCTTTGGCTTCTCACATTCATAAGCCATTTCTTCTTCTTCAGAGATAGCAATGTCGACTGTACTGCATTCAGACGAGCTAGATTGCTTTACCTTCTGAAAAGTAAAGTCCCACCAAAAAAGCTGTGATTAAAGCTTCACTGGAGTTCATGTCATTTTCAGAAATAAGAAAAATTGTGTACAGAAAGACTTCTATCAGGTTTAAAGACTTTTCAGGCTAATTTCAGGATTGACATTAAAATGCATACATATCTCCTCTGTGAGTTGAGGTTTTAAAAAATTAATTAAAAATTCATTTAAGCTAAAATATTTAACGTTCAGTTCATAAAACCATTCTCCTTAAAGATGTATAGAATACTGTATCTCCAGTACCCAAAAGGATTTGAGTTTCAAAGCTCTCTTGAAGTTATTCACAAGGGTTCCATATATGCCATTTCAGCTAGATGAGCAGTATCAGAATATTACCCCTTGATGCTAAAGATGGGTAGACAAGAGTGCACTTAGTTTGTATTGTACAATCTAGTCCAGACATGCTTGTGTTTACCATCACAGGATAGGACTGATGTGAAGTTATCCTGAGGTGAAATGAAGAAATGGCACAAAAATAAGGGTCAGGAATAGACCTGGGAAAGTGGTACCAGCCCTATGGAGAGAGGCTATTTGCAGGGATTGACATTCTTTCTCACTCTGCTCTTGACTGAAGTTCAAGTCTGTATAGGATAAGATAGCCATGACTTTGTATATGTGGTAATAATGCATGTGAAATGCATGGCTTTTATTTGAAATGATTATTTTCTCACAATGCTTTATTTTACTTCATTTTAAAATAAATATACAACGTATCATCCTTTAAAACGCCCAAGATCCTAAAGTTAATAAGGAAGATTATTTTATAATTAAAAAGTAAGATAAATGTATTAAAACATATGGGAAGAAACATTCTTATTTCTTAAAGATTAAGGAAAGATCTAAGTAAAGTATATCAAAAGGAAAATTATAAGTATTGTGTCCTACCTATTGGTCTTATCCACAATAAATGTCAAGGAAATCTAATTAGGAAGCTCTGTTTGCCTTAGACCTTACATGGTCAATTGTCAGTAAGACATTTGGTGCTCAATTAAAAAAATATATCCATCAGGAGATTACTCTTAAACAAATTGCTTTTATTATTTCAATTCCTCATATTTTCTTTATTTCTGATGAAATAAAGGCTCTAGCAAGGTACTGATTTGAAAGTAAACAATAAATAAATGAATATTATATAGCACTTGGACATTCAATAATTGAAAATCATACACCTTATATTTATGTTATTTTAGAATTCTTACATCAACTATTTGATGTCATTTTTCCAAATGTTTTTTAGTATGTATTATTCTAAATTTAAAAATAAATCAATTGGGATTCAAAATTATAAATAATTTTATTAGAAGACTACTTAGTAGCATGAGAAAGCGACCATGCTATACTGTTACATTATCAAAAGTTATAAAATCCAATGTAAAGTTCGATGTTATTTTTATGACTATATAAATTTAGTTATGTTGCAACTAAAAAATGGCTGGAAGTTTAAATACCAAAGAAAGAAAAGAATGTATCTCAGAATTATCAAATCACATGTGATTTTATATTCTTTGTTTTTTAGTAGATCAGCATCCGAAAGCACTCATGAGTTGTATAATCTTTAAAGTGTCTAAATTAAAAATGTAACTAAATATACAGATAACTGAATAAACCTATGAGTAGCTAATCAATCAACAGGAGCATTGATTTTTTGCTGCAAATTATGCAGCATAAATTACAACTCCTGAAACCTCACCATTTACAATTATATTTAGTGTCATCCTTCCTATATATGTTCATATCCCAGACTTTCTAATGAGATTGGCAAGAAGTTTCCCGGAGCATCTCAACATGATGTGCTGTGATAAATAGCAATTTTACCCAGAAATAGATGGTAGTCAAAGTTGTAAGTGAAGATATGTAAGTGTAGCTGGAGAAGAGTTTTCCCTGTTTTCTAGAACTGGTATTAATTAAGGGAAAATGAACCTAAAAATATTGGGCATGCTAAGGAGTGAAAGTGTTTCTCTAACACAAAGATAGATGCCTTCACTAGGAGCTGGAAGGATTTTGAATAATTGCAATTCAACTCCTGTTAGGCCAATTTGAGAAGTTATTGCAGAGCAGCTGCCAAGCTGGAAGAGATCTGGGCAACAAGATGGTGCCAGAGACTTTTCTGGGGATGTGGAAAGAGACATTGTCTTCCCCCACTCAGTGCCTGTGAATGATCTGAGATGGTTCCCTACTGAGGTATAATGCAAGAAGCTCACAGAGCAGATGTGATCTCTGTAGATGTAGCTTTCTATTAAATTACACCTCCTACTGATGTTGATTCCAGTAGGGTGTACATTTTAGAAGCTAAGTTAACAGCAATATCTATACTTCTTTGAATGTGTTGGGTTTTTTGTTGTTGTTGCTGCTTTGTTTTGTTTTGTTTTGTTTTGTCCTGGAGTTGATAAAGCTACACACTGCTCACAATTCAAGCTGGTGGGTTTTCTTTATTCTTTTAGGCCAACTCAATTATATATGTTATAGTAAATGTTGCAGAAATAAAGTGACAAGAATCCTATAATTTTAGCAAGTAAGAAAGTATTTTAGCTTTCCTGTAGTCCAGTTTCACATTTCAAAAATGATAACGCCCAGGAGAGTTTAATGATTTCTCTCATAATACACATTGATTTTGAAAACTTAGTTTTCTTCAATATGTTTTCATCATCCCATACTGCCTGCTTATTAATTTACCAAATTTTGCAATTATATTTTCTAATTTTACTAAGTGTTAACTATAGACTGGACATTGTTCTATGCACCATTGAACTATTTTTCTCAGTCCTATCCTCCCTAAGAAATAGATTCAATTTTACCTGAATTTATAGAGAAGGAACCTGAAGCTTAGACAGGTAAATTAACTTGATCAGGAGCATACAATCAGGAGCAAGGAGTGCTATAGCTAGGATCGAATGGGTTCTCTAACTCTGCAACTTCAACACTAATTCACTTTCTTACCAATAATGCCTCAAATCAACAATATCAATCAGAATATTCAAACATCTTACCTCTTTACTGCTCCCATCACCTGACTTGCTTTGAACTTCCTTATTATCCAGATTTTCTATATCAGATTCTCCTGAAGCAATTGGTACAGTTTCTGAGGCACTAGGACTGGGGATAAGTGATTGACTCTCATTTTCAGTCATTGTGTTTTTCTCTGTGCCACTGCTTTTTTCCTTATCCTTGAGGAAATCTTGAGTGTTGCTTAATTCAGAAAGGGTATGGTCAGAAATAGTCTCTTTAACATATACAGCATTTACATTGTCCATTGTGTCCTTTGAAACATTTTGGTTTTTGCATAACATTTTAGAAAGCACATAGTTTATTCCTTTCTGAATCTTTGCCACTGCACGCTGGAGATTTTTTGCTTCATCGTCCTCTTCAGTTGTTGTAGCCTTGTATGAACTAAATGAGCTCACCAATGCCAGGAACAGGTAAATTATCTAAGTGAGGAAGTAAATGAGGTTAAGCTTATCTCACTTTTTGTTTCCTTCTGAACAATAAAACATCTTTTTTAAAAAGCTGACCTGAGATTTGCAAACAGAATACGAACTACAATGCTATGTAAACTCTACTGTTCTTACAGTGGGTCAAGTGCTGTGCTAAGAGTTTGTACAGCCAGAACTCATTTTAGGGTCACAACATTCTATGACATATCATTTGTTTCTCTTTTATATATGAAAAAGGCAAGGCTTACAGGTGTCAAATATCAAAGGTCATATAGATTGGACTCAAGTCTGTCTCATTCCAAAGCTTGTTTTCCTTCACTGAGCCAGGCTACCTCTTCCAAGATGATAAAACAAACTGCCTCTTCAGGTGGCTGTCCACTTCAGCACTATCCCAGGAAGACATACAATGACATCTTCACGAGCTCTGCAAACCCACAAGGAATATCACGGGGAGAAAGCTATTCCTGGTTCTGAAGCCTGCATCTAAATTTTCTTGCAACATGCTAGCACAGGGACTGGGTAGGTTAATTGATTCTCTGTAGTAATAAATTTGGTTAGATAAGAAAGAGATGAGTGAGGGAAGAATCATTCCTAATAGTTGTAAATTATTTGAACTCAAGGACAGTGTATATTTTGACCTTTATTATCACTGAAAGATATGATCAAGCCACGTTTAGTTTCCAGAGAATCATATTTTTATCTTGTTTGTAATTGTAAGACATAGATAATATTTTTGGAGTTTAGAGTTGGAGATTCATATTGATAATTCTCTTAGACTTAAAAAAATAATTTGAGCATCTTGCTTGTTATGGAAGTTTTTCTGCCTCTCTTTGGATATCTGAGCTTTTTATGATTTAATTTCTTTTATGTTTTACATATTGTTTTTAACGGGCAAAGTTCAAATGACATGAATTATGTTTAAGAATATATATATAAATAATATGTATATATGCTAAGATAAAATTTACTTACAGATAATATGGGCAGAGGCTCTATGGCCCTTGTACGAATTACATTATTAGCATTTCTATCATTCTTAAAAGACAGTGAGTTCAGGATGTTAGGAGGGCAACACCAAATATAATTTTAGGTTATTGGTTGTTTCTTTTCCTTCCTTTGGTTATTAAGCATGGTGAGAAATAAGGAAAGGAGGTTAGGTAAGAATTTCATAACTATAAGCTTCACGTGAGCAGGAACCAAGTTTTCTCTTAAGTAGACAACTAACACAGTGCTAGGCACAAAATAAGTGATAAATACATATTTGTTGACAAAATTAATTATAGAATGAATGAAAGAATAGATTTTGTGATAGGATTTGGACAAGGAAAAATTTTGTTACTATGGTTGTATTTTTAAGAGCTTACAATCTAAGATTTCTTATATCTTAGACACACATACCCCACACACAATACCTGCAGATTTACATATACAGTAAAAATGTTAAAAGGCTGAAAATGAAATTCAAAATGCTCTGAACTATGGCATAAAGAAAAATCTTGCAATACTACAAGATGCTACTGTATTGTTCAAGTGTGCACTGAATTAAAAGTAGTCTCTTAAAGGAATAAAAAGGAAAAAGAGAATGTGTAAATGACCAAAACTATAGAGGACTGACTACTTCTTATTTGAGCATTAATAAAGAAGGAAGGGGGAAACAAAGATTATATTACATAAGTTTAGAGTAAATTTGTTCTAGTCATAGTGTTTTTATAAAGAGATTCAAAACATTTTTTTTGTTTTTGTGTTAAAAGATAAAAGATAAAATAATGTTTATAAAACAAAACATTTAAATGTCTCCCCTGAAATTTGCCCTCCCCTTTACCTCAAGGATATCTATCTGTTAGGTGAGAATTGAGCAACTCTTATCAAAATAAAGTAGTAGGGAAGAGAAAGAAGATTTAAGACTTATTTAAGTAGTTATTTTTCAAGTATTTTTAAAGTACAAGTAATAATTTGACTAGTAATCAAGGAATTTAACATACGTAAAGATTCTATTTTAATATTGTCAAATTATATCTTAACATACATTTAATTTGGGAATATGTAAACATGTTGAGTAACATACATATTTATCATCAATTTTTTATTTTTAAAAAGCTACTGCATTTTATATTGTTTTCTATTTCTTTTCTTTTTGTGTTTCTATCCCTCAACCAGAGACCACAATTCACTTGGTGGCAACTACTTAAATTGCAGGTAAAAACACTTGGAGGGTTTGCATGACTGAAACTTCTAAATAATGTTTAATTAACAAAATTCTATAAATGTAGGAGTTATAATTTTCTAGAGTTTAAAGAAAGTGAAACAAACATTTTTGAATATTTATAGAGTGCTAGCTAATATTACTTAAGTTACAATAACTGTATAAGGCATATATTATTGTTATGTTCATTCTCCTATTAGAGATTGTCAGGCTTAAAGAGGCTGAGTAATATGCACAAAGCCATTTAATTAGTAAATGATAGAACTGGAATTTGAACCTATGTTTTCTTGGATCTGAACTCTGTTATTTTCTACAACTTAACACTGCATATAACTATTTTAAAAACCACTTAAATACTTGCTTTTGTATATGATAATGTTTTAAGGTTTCCACTTAAGGCTGAATCATTGTTGGAATTTTGTTGGGCAGATAAGATAAAGTTAAATCTAAAAAATGCAAAATACCTTCTTTTTACACCAATATTGAGTTTTAGTGTGAAATTACAATGCTATAATGAAATGAGTTGGAAGTACAGGGGAAAAGATCTACAGCCTTACAGATTCTCTCCTTGCATTTTTTTCCCTTGTATTTACTCTAGTGTTGTTATCATGATGTCCCATACGTGGATGACTGTTGAGGGGAATAAAGTTTAAAAGATTCAGTAAGCCAAGCAATATAATGACCAATCAATTGGAAATGGAGGCTCGTGTAACTCCATTTTACCCTGAAATCCCTCTGTCTATTGACTTCAAGTTTCTGATCAGTAGGAAAGAGAAAAATAAGAAACAGAGTGGAGTTCAAAAACAAAGAAACAGAAGTACAATTATATAATTGCCTCAGCATTTTTGTTTCTTTGTGAAGTGTGTGGGTGTTATTTATGCCAATAGCCATCAACAATGGCCCTTCCTTTTGGGAACAGAAACTTATATTTCATTTGGGAAATCACCCTTATCTCATTATTAGTTGTATGATTGGAATGATACCAACTCCAGCTCCAGGACAGGGTTCTGAGTAGCTTAACATAATAATATATTAATATATTCTACACTCTGCACAATAAATAATAAATGTATTCCACACCTTGAGCAATAGAGATTGGTTTACAAATAGACATGTGACTCAGAGCTAATAAGATAAGAGGAGAAATTTGCTGTGACTTCTAGGAAAGAAACAAGAATTTCTCTTTTATTAGACTTGACATGATATGAACACATGAAGCTTTACACTGCAGCAGCCATCTTGATAAAACAGAGGCCACTAGGGGCACCTGGGTGGCTCAGTCGTTAAGCGTCTGCCTTCGGCTCAGGTCATGATCTCAGGGCCCTGGGATGGAGCCCCACAAAGGGCTCCTTGCTCTGTGGGAAGTCTGCTTCTCTCTCCCCCACTCCCCCTACTTGTGTTCCCTCTCTGGCTGTCTCTCTCTGTCAAATAAATAAAATCTTAAAAAAAAAAAAAAACCACACAAAAAAACCAGAGGCCACTAGCCAGCAAGGGGAATACAGAAGACAAATCTGAGATATGCAAAGATCTGTCTCTAATGACCTTGTTTGAACATATGTGTCATACCACAACTGAAGTGAAATCTATCTCTGACATTTTGAGTTATGCATGCTGATACATATGTTGATTTTTGTTTCAGCCAGTAAGAATAGGGTTATGTCAGTGGGACTTGAAAGTGTACTGATAGCTACAGAAGCAGAGGGCATTGAAATATTTATACATGTTGGACCCTGTTCTAGGCTTGGATGATATAGAGAATGGTCTTGATCCTTTCCTTTGTGGAGCTTAGTTTAATAAGGAAGGTTGAGATAAGTACATCAATAATTAAACATAATGTCAGCAGTGCTAAGTGGACAGGGTTATAACCAAGGTGAAACAGAAGCCACGAGGAAGGTCACCAATAGATACAATGGAGTCTAACCTGTGATTTTTTTTTTCAGTCTTTTGGAAACTGTATTTTATCTCTATGACTTTATGAATAAAACCCAAATGTTGAATCCTCTTTTTTCCTGTAAGAGCAGTTTTCTTTTATAAGTCATTCCCTTTTCTTGGAAGTGAAAGCTACTTACTCAATCCATGTAACACCAGTTCAATTACTGGGAATTTAAAAGTGATAGCTTCCTCTCTTAGTTAATGCACAATAGTTGTATAAACCAATGATTTTCAAACTTTGCTGCACAATTTAATCAAATGAAAACTTTTAAAAAATCCTGATGACCACACTATGTCCACAAAACAATAAAATCAGAATCTCTGGGAACGGATCCAGGGCATTACTATAGTTTTATTAATTCCCCAGGTTATTCCAATGTGCAGCCAAGTTTGACAACCAGTGTTACATTTAAGTGCTTCTTAAAATTTTAATGTGCATACAAATAACCTGGGGTTATTGTTAAAATGTGGTTTCTACTTCTGTAGGTCTGGGATGGGGTCTAAGGGTCTGCATCGTTAACTATTTCCCACATGATGTCAATGCTATTTGAGTAGCAAGGTTATAAAACGGTGCTATCCAACAGAAATATGATGCATGTCACATATGCAACTTTCTAGTAGCCACATTAAGAGCATAAATAAAAACAGGTGAAATTAATTTTACTAACATATTTTATTTAACTAAATATATCAAAAATGTCATCATCTTAAAATTCATTCAATATAAAAATTACTAATAAAATAATTTACACTCTTTTAGACTTCAAATCCAGTGGGTATTTCCACTGGTAGCACATCTCAAATTGAACCACTCATATTTCAAGTGACTGACAGCCACATGGGGCTAGAGGCCACCATATTGGACAACACAGTTAATAGACCCCTGGATCCCATAAATCCATATCATGAAAATACCAGACTACATTGCATCAGTTTTTCAAGGAAAATTTAAAAGCATGGATTACTTACCAATAAGTTTCCAATTAAAATGACCATCATGTAAAAAGGAATACAACCAAACTGGCCTGCTACCTTAAAGCAATCCCACAAAGTCTCTATCCACTCTCCACAGAGAATCCGGAACACATTCAGGTAGGAGTGGAAGAAGTCATGCATGTGCCAGCGTGGGAGTCGACAGTCTTTGTCTATGTTGCAGACACATACTTCATAACTCATACCAAACAGCGTCAGGCCAACAACAGCAGAAAAGAATGTGAACATGAACAACAGCAGGACCAAGTCTTTCAGGGCCACCAAGGAGTTATTAAGAATCTGCATCAGAATCTTAAATGTCAGCCAGTATTTTGCCAACTTGAAAATTCTCAACTAATACAGCAATGCCAGAAACAACAAAAATAAGAAACAAACAACAAAAAACCTGGTCACTATTTATTATGATGTACATTTAAAATTTTTATCAGCATTATACACATACACATACAGTCTTTAGTGTAATACTCAGTTTTAAGTATTATTAATACTAACCACTGAAAATTAATTTTTATACAATTCTTAATACATCATACATATTCTGTATTTTTTACACTAGATCCCATACATATCTTCTTCTGTTGATCTGTCAATTTCCATTCAATATTATATGACTGTAACTACTCTAGTTTTATGTTTTAATATCTGGTAGGGCAACTATCCATTCTTCATTTTGCTTTTCACAACACATAGGAAATTCTCCCACATTCTGACATACAGATGATATTGAAAAAAGTCTGTTAGGTCCCATTAAATTCCGTTGAAGTTTCTATTATGTATTTTCCTTTAAAGTAACATATCAGAAACCAAACTCAGCAGTCTAGGTTTAGTCTGAATATTTCTCTTCTTTTCACTAGATTTTTTATTTCTATTGATACAGGATAGGATTACCTTAAAATTTTGTCACCATATTACAGTGAACTTAATCATCTAAAACTGAAACATCATTTTTATATATGTTATACCTTCCCCAACTTTTCTAGTATATGTTGGCTTTCTGGATTCAAGAGTAGGGCTTCACTTTTATCCATGTAAAACTGAATCATTTCTATTCAGTCCATATTAGCCTTTCAGATACTTTGATACTGTCTTTTATCATATTTTTTTTTGTTTCATCCCTAAGTATGATAGGTACATCTCATATATGTTTATCTTACTGATTAGATAGGTCTACGGGTGAGGACCTAAGACAGTGTTCTGAAGAATTATTTGGATGAGATCAAAACTACTTAATTGTATTGACTCCTGCTACATTCCTTCACTTCTTACCAGAATATATTACTTACCAAGTACGTAACATTTCCATACATACTCTTCTAATAACATTATTTCCTTGGCTAGTTTTCTAACTCTTACTACCACCCTACATTACAGACATATACTCACTCTTAGTAATTTTCATAATAACATTTCCCTGGTCTGACTGGTCTTTTATAAAGTTTTCTAACTCTACAGTTAGACATACCCGATTCCAGTTCCTTAGTTAGACACTGGCATTCAGCCTCTGGGACTCCACATCATCCTGTTCCAGGGGTACAGCAACCCTGGTCGTGCTTTCTAAAACTAGACCTTAAACTTGCTACATATGTGGATTATTTCCCTTGAGGCTTTGGTCAAATAACAGCATTGGAAAATGCTTATTCTTCCTGGCACTTTCTAAGCTCTTTACATAAAAATTAATTCATTTATTACTCCAAATGTCCCAATGGGACAGGTATTACTATTTTTCCCATGTTGTGCCTGAGGAAGCTGAGATAAATTTTCATAAAATAAAATTTAGATCTTGGATTCTACTTACCACCCTGAATGTTCGAAAAAGAGCCATCCCGTGAATATTTGCTAGATAAAGCTCTGCTAAACCATGGAACACAATCAGGCTATCAAAAATGTTCCAACCTACTTGAAAATACCCATATGGATGCATTGCAGTTATTTTCAAAATCGTTTCTGCTGCGAAAATTCCAATAAAAATCTAAACAAAAACAAAACACATAGATGAGAATATGCTTCCAATTACACTATCAGAACCCTCATACACAAAAGCTATAACTTTTCACTGACACATTCTTCACAGTTCCTCTGTCAAAATCTGATTAGTTTTGGAGTCTGTATTAAAAGGATAGACTCAAACATTTTTAATTTAACAGTCTAACATCAAACATTGTATACAAAATCTTCAATTATTAAATAAAAACTATCCTGAAAGACAACAAAAGAATATTTAAAGATGAAAATCTTTTCATTTTGAATGGTTCCTTTTGGGATATGGAATACATGATAAGATATTTAATTTTTTAAACTGTAAAAGAATTTAAAAAGTACATATGTGAACCAGGACAAAAAACAAAGTAAGCCTATGAACACTGTCTCTTGAAAACTATACTGGCAGAAATGACTAAATTGTTGTATTGTTACCAAGTAAATGTATAATTCAAAATGGGTAACAGTTTGGCAATTTATACTAATACCAAGCAACAAACAACAACCACCATAAAAACAAAGAAAATTAAACATTGTATATTTTCTTGAATGTGACTTGTTTTTAAACTCACAGAAATCTGTTTTGCTTTTTGCATTGTATTGATAAAAAAAGGATAAGTTCCCATCTAAGGCAAAGATAGGTGGCTAGAGCAGACAGGGCAGGTACGGTTATAGTCAGGATTCAGAATTCAGGTGTCAGTGAGGAACTTGTATTTGTTATTTCACCTCTGCCCTGCTCTGATCTATGGAGCTATGGTACCAAGAAAGGATATGTTTGGGAAGGGAGAGGAAATAAATAATATTTCCACTTAACCTAACTGTCAAGCAACTGACTAGAATCTCAGACTTAAATGGCAGAATTTTAAACTTTAGCTACAAACCTATTCGATGATAAGAACACTTACAAAGCAGAGCTGGGGGTGGTTGGTTGTGGAAGTATGAACATAATACTTCATCTGATAGGCATATAATGCATTTGTGACATATTGGAGTTATAAAATATAATAATGGGGATTATGATGACTGAAGAAAAGTTGAAATCACAAATGAAAATAATGTACAAGAGCCTTACCAGGTTTCCAATGCTGAGAATATTGTTGGTTTCTTCACTCATTGGATAACATTCCAAGGCCAAAAAACATATGTTTAGAATTATGCATACAGTAAGGACAAGATCGGTAAATGGGTCCATTATAATCATATGGATAAACTCTTTCAATTTTAACCAACAGGGAGAACAATTCCAGATCAAGAAAGTTTTAGCAAATCTATACCAACACAATGGGCATCTCTTCCTGGATTTTTTAGGTTCTGAAATGAAGGAATAAAAAAGTTAAACATTAGCAAATTGTTTAAGTTCTAACTAATAAAATATTTGATTTTTGCATGCAAAGAGATGTTTAAAACTAGACTTCTGATTTGGAATTAGCAAATAGAAATATTTTGTACTAATAAAAATCAGAGCAAAGCAAATTTCCTCTATTTTGTTCATGCTTTCTGAGTTAGACAAATGAAATAAGACAAACCGTGTATTAGAAGAAAAACACAGGAGTTTCTCTCAAGAAAATAAATATGGAATAAAGTTGAGAGTATTATGATTTGTAATTTCTAGATTTTTATGCTTTACAAAATAATACCTTTTAATATTGTCCATGATAATGAGTTACTGGTTATATATAAAAAAGCAGATAGTACAGAAAGGATCTTAATATATTACTGTTATATTATCCAACCTCTACTTTTAGTTATAAGTTAATACTTCTTTGTTGCTTTCAATGTTAAAGAAAATTTCTTAGCACTATTTGGTGAGTGCTAACAATGTCTAAAATACCAATGTCTAAAATATCATATGTATGGACTTGCTCATTTTAATATTCCTTTCTTTCCTTTCCAATGTCTAAAATATCATGTGTATGGAATTGCTTATTTTAATATTCTTATGTTATTCCTTAAATATTAGTTATCATCTAAAATTCTAAAGAAATTTCAGGATTCCTTTAAAAGTGAATCATAGTGTCTAAATATTTTTTACTTTACCTTCCTCATGTCTGATAGCAGCCAACATATTCAAAGAAGAGATCATAGAAGCTGGTGATCTTTTCTTCATTTCTATTTGTGTGGTCTTGGTCTAAAAAGAAATTAGATGAGTCTAGTGCTGGCTTCTTCCCTTTGTAGATACAAGACTGTAACTATAAGAAGGTTTATAACCTTCTTTAAAATGCTGATTCTTACCTCCAGAAATCGTTTTGGGTTTCATCTTTTGCTACTCTTTACACTATAGGCAGTATTAAACTGATACAGGATCATTTGTGTAATGAATGTTTATAACTTACAACTCAACAAAATCATTTCATACTATGAGGTCAACTATAAAAGGAGGAAATCAGAAAATACTGGTTTTATTACTCATATTTGACAAACCATTCAATGTATACTTTAGGATTATTGCAAAATATCCAGCTGGCAATCATGCTACTGAATAATGGTATTTCTCAAACACCTTAAATTTTTCCTTGAGGGTATTTTATAACTTCGAAAAAAACTCTCTTGATAAAATCAAAATTATTTGGTTTTGTGATAATGAAATAATCTCGAATAGTATGAGGTAAAAGAATGGATTTAAAAGAGTTGTTTTGGCTAGAACATGTAAGATAATTCCATAAAGGAATCAATTCTTTCTGTCATGTCTCTTGAGTAATGGTTTTAAGATATTCTGTTTTGCCGATACGGTTACACAGAGTTCCAAAGAAGTCCTGCATTAGAAACACATTCTTAGGGTTTGATGTAGATATTACAACATCTATACCATCATAGTTACACAAATAGAGCTCAGATGTTTCTAGTGACCAAGTATAAAACTTATATTTGAATTTAAACTCTAAGAAACTGACAATAGTGGGACACCTGGGTGGCTCAGTCAGTTAAGTGTCCAACTCTTGATTTTGGCTCAAGTCATGATCTCAGGGTCATTAGATCGAGCCCTGTACTGGGCTCTGCACTGGGTGTGGAGCCTGCTTAAGATTCTCTCTCTCCCTCTCCCTCTGCCCCTCCCCCCTCCACGTGTGTGTATGTGTGAGTGTGTGTGCACATGCAAAAGAAAAAAAACTGACAATGGGTAGATAATATTACACCACAGGGTTCCCAACAGATTTTTCATTTGGCATACAAGAGAATGATATTTGTATGTTTGTTAACTTGGTAAATAGGTGTGGCTAAATAGGTGAAATAAATAGTAAATAAATTTGAATAGGCAAGGCTGCTCTGGAACAGAGGTAAATGGCATGGGGGTGCTGCTTCACCAACACTGAAGGGATTAGTGATCAAGGCTCAATGATAACAGATACCCAGCACACCCTGGTTGGCAGGTTCTGTTGTGGTCTTTCTGAAGTGGCATAATAGATATCAAGGAATCATCATATTTATCTCATTCAGTATCAGTCAAGTTCCCTCTAATTTCATAAATACTAGAGTCAGAGGAGGTAAAAAACCAACTCTATTCTATACTGATTCCATCATGAAAATGACAGATTCTTCAGGTCTACAGATCTCTGTTCTCTCATTATTATTTTTTTTATTGAAAAAGTAAGCTAAAAACTCAGGATGTGAGGCTAATTTATTTACCTTAACTAAACTTACTCCAGAAAGTATTTTTTAACTGACTTACAAGGTTACATAAGATACAAGTTATAATTTATACAATTTCAAATTTCCATGAGTCAAAAACCAACAGAAGCATAATTGTTCTGTTATTAAGGTCTAACAGGGATTTCCCAGATGTTTCTTCATAAAGATGATACTTGGTGATATACTGAATAATACCCTCTACTAGTCCTAATATAAAGGAATTGCCTCTCCTAGAGATGTTTCTAATAATGACAATGTCTGATGGAATCACCCCAAGAAGCAATTTAGTAAAGATGATCATCTGTGTGGAGTGGGTAGAGTGAGGAGAGTAACAATGTTATTGTTGATGTAGTCACATTTAATTCTCTACTTACTTGGCTTGAACTGTGGATATATTTTAGAATATAAAATGAATAAACTCCATATCAGTCTAGTAATATAGTTACCTAAACAGAGCTCTTAAAAATATTGAATGAATGCCCACAAGTTGGCCAACTACTAAGGAAAGGACCATTTTATAATGCAAATTAAGAAGACAGTGACTCAGTAATCTCCTGTTTGGAAATTTAAGAGCTAATAGGGCATATCCAAAGTTAAAATTAGACTGAAAAAGGACCTGGGATTCTTGTTCTCACAACTGGTTTAAATTTTCTCTAGAGAGGAGGTACGAATAAGAAAGAATCCAGTCGTATTTCTAGCATTTAGCAATGAATACCTGAAGTATTCATCTTGGACTCAGATTTGTTCTCTCTACTGCAGCTACACTGGCCTTTTTAATCCTGACTTACTCTGTTCCGTCCCCCTACTTGGCATGGACTCATTCTTTAGATCTCAGTTCAAGCGTCAGTTTCTCAGAAAACCCTTTTATTACTCAGGGAAATCCTTTATTATAGGCTCTCAAAACATCATGTTTCTTACTTTTATAGCACTTGCCATGGTTTCATTTATTTTTTTTAGTAGAGAATAATACAGTGAATCACCAGGTACCCAATATCCAGGCTTAAAAATTAGTAACATTATACCCTTCATTTCTCGTGTATTATTCACCCTAATTTATTTAAAATATTTCAGGAAAAATATTTCAGATATCATATAATTCTCAGAATAAACTTTGTAAGACACATAATCACAACATTAGGATCACAATCAGAAAATTAGTAATTCCTTAATATTATCCAATACTCAGACCATGCTCCATTTTCTTTCATTGCTCAGAAACTTTCTATTATATTTTATTTGTTCCAATCAAATAAAAAAAAGATCCCCATATTGTATTTTGTTCACAGGTCTACTGATTATCTTGTGACTTTATTTCTTCTATATGATTTATTTGTTGATGATAATGGATCACTTATAACTGTAGAATTTTTCACATTCTTGATTTGGCAGATTGTGTCCTTTTAGTGTAAATTAATGTGTTCTTCTCTTTCTTATAGTCTCTAGAAAAAGACAGATCTAGAGGCTTACTAGACTTAGCTCAGATTATGGCAAGAATACATTGTATGTGGTGTTTTATGTCTCCTGTTTCATAACATCAGGAAACACACAATGTCTGGTAGTCTGAGAGGTACAATTTTGTGTTTATGATAATTTTATGGTCTATCTCTACATTAGGCCATTAGCTTCATGAAGATAGATACTATATTTGTATTTATTAACATTTTAAAATCTCCAATGCTTAGTAAAGTGCCTAGCATAGAGTAGATTGTCAATAATGCCTTATTTAATTAGGTAGATGAGCTATAAGGATGCCATTTTAGATGGGCCAATATTTTAAAAAATACTTATATTCCTACAGTTGTATATCTGATTCTCTTCTCGAGGTTTGGAAAGCGACTGGCAATTTTTAAGAAAGTTTCATCTGCCACCTGTGTATTTGATGGAATAAAATAGTGAAAAATGAAGTAAAGTGTTGAGAAATCAGATACCAATAAATACAAGTCAAACTTTGCAACTGGAACTCCTCAATAAAGATAAAATTTGAGGATTCATGAAGATGCTTATCATATGTGTGGAACATAGTCGACACTCAATAAATATTATATACTGTTATTACTATTATCATTATTATTATTTTAATTGCCCCTAAAAGGGGGATATAGTCAAAGACTTAAGAGTTTTATGTTAATGGAGTATTCTCCATTATGTACTGCTGTGCCTTCTTGTGTTTCCTATAATTAGCCATTTACATTTTTTTTCAGTTGCTCAGTATACTCTAAGCACTGCCAAGTGTTTTACAAGAATTTATTTCATTTGGGGCGCCTGGGTGGCTCAGTCGTTAAGCGTCTGCCTTCGGCTCAGGTCATGATCCCAGGGTCCTGGGATCGAGTCCCGCATCGGGCTCCCTGCTCCGTGGGAAGGCTGCTTCTCCCTCTCCCACTCCCCCTACTTGTGTTCCCTCTCTAACTGTGTCTCTCTCTGTCAAATAAATAAATAAAAAATCTTTAAAAAAAAAGAATTTATTTCATTTGAATCTCACATCAACCTCTGAGACAGATTCTACAATTATATACATCTTGCAGATAAAGAAGATGAAGTTCAGAAAGGTTAACAGACTTGGCAAATATCATACATCTATTAAGTGGCTAAAATAGACTGAAATCTATTTTTATCTGACTGCAAAACTGTGCTTTTAGCCAATATGATCTACTGCTTTGCTACAATGTGAGAATATGAAGCATCTAAGTAATCTCTCAGTAATTCCAGCATCAGAATTAGAACCTGATTAGTCTTAAATCAGATAAGTCACCTAAAGGGTCCTCAATATGTGCCATTTTAAATTCTTCTCTTTCCAGTATTTTCTTAAGTATAAATAAAAAAGGAAAAGAAAGTAAATCTTGTGAAAATGACCTTCACTCTTACTTCCCCAAAAAAGTTTTTCATGACAAAATGTTCTAGTGCTCTTCCATGAAAAAAAATCCTTTACAATTGAAAGACTTTAATTAAAACCAGAAAGTCTTCATGTGATCCAAATGAATGGAGATATTAAGAAATTGGGAAATAATTCAAGTTCTTCCTAAGCAGAGTTAATAGGGCATCTCATCTTGGGATAAGAGAAGTATTGTGCTCTTGGATACATTTGTGTGTAGCCCTTGACATTTGAAATACCACTTCAAAATAAATTACACATTCAACATATCATTCAGACCATAATCATTCAATCAGAAGGACCACACACTCATTTCTAGAGACAGAAATCTTTTGTAATTTTTTCTGTGACTTCCTCATGGGTGGTATAATGGCTGTTCTCAATAGCCTTTTTTAATACATGTTTTCTTCATACTGTCTATAATGCTTCTTGTTTCAGTGGTATGCATGTTATGAACCATGCAGACACAGCATCTATCAATAGATACTAGATAATTGGTGTGATCCTACATTATGTTGTTCAGTTCCCACGTTTTTAGTAGAATTACTTTTCTAGAGCTTCTTCATTGATGATGACTTAATAAAGAGTTTTATATGTAGGAAAGTTAACATTTTCCCCCTTTTGACCCAGAAGTTACCTTTGATATTAATGAACGTCTTAGCCAGCCTTACTACGCATTCCACTTAATGCCTGAGTGTATCTTGGCTCTTTACTTTTCCCCATCTCTTTTTATCCTCTTCCATATGACAGGGTCTCAGTATAGCTTCTTTCTATCCTTTGTCTGCTCCTTTAGTCTGTGATTTTACCATCGAGTTTGCTTCTTTTTTTCCAGTGTAAACAATCTTTATGAGCAGGTGTTCAGAGTGCAAAATGTAACAAATCTAGAGTGGAATGGAAAAGGAGGCAGGGCATGGCTCCCTCTCCCAAGTGAAGCCCTGTAACTAGGCCACTCCAGTCAAGGAACACTCAACTTGACTGTGGCCACTTTGGGCCCAGCACCCTCCAAAGACCAAGCTCCTAGGCAAGAGGGTTCTTTACAACACAGGGGAAGGGAGCAACACCTGGAACAGGCAGGGGCTGTAACCTACCCTAGGCCACTTGGCTCCTGCCTACCATACACCTCTACAGCTCCAGGTAGGGGTATTAGGAGACTGGGCTAAACCTATTCCTCCCCCAGGTGAGAAAGAAGTATGAGATTGCCAGGTCCTACTGAACATAGGAAAGCTACTTCTGGTTGCTCTCCTGGGTCCTCTTCTTTAATACACTTATGGCACAACTTTGATTTTTTAAAGATAATTTCTACAACTTCTTTAATGTTACTTCTATCAATATTTTTAGATTCATAGATTGAATCTTTCATTATGAAGCTAAAATCTGAAAATAAACTCAAAAAACAACACTAAAATAATTGAAAATTAGAGTAAAACTTTACTAAGTTTTACTAATCATGGATTTAATTATTCCATGGATAAATAATTCCTTATATCAAGATACATAGTGCATTTCTTCTCGGAAGAGCTAGAAAGACAGTAAGTGTATTTGTTTGCTCTTTTTACAACTTTAGTACTATACTTTAAATCCATGTTTTCAGTACTTCATGATTTCTAAATTATGGAAGGCATTATCACTTTTGAGTTGAATACTGAAATTTTTCAGTTAATTCTGATGTAATATCTGAAGCAAGTTGAATTAATAAACTAAACCTGCATTAAGAGAAGTCAAGTTTGAAAACTAATATATCCATCATTTATCAGCAGTAGTAATACACGCTTTGGAACAAAAACTGTCTTAAAGAAATATTTAAAGATGTTGATCACTCTTAACACAGTGCACTGAGGAAATAATGTTGAATAGCAAAAGTGAGCCCACTTATCAAGATCCCCGTTGAGGGCGACTGGGTGGCTCAGTCGTTTAGCGTCTGCCTTCAGCTCAGGTCATGATCCCAGGGTCCTGGGATCGAGTCCCACATCGGGCTCCCTGCTCGGCAAAAAGCCTGCTTCTCCCTCTCCCATTCCCCCTGCTTGTGTTCCTGCTCTTGCTCTCTCTCTCTCTGTCAAATAAATAAAATCTTTAAAAACAAAAACAAAAACAAAACAAAACAAAAGATCCCCGTTGATCTTCTTACCATGTACAACACACAGATACTGAGCACCAAGTAGAAACCAATACACTCCGAAGAGAGAAAATAACTCAAATTCTGTGATTCTGTGAAGTACTAAGAAAAATTTATACCTCGGCTGCTTCGTCTCCTTCTTGAAGTGCTTTCAAAGTCTGCTGAAATTTTAGCTCAATCTTCTTAGCTTTTTCAGCAGCTTTCTGCTTTTCTTCTTCATAGGACATAGCAAGTATGCCCAAGAACAAACTTGCTATGTAAAAAGCAAACCAAAAGCTTATCACAACAAAAAATATCATGTAGACCTTCCCAGAAGCATAAAGGATCTAAGGAGAGTTGGAAAACAAGACAAAAGAGGAAAATATTATTTGTCTTCCTGTAATCTCCTATTTTAAAATGAAAAAAATGAACTTTTATTATTAAAATAATTTAGTTGTAAGTGGAATGTAATCACAGGACAGTTTTACTGGCTCTACCTGGAGAAATAAGAGAAAAGCTCTTCAATTTTAGATATATATGTAAGATATAAAAATGCATGATACAAAACCAAAGAAAGAATTCAGTTGAGGGGGGAAAGATGGCAGAGGAGGAGGGGGGAAAGATGGCGGAGGAGTAGGGGACCCTATTTCAACTGGTCCCCGGAATTGAGCTGGATATCTACCAGACCACTCTGAGCACCCACGAAACCAGCCTGAGATGTAAGAAGATCTGGATCTCTACAAACAGAATATCGCAGGCGGTTGGTTTCGAGGTACGAAGCGGGGAGCCCCAATTCCACGGGTATCGGAGGATAAACGGCAGCGGGAGGGCGCCTGGCCGTGGGATCGGATCCTACACCGCCGGTGAGTGACAGCCTCGCGCGCTGCGGACGGGCACAGACTCACAGACCCGTAGCGTCGGGAAAGGACTTTAGGGCAGCCCCCGGGGTGGAGGACCAGACCGGCGGGGTCGCGCGCACCGCAGCCACCCGGACAGAAACCCGGAGCGACGGTTGTGCGCACGCGAACTGCAGCCTCTGAGGCGGAAACCCGGTGCGCCGGGGTCCCGCTGGTGAACTGCAACCTCCGGGGTGGAAACCACGAGCGGCGGAGTCGCGCACGCGAACTGCAGTCCCCGGGACAGGACCCCTAGTGGTGGAGAGCTGGTGGTTTTAGAAGCACAAAGGACAGAGACGTGCCCCGACCTGGAGGCAGGACTGGGGGTGCTGCGGAGGGGCGCACAACCCAGGATGCTGCAGTTTATAGCAGCACGGACAGAAACGGAGACGGTGTGGCCTGGAGAGCTCACTGAAGAACAGACTGAGGTCTCTCTGCTCTGAGGCAGAGGGTTGGAAACAGTCTCTTCTGCTCTGACTCACGGAAGAGACGCGGAAAGCCGCCAGGGAAAGGCGCCAGAGAACAAAAACCCCAAAGACTGATTCCCACTGCGCCCATCCCCTGCCACAGGGGCGCAGGGCAACTCCGCCCAAACAGGGTTGCCTGAGTAACAGCACGGCAGGCCCCTCCCGCAGAAGACAGGCTGGGAAAACAAGAGGCCAGCAACCCTAAGGTCCCAAGAAAACAGGTGCATCTTGCTTGGGTTCTGGTCAATAATTTGGACTCTATACATTCCCTCAAACACCCATCAACAGAATGACTAGGAGGAGGAGCCCCCAAAACAGAAAAGACTCAGAGATTATGACTTATGCTGC
>NC_138371.1:59452148-59478616 GCF_054177405.1 Leptonychotes weddellii | reverse complement strand
CAATGGAATATTACTCAGCCATCAGAAAAGATGAATACCCAACTTTTACATCAACATGGATGGGACTGGAGGAGATTATGCTAAGTGAAATAAGTCAAGCAGAGAAAGTCAATTATCATATGGTTTCACTTATTTGTGGAACATAAGGAATAACATGGAGGACATTAAGAGAAGGAAGGGAAAAATGGGCGGGGGGAATTGGAGGGAGAGATGAACCATGAGAGACTATGGACCTGAGAAACAAACAGGGTTTTAGAGGGGAGAGGGGAGGGGGTTTGGTTAGCCCGGTGATGGGTATTAAGGAGGGCACGTACTGCATGGAGCACTGGGTGTTATACGAAAACAATGGATCGTGGATCACTACATCAAAAACTAATGATGTATTGTATGGTGACTAACATAACATAATAAAATTAAGAAAAAATATTTGATCAAACGATTGTTGAATGAATAAAAGATGCACTCTGAAGCTTGAAAAAAAAAAGAATTCAGTTAGGCATCTGGCTTTTAGGTCTTCACTAACAGAGAAAACATATTGAAAGGAAAACATTGTCATTTCTCAATTAAGAAAGCTGGACAGTCTAAAGTAAAGACTATTTCCTTTAGGGCTGCTTGGGTGGCTCAGTCATTAAGCATCTGCCTTCGGCTCAGGTTTTAGTCCCAGGATCCTGGGATCGAGCCCCACGTTGGGCTCCCTGCTCTGAGGGAAGCCTGCTTCTCCCTCTCCCACTCCCCCTGCTTGTGTTCCCTCTCTTGCTGTGTCTCTCTCTGTCAAATAAATAAAATCTTAAAAAAAATTAAAAAAGACTATTTCCTTTACAGTAAAATCTTTAAATATATGAAGCTTAGTAAAAGTCAGAGAACGAATATTTAGAGATTAGTTTCTTCTTATCATTACTTTATGAAAACATCATAACAAGGCATAAACTTAGGTCTATTCAAAGAGGTTTGAAACAGGAAAATTTTTCCATGTCAGAATACCTGCTTTGGTGAAGGATATTTAGACAAATCACATGGGAAAGTCATATAATTCACTTACTGCAGTCATTTATGGATAGAAAAAAACCAAGATTTTAGATTTCAAAACTGAGCATTGACTAGCTTTTATTTCATAATAATTACCTAAGATAGATGAGAGAATTTAAAACTTTGAAAAATTCTAAGTAATTTATACAGCCCACTATATAAGTAATATAGGCCACTGATTTATCATCATTGATTAAAAGTATATAAACAAAATCTAAAAAATACAGATGAGACTAGTGTTAATTTTTAAGTATCCACTTGAATCAATAGATAAGTATTATTTACAGAAAATATTATATTGATACAGCAAAGTTAAAAATGTTTACAGATTAGTAAGTTCTAACATTCAATCAAAAATAATTTCTTATTAATATATAGTATATTTATCTTGAAAGGTATTTTTAATAAACCTATTTCCCCAAAGAGTCACCTATTTAAGATTTGGTTAAATATTTTTCCCACTGAACTAGCTATCATCTACAGTAGTACATTCAAGAGTCAGTAATAGATATTATGGGATATACTGCCCACCATGCACATTAATAAATGCTTTGCTTATTATTTCATTAATTCTCTGCAGCACATTTATGTGGTATTTACTATTATTTCTTATATGCAGAAGGAAGATGAAAATTAGGCAAGATGACATGTCAAAGATCTGACAGCTATGGAGAAAGACCTGAATCCAAAACTTTTGCTTTTCCTATTATATGAAGCTGGTGGAGGATAAAAGAATACACTTTTATGATGATGGAAAAGTATACACGTTCTGGTTCTAGTATATTTTAGTTTGAAATTGGGGTAATTATGGCATCAAAGCCTAGGTTTGTTATGAAAATCAAGTGAAGCAGTGCATGTGAAGATGCAGTCTAAGGCAAATGCAGTAAAGGTCAACTATTGTTAAACATAACATTACGTTTATGTCCATGAGGACTGGCACTTTGTTTTGTTCATTTCTGTACCCATGGTGTATCAAAGAATATTTGGATCAAATAAATATTTTTTTTAAAGATTTTATTTATTTATTTGAGAGAGAGAATGAGATAGAGTATGAGAGGGGGGAGGGTCAGAGGGAGAAGCAGACTCCCTGCTGAGCAGGGAGCCCGATGAGGGACTCGATCCCGGGACCCTGGGATCATGACCTGAGCCGAAGGCAGTCGCTTAACTGACTGAGCCACCCAGGCGCCCTCAAATAAATATTTGATGAATGAATAGAGAATTGTATTCTCTAAAACATAAGCTACATTCTTTGGGAATAATTGCTGAATTTCCCTAGCCATAGTCAGTTCAGTGTGGGGCAATGCTGAGAGCACAAATCCAATCCAAATCAAAGCAAATCTTCTCTACACTGGTCAATAACAAGAGTACAATATTGATGAAAGTCCTATGTGGACTCCACCAGGGTACTCCCACACTGATTTTTCATTTCACTACTAGTGGGAAAGGATTTCCTTTAGACCAATTCTAACAAGAAAATTAGCTAACATACTTAGAGGGCTGTAACCAAAAAACAAAACATTATATAAAGTGATACAATTTATAAATATTCACTTATATTTTGTTTATTAAAATTTCATTAAGAATTTCTATGTGTTTGATGCTGAGAACTCAAAAATTAAAATGAGATAAAAAAACTTCTTCTCAGGTAGCATATCTCCAGTGTGAGAAATTACTGAACAAGAAATTAAAATAACCACACTTAGGGACGCCTGGGTGGCTCAGTCGGTTAAGCGTCTGACTCTTGATTTCAGCTCAGGTCATGACCTCAGTCTTGTGGGTTCAAGCCTTGTGGGGGCCTCCATGCTGGGCATGGAGCCTCCTTAGGATTCTCTCTCTCACTGTCCCTCCCCTTCTCTTCCCATGTGCGTGCGTGCGTGCATGCTCTCACTCTCTCTCTCTTTCAAAAATAAATAAATAAAATAAAATAACTACAATTAGAGGCAATTATACATTGCCATGGTATTCTGCTGTAGGACTTGCCTAGCTGTGAAAGGAGAGTTTGGGGAAAAGCTCAAGATTTCTTCTGGGTTTGAGGTATGAATTTGAGGTATGAGACTGAAGATAGAAACTTGAATTTAGGCTGAGGGTACAACATACATTGAAACAAGAAATTATGGGAAAAAGCTCACTTAGGAAACAGCAAGCCTTTTCTATACTTAAATAAAGCAGAGAGTGAGTATATATTGGGATATCATTAGAAAATACATCTGGAGAACTATGCAGAAACTAGATCTTAAAGGGCACTATAGAACATGCATTTGGACTTTGAACTTCATCCCATAGGAATGCAGAAACCTCTGAAGGATTTTTAGAAGTAAGATAACATGATAAGATTATTTTAGAAATAAGTCCCTAGTGTTGTGGAGGAGGCATTGATACTTGTCAAAGTTTGGAAAATAACAATATAAATAAATACTCATCTTATAAAATTAGAAAAACATAGTTTGCATTTTAAAAAGTCATTTTAATATTTTCATGTATTTCTTTTATTAGAAATATAATTGTATTGCATGTCTGTTTAGTTACTTGATTTTCATTTAATAACACCACGCACCTTTGTGCTAAAAGTCCTATCATTGTTAATCGCCTGTACAGGTCATTACACACACACGAACACCATAATTTATCTATCCAATCACAAAAAGTATAGAGTGTATGTACATGTTTAAAAAAAAGAGTGTTCTCCTTCAACTGTACATACTTTGGAAACTTAAAGTAATTTATTTTATTTAATATACTTTGATATTAACTATGCTGCTAAACTAACATTGCATATTCCACTGTGATGAAACTTCTCTTAGAAAAACCAAATCACCATTCTAATGTGTATTATATCTTTCTGAGAAACTATGGCAAATAAATCATCAGTTATGAAGAGAGACTCTCAGAATTTGATTTCAAGTCTCATAACGGCAAACTTTCTGTTATAATCAGAGCGTGGTTAAATATTACAGGGAAATGAGAAGAAATAGAAGAGGTGAAGTGAAATACACATTGTAGGCATTAAATAAACAATTTCTTAATACATGGTAATCTCACAGGTTCAAATTTTTTGACTGAAGAATTAGTACTTACCAATGCTCTTTCCTTAGTTAATATCAAATGTGTGATAGCATAGAGCAGAGCAGTGATCTCTAGAAGATACACGTGTTTTAACTTGGGAAAGGTTACCCAACCGCTCTGATCTCAGTGTCTTCACATAAAAAGCATATAGAGTTTGGTCTTGCAGGATTGTTTCAAAGATTAAATGAGATATACATAAGGGCACAGACTTGGGCACAGTGTTAGCGTACAGTTTGACATTCAGTAATTCTGATTCTCTTTTCTTCTGTCCTCAAATTCTTCTCCCCACAGAAATTTAATAAACCACGTTACATTCGACCATTATTTTAAAAGGGAGGAGCATGGCACCATTTTTATGTGCACTGCAGATTCTCTCTGTTCTTACCTGATGATAAAGTGCTTCAGGGTAATCCTGTGTCATTAACCGAAACAGGGCAAGTAAGGCCCAGCCAAAAGTGTCAAAATTTGTGAAGCCATAATCAGGATTTGTGCCAGCTTTCACACACACATATCCTTCGGGACACTGACTAAAGACAAAGAAAAGAAAAACTGCTTACTCTTAAGTAACTTTCAGATTATGGCCAAATCATAAATACAGAATACCCACCCATGAATATTAAAGAGCTCTTTCTTCCACAGGAATTAGTCTAAACAAAGCCCAGTGAAAAAGCAGCCAATGAGGTAGATTTTAAGTTAATATAAGTGAACAGTGGTAATTAATCTAGAAGGAAAAAGGGCCTCACAAATGTTTTTTTGCCAAGCCTTGTTAAAGATTTCTTTGGTACAGAGTACCAAAGTGAAAGCATACGTGATGGGAAATAGCAGTCATAAAACAAAGCTACAGTCGTTGAGGGTTTAATTTTTAAATGCTCTCACCTCAAGCCCTTGGATCCCATTATTTAAGGGTGAGAAAACACTTATCACATTGATAATTTATAAGCAGCACTTGCATGTTTGTAGAAAGATCAGATTAAAGATTTATCTCATTTCCTTTCATGGACTCTTCATACTTTTATCTTCTGGGGCTTGAGTATTGTGATTGGTTATTACAGGGGTGGCCAAATAAATCATGCTTCCCTCTATCCACACTCTTGTGTAGTTTCTGCCAATGTTATTCTGGCCATGTGACTTGTTTTGGACTTTTGTTAATAGTTAACAAATGGGATGCAAAGAGAGGTTTCAAATATACTTGTGCATCCAAGCTTGTGAAATTGCTGACCCACAGAATCTGAACAAATACATTTTCTTCTTGTCTTAAGGCACTAACTTTTGGGATTGTTTACCATGCAGCAACGTATGATGGCTACAGGTGAAACATTGCATGACTTTCTCTTCTGATCTTGAAATACATCCTTGTGATTCTGATTATCCACGATCAGATAATTTCAACAAGCATTTCAGGTCATATTTGATTTTGGGATGTCCATGAAAAGGGTTAGCTGGAGTGTGATGTGGCAGACACAATGAGATGGGTTCACAATACTGACTTGAGAATAGAATGGAAGCCCACTGCTGGGCAGCGTTGAACAAGAGACAAAATGTCTAAATCACATGAATATATAAACTACATTAACTCATGCTCCTCTACCCCCATATGACTTTTGTTAATCTGGGCCCCAGAGCCTAAGAAAGAGCAGAGTCTACAGTGGGCATCAAATCATTTCCATCTGAGGGAAGTCACATAAGGCATTACGGGAATGCTAGTACTGCTAAGAACTGTATTTCTACTTTCTTTTATCTTCATTTGAAATTATAGGACAGTAAGACTTGAGAGTTTTGTCATATCACTGAAGAATTATTTATAAGTACAATTTTTAAGAGCAATAAGAATTTTATTAATGTAAATTATAGTCATAAAAGATATACAAGCTATAAAATAAGTGAAATAACAGCATATCTTTCCTATCTCTTCTCTTCAAAGGCTTCTGGCCCAAGAAAAGATTATATCATCTTTCTTGATAATTCCCACTAGCTCTGGAGTACACAGAAAACAAAAAATCAGATCTTTATTAAGTCCCAGCCTTGCCATTTGCTAACTTCATGACCTTGAATAAATCATGTAAGTAGTCAGTTTATTGCTTTTTCCTATAAAATCAGGGTAATAGTATTCCATGTTGTATACTTCTCAGCATGGTTTTAATGATAAAATGAGATAATGTAATCAAATGAGAAACATCAGCCAAAGCAATAATCTTTCAATAAATACTATGGATCCATGATACTGGCTTGATACAAGAACATTAACACCACTTACCCAGCATCTGTTCTGTTACCACAAAGAAGAGCATATCTTTCTCCTTCCAAATAATAAAAGTTTTCTGTTTCTGAAAAATAGGACAGAAATTATATTCTATTATCTAATTTTGAGTGAAGAGCATATCTGATACCCATTTAGATCTGCATAGAAGATGAACATCTCTCTCGATAGTGAAAAGGAAGGAACATATAGCCCACCCTTTTTTTTTTTTTTAATCTACAAGATTATCCCAGCATGTGATGCACAGGCCAAAAGATGTCTGGCAATCCACCTACTTCACTGCCCCAAAAGTGATAAACCCCAGCATAAAAAGAGGAGAATCACTTTCAAAATTGGAGTTCTGGGAAATGAATACTAACCAGCCAGGTATGACCAGAACCCTGAAGGAAAAATTCCCAAGACTAAAGTGTTTGAAAGCTGAGGATCTTTTCTCTTTATTTTTTTTTTAAGATTATTTATTTATTTATTTGACAGAGAGAGAGAACACAAGTAGGCAGAGCAGCAGGCAGAGGGAGAGGGAGAAGCAGGCTCACTGAGCAGGGAGCCCGATGCGGGGCTCGATCCCAGGACCCTGGGATCATGACTTGAGCTGAAGGCAGACAATTAACTGACTGAGCCACCCAGGCGCCCCGAGGACCTTTTCTTCCAAGGGCTAATGATCTTCCTTAACAGAAGACCATATTTCTGTCTCTAGGTTTAAATGCCATTCTCTTCCTATTTCGAAGCTTATTTTTCTACATTGAGCATCCAGTGCCAGTTACTCACCCTGATGTCACCTAATTCCCACCACAATCCCAACTAATCTGAATCATAGCCCATAGAATTTATTTAGGTATCCTTATCTGCTGTCATTCAAAATGTAAATTGTGTATTTACAGATATGAGCTACCAGGGTTGGGAACATGCATGCTTAGGAGCATTGATTTTAGGTTCTGAATTCAAATCACAGAGATCCAATACATGAGATCAGTCCTGAATGTATGTGTGTATGTATAAAATTGTATACATATACATATGTACATACACACACACACAACTGAATTACTCCAATCTCAAATAATGTCACTTTAACTTGTTACCTAAAATAATTTTAGAAGTTTTAAATCATAGTTAGGAACAACTGATCAGATCTTTTAAGTGGCAGTCAAAAACCAAATGAAATTTGACATTACTAGAAAAAGGTACTCCCAAATATTCTTCTAAATTTAAGGACTTTGACATGGCAATTAGGTTAAATAATATTTTACAAATGTAATATTTTCAGCAAGTCCTAACACGTTTTAAGAGGAAATGGAATGACTAGAATTGGATAAATTTTAAAGTGGTAATCTTTAAAAAGTGATGTCTTTATAATATAAATTACACTTTAACTAAGATGAAAAGAACCTGGACTTTGTTTAGTAATACAATGAAGTAGTAAAAATTGTTTATTTTTTTTATAATTTGTATATTTTTGTTATAACCAAAGAAACCACAGAGTATTTCAATTGGAATCGAAGATTTAACATCTATTTCCTGTTGCCCTCACCACTAGAATCAAGAACATGAAATAGACACATATAATAAGGAAACATTTCACATACTCACATACCAATAAATTTGTATTATTTGCATCATAATGATATTATGGGGTAAACTAAAGAGTAAAATTCATTAAGATTTGTTTTGGAACTTATTATATCCAAATACAAATAAAATAAATGTAAGGGGACTACATAAGATTTATCAACAATTTATTTTTATTAGTTTAAAAATATACTTTTATATTTTTCTAAATACTGTCAGAAGGACCTGATAGTAGTATGCTAGAACATTCACTGAATTTCTCTGAACATCCATTTTTCTGTCTGTAACAGGGGTCATTCACTTCTCAGGCAGGCATGTGTATTACTTATATATAGATTACTTATATATAGGAGCTAAGCAATATTTATTCTGGCATTATTACTATTTGCCTAAAGTATGTTTATTATTTACCAAAGGATAACTCAAAACATTTAAAATGAGCAGCAGTAACTGAACTCCAACAACAGTACGAATTTCTATAATGTAGTCTATTTTTTATTTATAAGGTCATTTTAAAATTTCTAATGAGTGAACTTAAATTTATATTTTAAATAAACAACTTTATTGAAGAAAGGTAGTATGAGGATTCTACTTTGATGCAACTGCAAATAAGACTTTGGTCATATTTTAAAGGATAAAATTTGCAAAATTTAGCAATTTCAAACTTAGGTTTCCCTTACTGAACTGTCTGAAGATTGGAATTTTGCAATTCTGATAAATGAAACTGATCCAAATCAGCACAGGTTTCCCCCACTATCAGAAAGTAGAGCCTTCCTAATGAAACCTTTTGTGAACGGAAATGGCCTAAAGCAAAGAAGCAATTACCATTAGTTTATAGGGAAAAATTTGTGCGCATCCCTAGGCCCCAAACATAACCTCTCTTCAGCTTTTTTGATACGTTAGGACACATCTTGCTAACAGATGCACAAAATAAATTGAGATAAAGCATACGTGATCACAGACACAATTCAAAGCTATGGCAGCTTGACACTGGGAGGCTGGGTGTGGTTCCAGGGGAAGGAGCTTTGGTCCTGCCGCTCTCCCTAAAAGGATGCATGCTACCTTAATAATGGCTTGCTGCAAAACAAAAGCTGAATGCTATTTTTACTTTTAGCATCTATCATAAAAGTGAAAATCATCTTCAGATTTCCTTTGGTTAGAGAAAACAGGTACTCCTGTAGGTCTTTAGTAAAAGCTAAGTGGCAACATGTGAAATTTCAAAAAGCAGGGGATATGTGTATTTGAGTATAGGTACAGCATTTACAAAAAGTTCATTCTGAAGTTGAGTTTGGTTCAACACTTCTGTGAAGGCTGCTTGTTCGCTAAGAAAAATTTTAACTTTTTTAACATAGATGGCAAGTGAGTCTTACCTCGGATATAATATGGATTTTCAGTTCTGTTGTGCAGGGTTGCAGTTTCATTTTCCTGGGGCCATCGCAAACACTTATGCTTCAGGTTGCCCATGAAGAGCCCCATCCCAATTAGAGAAAATACACTCAGAAAAAACAGAGTTAGGGAAATGACACCAGTAAGTTTCTTCAAGCAGTGGATGAGGATCCCTACGAGAGACTTCAGACCTAAAAAGAGAAAGGTTTGTTTTTGATAAAGTAAAATACCGTAGGTAAGCAGCTGTTAGCACAATTCCTCCATGGCAAATGCATACTCCATTGAGATCAACAGCTTTGTGTTTCATAATCTACATCATCCATTATCTAGATCTAATAAGTAAAATGAGTAGAAAATAAAATAAATAAAAATCTGAACTTTAAGGTTTCTATATTATTGCTAGCTTATTACATCTGTTAAAATAATTCAGGCACAAATTTTAAAATTAATTATTTGTTTTTCTTTACTATAAAGAACAAGACTTTTAGGTGGTTACTGCTTTTCATACCAACCACCACTGTTTATAAACATAAGTGTAGAGTTATAAATCAAAATAGGTTGCAAATGTTGTTGAAACAAGAAATAGTTTGAAATAACAGTATTCTATACTATTCTTTCATTAACTTTTTAAGAATTCAACTTTTGGAGCTAATTAAATAAAACATGAACAAATTTGAATTAAGAATGAGAATAACACACCATTGTGATATCTGTAGACTGTATTTACATTAGAACACTTACTAATTGAGAATTCAGCCTTAAAACTGGCTTTATTTAAGGAACTCATTTTTCTATTTATTAAATAAAACCTGTTCAAGAAACCCTTATGTACTGCTGGTGGGAATGTAAATTGGTGCAGCCATTGTAGAAAACAGGATGGAGGTTCCTCAAAAAATTAAAAATAGAACTACTATAAAATCCAGTAATTACACTGCTGGATATTTATCCAAAGAAAACACGAATCCAAAAGTATATATGCACGCCTGTGTTAGTTGCAGCATGATTTACAACAGCCACGATATGGAAGCAACTTAAGTGTCCACTCATAGCTGAATGGATAAAGAGATGGCATTTACATATATAATGGGATATAATTCAGCCATAAAAAAGAATAAGATCTTGCCATTTGTGACAATGTGGATGGATCTAGAGTATATTGTGCTAAGTGAAATAAGTCAGACAGAGAAAGAAAATGCCATATAATTTCACTTTATATGTGGAATCTAAAAAATAAACCAAATGAACAAATAAAAAGAGCGTAAACGGAGTCATATATACAAAGAACAGACCGGTGGTTGCCAGAGGGGAGGCGGTGGGGGACATGGACAAAATGGGTGAAGGGGAGTGGGAGGTACAGACTTCCAGTTATGGAATGACTAAGTCACAGGATGAAAGGCATGGGGATATATAGTCAGTGTGTTGTAAGAGCCTTTTATGGTGAGAGTGGTAGCTACACTTGAGGTGAGCATGGCATAACAGACTGGCAGAATCACCACACTGTACACCTAAAATTAATGTAACATTGTGTGTCAACTGCACTTCAATTTTTTTTAAAAACTCAATTCTGTAAACAAAAAAAAAGAAACAAAAACAAAAATAATGTAATTGTACTTCATAGATAAAACCAGTATTAACCTTCCTTCCTCCCTCCCTCCCTCCATTCCTTACTTTCTCCCTTCCTTTCTTCTCTTGTTTCCCTTGCTCTCTTGTTATTTGTTGGTCTGTTTATATTTGGGATCCTAATAACTGTTCAGCTTAACAATGGATAAGAATGTACTAGCTCTGTGATATTATCAATATTACTATGCTTCTGTTTTATCTTTAAAATGTGGCTAATAATACCTGTTTCATATATTATTGTGAGAATTGGAAATCTATTATTTTTTTTTTGAGTTTTTAACTTTGTGGGGCCCAAACTCACAACCATGAGATCAAGACCTGTGGTGAGATCAAGAGTCAGATGTTTAACTGACTGAGCCACCCAGGTGCCCTGAAAATCTATTTTTTAGTGACCTCTTCAGATGATTGGATTTCTTGAGTGTACTAGGATAAGGTTGAAATAAAGTTATTCCTGTGGTTAAAGAAATGTGATATCTAGATTAAATATAAAATTTTAATTGCTACCATATGGAAATACTTGTTTGTAGCTTATTTTTGCCACTTGGAGTTGTACTATTAATTTTATTTTGCTATATGCAAACCTTTTTTTAAAGTATTTCTGTATCATAATATATGTATTAATACATTTATGTTCAATTTGTTTTAAGAGATGTTGAACCAATGTATAAACCAAATATATAAATACATAGCCAAGCTTTCACTAAAACTGGGGTGTTTAAAAAAATCTTTGCCAATTTATTAAAAGAAAAATGAGATCACTTTGCTTTAATGTAATTTCTGTGATAACTATAATGAACTTTCCAAAATATGTATTTTTTTAATTTTTTTATTTTATTATGTTATGTTAATCACCATACATTACATCATTAGTTTTTGATGTAGTGTTCCATGATTCATTGTTTGCGTATAACACCCAGCGCTCCATTCAGTACATGCCCTCTTTAATACCCATCAAAATATGTATATTTTATATACATATTTTCATTTGGCAACTCTCAAATGAGTTCTTTGGCAACTGTCATGAGTTCTTTGTATATTTTCTTTTTTTAATTGAATTAACATACAGTGTTTATATTAGTTTATTATAATTGTTCAATTTGTATTTTGCATTACATATTATTTTTCATGATTTACAGGAAAGGTAACATTCAAATCCTTATAATGGCTTGTCAGGAAACATAAATTCATGCAAAAGGGGAGCAGAGGTGACTTGGATGAATATGCCTGATTTATTTTCATTTTATTTTTAAAGATTTTATTTATTTATTTGACAGAGAGAGAGACAGCAAGAGAGGGAACACAAGCATGGAGAGCTGGAGAGGGAGAAGCAGGTTCCCCACTGAGCAGGGAGCCCGATGTGGGGCTTGATCCCAGGATGCTGGGATCATGACCTGAGCTGAAGGCAGATGCTGAATTCATCCAAATTAATTTAGGTTTTAATGTTAAAAATCACTAGATTTTCATAATTTTGGCATCTATTTCAAAGTTTTCTGAAACACAAATAAAATGTTTCTAGTTTAGGCATGTCTGTTATTACTTCGGATTTATAATATTTGCATTTTGTTTTACATATCACTAACAACAGTTAATTTGAAATTCATTCTGTGTTGAAATGATTTCAGAGTTCACTGTGATTACTTCTGGTATTAAATCTTCCCATTGTTGAATGTTTTGTTTTCATACCAGTTATTCAGGAAAGATACATATATAAAATTTCAGAACTCTTGCATGACTGAGAATATCTTCCTCTCAGCTTCACATATGGATGACAGACAGGTATAGAATACTTGTCTCATAACCTTCCTGTTTACACTTCCTCCAAGCTCTGAAACTACACTGCCTATTCATGTTCAATATTATCAAGAGGTCTAAAAATAACCTTTCCATAGGCAATTTTTCATTGCTTTTTTGCTTGTAGGATTTTTATAATGCTTTTATTTTTTAGAAGTTTAAATTTAAAAACTGTTATAATGTCTAAGTATATCTTTTAGTTTTTTTATCTACTATAAAAATGAACCTTTTCCATTTGTGAGAAAAATCTCAAGTTAAAATTTTTTTAAAATTTTCTAGTGTATTTTTGAATAATTTGTCTTTTACATTTATTCTGGTCTCATTTTTAGGGTCACCAACTATCCATAAGATGGAACTTAGTTTCCTCTTTTTCATTAACCCATCCATTTTTGGTTCTATTGTATTGATATAGAATTTCCCTCATTTTTCTTCACACAAGCAGTTTTGTTTTACCATACCATAATACTGTACAGACAATACCATATTTTAATGCTTCTATTACCATCAAATATTCACCAAAAAATTCTAATTTTTTAAAAGATTTATGTATTTATTTTAGAGAGAGAAAGAGAGAGAGCAGGAGTGGGAGGGGCAGAGGGAGAGAGAGAATCTCAAACAGACTTCCCGCTGAGTACAGAAACCATGACCTACAGATCACAACCTGAGCCGAAGCCAAGAGTCGGACTCTTAACTGACTGCGCCACCTAGGCGCCCTGGGTATTATAATTTTTATCACTCTTTTGTCTGATAGGTGTTTTTGTCTATTTTATTATAGCATTTTCATCTTTCTCTTGAGTCTAGGTTTTCTTCTGAAGACACTACAAAAGGGGTGCCTGGGTGGCTCAATCAGTTAAGCATGGACTCTTGGTTTCTGCTCAGGTCATGATCTCATGGTCATGATCTCAGGGTCATGGGATCAAGCCCCGTGTGGAGCTCAGTGCAGAGTCTGCATGAGATTCTTTCCCCCTCTGCTCCTCCCCGCTTGTGCCGTCTCTTAAATAAATAAATAAATAAATAAATAAAATCTTGAAGGCACTACAAGAAAGATGACTTCTTATGCTTGCCCCTATTCCTTAGGGCATAGTTTTTAAAGAAAAAAGAGGATTATTTTTAATTTTCTTAAATAGCATGTTTCCCTTTTGGTACTGCAAAATAGTTTCATATGCTCTATATTGCTGGTATGTCCATTGATCATTTTCTCCCTTGAAAAAATAGCAATTTCTATCAGGCTGTTTGTTTCCAACTCCACTAAGACATGTTCTTCTTGTATTGACTTGGATTCACCTGATTCGTTCTATAATCTTCACATCTGAGCCTAAGCTGAAGACACAGGTGATACAATTTTATGTTCTAGTAATTTGTGGAGAGTAGTAAGGGAGGTAGAACAGTGGGAATTCCTGTCACCGCAACTCTTCTCGCTGGCGCTTTCTTCACTGGGTTTGGTGAAGCCGCCATGCACAGACCATTGTTGTTAAACAGCTTTATTGAGCTATAATTCATAAATCATACAATTCACACATTTAATGTATATAATTCAGTGTTTTAATATATCCATAGGGCTATGTACTATCCATCATCCAATCTTTTTACTGTTTTGCCTAGGCTAGACTCCAAGTACATGGTATGCATATATCTGGCCTTCTTCATGGTGTTGCAGTGGACAAAAATTGCCTGTAGATCTCATTTCTGGTATTATCACACTTGCCTCTGGGTTTATTGGCCCACCTATTTCATGCTTCTGACTCAGCAGCCAAAACACTGAGTGTAGTTCTTTCGTATCGGATTGTTTTTAATCCATTCTTAACACAAATTAGAAGGTGTTGGTGGGCTTCTCTAGGATATCTTCAGGAATGGGAACTGTAAATTAGTCCTCAGCATCTTCTATCAGTGTGGTCACAGCTCTACCTTATTTAGCAGAACCTCCTTTAACTCTGTGGCATGTGGAATGCACCCTATCCAAGCACTCAGAGCAAAATGGAATTTATCTTATTTTATATTACTTTGTTCATTTCAACTGGTTTTTAGAAGCAGTGAAGAAAAGAAGGCATATTAGGTATCTGTCTAGATTGCTATCTCTCTCAGAAGTCTAAGAACAATTTTATAAGTTCATATTTAAGATGGAAGGATAAATAAGAAAAAATAGAATATATTTTGATTAATCTCTATATTTTATCATTAAGTATTGAACCCATCTCAAATAAATAACAGTCAAATGTGATTTTTTTTTTTTTTTTGCTTTCCTGGAGTGACTGAAATAAACTTACAGATCAGATAATTCGCTGACTTCAAAAATGAAACATTGTTCAATTTAGTATTTCTCCAAGCAATTACAGGGGAGTTCAAAAGAATACAGGGTAGCACATAAATCAAAATGAAGACAAGAACTAAATGCCATTTCTTACCTTGGTTTAGGGGAATAATTTTCAAAATTCTCAAATTTCTTGAAATTCTAAATATTGTAATGGAGTTGAGAGCTAAGTATCTTGTTATGTGCCTGTGGAATTAAATTAGAGTTATTTAAAAGTCATACTGAGTCTATGCTGCTTATCATTGACTTTTTATACTATTTAAACTTATTTTTAAAACCACATATCCAAACGTTTCCCTTGTTCTCATTGTTCCATTTTGCAAATACTTGCCTTATTGATTGGAAGACAAAGATTTTTACAGTGCAAGGTAGCCAGGTAAATATTAATCCACAAATTATGATAGTTTATAAAAGCTTGACACTGTGATTAGTCATAATTCCGTACCAGGCACCCTATATTATGTTCATAAATATTTTGTTATTTAATCACTGAAGAGGTAGTTAAAATAGGAAAAAATCTATAGTTTTTTTAAGTAATGAGATTTAAGTACTTAAGCTTCTGATGATGATCATGATGAGGATGATCTTGATGGTAATGACGACGGTGATGATAGCCAAAGGCAGGGTGTATAGCGGTTAAGGGCACAGCCTGTAGCCAGAGTGCTTATGTAGAAATCCAGGCTCCCGAGTTACTAGCTGTGTGACATGCAAAAATTACTGATTCCTTCTTGCCTCAGCTTCTTCAAAATTAAAGTGGGGATAATAATTCCTAATTCTGAGGCTTTTTGTCGGGATTAAACAAGCTCATACATGTAAAGTGCATAGCTTAGCACCTGGCACACGGGGCTAAGTAGTAGCTGTGTTAGCTAAGTATTATCTATCAGTCCTGGCAACAGCAAAATAATGGTAGTAATCAAAGTAGTAGTGATAATAATTTCAATGATATTAGCTACTATTTTTTATTGCTTACAACATGGCAGACACTGATTATGCGCTTTATGAAGTCTATTTCTTGTTTTAAAAAATCAACCCCAGGGCGCCTGGGTGGCTCAGTTGGTTAAGCGACTGCCTTCGGCTCAGGTCATGATCCTCGAGTCCCGGGATCGAGTCCCGCATCGGGCTCCCTGCTCGGCAGGGAGTCTGCTTCTCCCTCTGACCCTCTTCCCTCTCGTGCTCTCTGTCTCTCATTCTCTCTCTCTCAAATAAATAAAAAAAATAAAATAAAATCTTTAAAAAATCAACCCCAAACTTAAAAATGAGTACCATTTTAAATTATATTTAACAGGAGTTTGGTGCCAGTGATCATTTCCTTAGCCATAAAACAGAGCACACTAAATAGAAATCATTGAAAAAATACTCATGTAAATCATTAGAATTTAGTGTAACACTCTCGAAAATGTGTGTGGGTGTGTTTAAGATATTTTATTCTGATATCTAGTGTTTACTGGTCTTAAGCAATGTAGCTAAATAAAATGTAGGTTGGAGATGAAATCAAACATGTTAGGATCTTCTTGTAAGTCTCCAAGAGATTTTCTATGCACTGAAAATAATCACTTAAAATCCTAAAATTCAACCTCTGTTGTTTTGCTTCAGATAGAAAACAGATAATATCCCATTCCTTTCATTTTTATTGCGTATTCTGAGAGCTAGTTCAGTTGGAGCTGCCTGAGAGTCATTATGGCTATGATTTATGAAATATTTTTTTGTTCACAGAATTTTTGCAAGCAGAAAACTTTGTAAATCTTAATGTTTCTTTACGAAAAGTATTTACTTAGCAAGGTATTAAGCTGTTTGTAATTTGAAGAAATACTCACTCAAACAAAGTTACACTGAAATCGAGCCAGTTCCATGGATCACCAAAGAAATAAAAAGGTTCTACCCAGATGCCTCTTGCAATGAGTTTTATAAGTATTTCAAATGTGTAAATTCCAAGCAAAGTATTCCTGCAGAAAATTTTTCATATAAATGTTAAAAGTGAGAATAATGCATTGTCAGAAATAACAGGTCTATGGTAACCGTTTGGCAACCGACCAAACAACCAATCAACCAATCCACCAACCAACTAGACAACAAAAAGTCTATGCTCCTTGAACCATACGCTAGGGCTTTTAGGGTGGACTATATCTTACAGCATTAACCATGAAATTTGACTATCAATTTTTTTCAACAAGCCCTAGCTAGAGTTATAATCTTTACATATATTTTGGTAAATAATGAAAATACAAAATGTCAAATTTATTCCACATTGGAAATCACACAATAATTAACTGAATTACAAGAGTATGAAAGAACTAATTTTATTATAGTTATTATATATAATTCTTATATATAATTATTATATTATATATAATTATATTATATTATATATAATTATATATATAAGAATTTTGTGGTGAATCAGTTTTATATTTACCTTCCAAACTTAACTAGTTTTAAGAATTGAATAAAAGCTTAAGATGTAGCATCAAGAAAGGCTTCTTCCTGGGGCACCTGGGTGGCTCAGTCAGTTAAGGATCTGTCTTTGGCACAGGTCAAGATCCCAGTGTCCTGGAATGGAGCCCCACATTGGGCTCCCTGCTCAGCAGGAGAGTCTACTTCTCCACTTCTCCACTTATCTGCCCCTAACCCCCGCTCATGCTCACCCTTTCTCTCAAATAAAAAAATAAAATTTAAGAAAAAAAAAGAGGCTTCTTCTCTAGAACTTTTAATGGACGTTTCCATCATTGTGGTCTAATGCAAGCCAAACTATTCACATCACTCAAGAAAGAGAAGAGAAATAGAACAGAAAGGAAGAAATAGAAATAACTTTCTTAGACTGGAAAGGAATAAATGTTATTTGAGTTTAAAGCAAATCAGGTGTGGAATGTCAATAGTAAAGAAAATCTGAGGCACTGAAATAAAATATTAATCATTACTAGTTAACTTTACAATAAAACCTCATTTGTATGATAGATAGACATAAACATATAGCTAAGTGTTCAAACATTTATATCATGTTGACTTAACATGTTGGGAAATAGCAGCATTTAAAGTCCAACTAAGAATAATGAAAGGGCAGAAAAACATTAAAATTTATTAACTGATATATGTGTGTATTTGGTTTTACTTGGAAAATTCATTAGTTGTGCTATATATATAAAGATTATATTATGCACAATGAGTTTATATTACAATGAACATTATACATTAAATATAAATAGTAAATTGTAAAATGTTAAATATATAGTATATAATGTACTATAATGCAGTATGTTAAATATAAGATATAATCATATATGAGATAATGTATAATAAAATTATTTGACTTACTGTAATATTGGGCCCCATTTTGGCATCTCAGTCACGGACATAAATATGCAGTCAGTCAGGACACTAATTAAAATGAATAGTCGGAAAAAGGTAGGTTACAGTCAAGGAATAATGGATAAAAATAATATTGGAAATACGTGTTTCTATAACATGTTCATATGTATATACATGAGATAAAATAGCTTTTTAAATGTCAAAAAGAATACTATTCATATTGAAAATCAAGGAGGATTAAGATTTGTTAATATTTACTACTGCTGTGTGTACTTGAAAATAATTTTTAAATGTATTTTCAAATATGGAACACTTGGTGCAGTTATAATCCAGTTTCCAATATGACCTAAAATGAGATATCAATTCAAAAAAGAAAAAGACTGCAGCAATATTTGAATAGAATAGTTGCATTTGTTATTAGTACAGTCTAAAGCCAATAGAAAAGGATATGGATGTACCAAAATCTTAATAGCTGTTCTTCTAGTTGAACTGAAAGGAGAAAATGTACACCACGTGGCATTGAATCTGAAGATTGTTCTACTTTTATTTAATACCATGAAAGTCTGTAAAATGAAAAAAGAACATCAAGTAAAATTACAAGTAGGAACTATAATCTCATCCATTACACAATATATTGCCAATGATCATTTCAGTTGTGAATTCTAACAGTTACACTTTTCTTATATTTTGATATTGTTTTACAGACTAAATCAAATGGAAAGATTTCTTCTTTTAAACATTTTCACTGATATTTAGGATTATCTACCACTTTTTTTTTTTTTTTGCCAGTGTTCTAACAAAGCCATTTGCCACACTCCAGTCCTCAAGTCTTCCTGCAGAACTAATGTAATAGGAAGAAATCATTATCCTAAAGGCTCATGAAGATGCATTTAAAGAAACTCAAATTTAGGGCGCCTGGGTGGCTCAGTTGGTTAAGCGACTGCCTTCGGCTCAGGTCATGATCCCAGGGTCCTGGGATCGAGTCCCACATCGGGCTCCCAGCTCAGCGGGGATCCTGCCTCTCCCTCTGACCCTCTCCTCTCTCATGCTGTTTCTCTCTCGCTCACTCTCCAATAAATAAATAAATAAAATCTTTAAAAAAAAAAAGAAAGAAACTCAAATTTAATGAATATAAAAAAAGGTTAATTTTATTTCAAAGCAAATAAGGCATGCAATTACAATAGTAAAAATGACCGAATTCACTAAGATATTTTATTAATCACTAGTAAGTATCTATGGTATAAAACCCCACTTGTATGTTATCATTGACATAAACATACCTAAAGCAGAAAGTTACATCATGTAAAAGTAATATACTGGGATATAGAAGCGTTAAATCCAGAAATAATGAAAGATCAGAAATATCCTAAAACTGAGTTATATATGTATATGTGTGCGTATATATGTGTGTATCTATTATAGATACACGTGAAAGTGTCTACCTATGTGTGTATGTCTTTGTGTGTGTGCATATATATCAGATATACACTTTTACTGTATATGCATATCCACTTGGAAAATTCATTTATGATGGAGTAAAAATACATTATATATAATGATATTATACCCATTATAATATAATATAGTATATAATATATAGTATACAATGTAATATGATACAATATAATATACCAAATGATATATATAAATATAATCTATTACATACGTAAGTATCATATTGTATGTTATATATAATTATATATTAGAGGTCTCTATGGTGAATGTATATTGGCATTTATATTTGTGTCTATATATATAAATATATTAGTGAAGACAAATATATATGCATTGATATTTTATGAATACATGTTCTAAATGGAAACCAACTGTGTTATAATTCTCCTTAATAAAACACTTTTCCAATATACAGTCTGTGGACATTTTGGCATGTATTGTAGTTATTTTCCCTCTTTCCATTTCAAAAGCAAAGACAAAATAAAAGGGCCCCCCAAAATCTGATTATTTAAAATGTGCTTTCTGTTATTTTCCAGAACAATCTCAAAATTCATACAAGAGGTAATATATGTGTGGGGCACTGGGGTGGTGCAGTTGGTTAGGCATCTGACTCTTGATTTTGGCTCAGGTCCTGATCTCAGGGTTGTGAGATCAAGCCCAGGGTCAGGCTCTGCACTCAGCATGGAGTCTGCTTAAGACTCTCTGTGCTCCTCTCCCCCACGCTCTTGCACTCTCTCTCTCTCTCTGAAATAAATAAATAAATAATAAAAAAGAGGTAATATATGTGCAATCAACTAGCTTATGTTATTGTAAAGGAATAATTCCAGACATAACAATTTTCCAGTTAATGTTTGAGTGCCAAAATTATTTAATTTTAGGATTACTTATTGGTACGCCATCCTTAACAGAATAAACTGAATGTAATTCACATTTTCAATACTTTGTGTCATTATTAATAATAACACTTTTTATACAAACTATCCTTACAATTTTTGGCTTGTTTTATTTTTCAAAATCTCTAGGTTTATCTTCAATAACAAACTTAGATTTGCCTACCATATCTATATATACTACAAAGAACTCAGAACTCTGCCAGAGTAGAGTTAACTTCTAAGGTTATTATGTGAAGTCAACTGTTAGGACTTAAGCATAGCAAAGGTGAAAACAGAGATAATTGAGGTGAAGAGCTACTTTTCACTAAAATGTTCTGAAGATTTTACAGATGTTTTATAGCTAATGTTACATAATGCCCATGGAAGCTATGAGAGCTACTGGAGTCTTTGTTAATATATACATTTACAATGCCAATACTCTTCTACCACACAAAATATTTGAAAGAGTTGTGTTTATGCAAAATCATCACGTTGCCTTCCATCCGGAGACTTTGGTTCAATTCCATTTTGCCCATTTGGTAATATCACTGAATGCTTTACAAGAATATCAAATTACATTTGTTCAAAACAGAACTAATCCTCCTATCCCCCAAGCTTACTCTTTTTTAGAATTATTTCTGTTTTTTAAGTAGCAGTACCATTATTCCAAGCTGGAAATTTTGGCATTATTAGTCTGTCTTCAAATCCTGTTGTTTCTTCTCAGGTTTGTTACATTTTTCCCTCCTCTGAAACCTTCCTATAATCCAGGCCTCTTGACTTCAGGCCTGGATTACCCTCTTTCCTATATCATCTTTCTGACTCTATCTCTTTTATGCAATAGTAATTTAGAGGTCTTCAGATTTAAACTTACTTAAACATTGCATTCATCACATCAGTTCTTTGGCCATCACATTAAATCCATGTTGACATCTTCATTTCCTCATTCCTTTATTTCCCACAACTTGCAATAGGGGTTGAGTTCTACCATCACCCTGTTTCTTCCCTATTCCAATTAATATCAAGATCTTCCCTTTGTACTGTTAAAATGTGATGTGCTCTCCAAGCTGTAATTCAAATTCTTTTTCTTAAGGAAGACTCTTCCAGCTTTGCCAGCCCACACAGATCTTTGCCTTTACTAAGCATGATTGTTCTTATTTTTATCATTTTTGTGCTTGTTTTTGGATTGTTCAAATATTTAGTTGGCTCCTCAAGTCATTCCAGGGATAAGACAGGATGTGAATGTATGAATTAATAAAAATGGTAAATAAAATATAGATTGGTTTTATTTTCCCATCTACTGAACAAGCTTATTCAGTTGAACATTTAAAATTATTGTACATATTATAAAAATTTTATATTATAGTTATTTTAAAATCAATAACCTTAAGTAGCCAATCATCATGCTCCCATAAAACAAGTCATTTACATTAGGACATAACAGTATAACCTATTTAAAGTAGAGTAACTCCCGGGCGCCTGGGTGGCTCAGATGGTTAAGCGTCTGCCTTCGGCTCAGTCATGATCCCAGAGTCCTGGGATCAAGTGTCGTATCGGGCTCCCTTCTCCTTGGGAGCCTGCTTCTCCCTCTGCCTCTCTCTCTCTCTGTCTCTCATGAATAAATAAATAAAATCTTTAAAAAAAAAAAAAGTAGAGTAACTCCCAACAAACTAACCTACCAGGCAAACAATCAGTTTTGATAAAAATCCCAAATATTTGTGAAATTTCTTATCCAGTTTTTTATAACTTAAAATAACTCTTTGACGTATTCTTCATTCTTTTTAAATCCTATACCAATTAGACTTTTTGCACATCTGAAAAAAAATAATGAAAATGTAGTCACAATTAGTTCAATTAATCCTTACATTTTTATTCTTATAGTATGGGTCTGCATCTTCCAAGGGCTCCAACAGCATTCCTCGAGGGAGATTCCCATAAACAAATGGAAGCTCTTTTCCAACTTCCAAGTCAGCGTTTGGCTTTAAATCTCTTTGTTTCTCACTGTGCTTTTTAGCAATACGCTGTTTCATAAGTTCAAGAGACTCTCTGGTGAAGGGGACAAGGCCCTTTGGTTCTGGGGAAGCCATTTCCAATTTTGTACCTGCAAGAAATGTATTTTCTTCAGTTCTATATAAAATTTGGGTATATAAAGAAAAATTTTAAATTACAAATGGTTAGGATATGATTAAAAGAGAACAGCAAACTGAATACATGTATTCAAAGAAAATTCCTCAGTTTCGTAGATATATGAGTTGTTAAACTAGGTTTTGTTGTACTTGATACTATACTTGTTTGTAAGTTCATGAGTGACCAGTCCTACTTCATTTACTCATCCACTGAATTCTCTTTGTTTTATTGAAATCTTCTTATCAGTTTCTCCCTCATAATAAAAGAGTTCTAAAGCTCTAGAGATTTGGGGGGACCAAACCTAATTTTTTGTCTCTCAGCTATATTTAACCATTAACTAAACTTTTCTTCTTTAAACTCATTTTCATTGGCTTTAGGCCCCATTCTTCTGTGTCTCCTCTTATCGCTCTGATTACTTCCTTCACTCAGTTCTTTCTCTCAAATTTTAATTTTGATATCCTTTAAAATTCTGCCTTTCTTTTCTGTTATATCCATGTTTTTGGTGAATACATAGGCAAACACTGAATTTCAATTACTGTACATGGGTATTTACCAAGTCCATTTCCCAAAACACTCTCTTCCCCTCAATTATCCATGTGACAATTACACCAATAATAACAATTTACCAAGTAAAAACAAAATTCATTGTTTTCCTGAATGACTAGAATTGTTCTTTAACCTTTTAGCCATAGTGAAAACAAACACACATACAAATACACAAACTTAATACCTTGAAAATTATTCATGACATTTTTGTTTGTCATCAATTCCTCTGCACAAAATAATTTTCTTACAATTATTTTCAATTATGTATTTAAATATTATCCATTGTTTACATATCTATGTCAAGGTAGACATCTTTATAATTCTATATCTGGATTGTGCTAGTAGTCTCTACAGGTTTCTCTCAGTTCTAAGTCTTTGCCTATTTCAAGTCATCCTACAGGCCACTGAAGTTAGTTTTCATTAAATATAATTTCATGCATCAATTCCCCATTCATGAACTTCATTTTATTCTCTCACATAAAAATATGTTCTTTTGCTGATTCTCTCCATCCTATTTCCTGTTGAACACACCTCACATATCATACTTTATTGAGGGAAGTCAAAACGCTTTGAATCAGTACAATTTATAAATACAAGCTACAGATAACTGATGTTTGCTCTTACATATAAAATCTTCCTTTAAAATATTTAATAAGCTTTCAAAATTGTATTCCTTACATGGAATTCCTTAAATACATATTAAATAGTTTCTTAATGACTCATGGTTATAGACTAATATAAATAAAAAAAATTCATGAACCTTGGAATTAAATAGACCTACATTCAAATCCTAAATTCTGTCATCAATGTTCTTAGTGGTCTCAGTAAAATTACTTAACGTTCTTGAACCTGTCAGTCATAAAATTGGGATTCCTTCTCAGGTTAAAGAAGGATAAAATAGAATAATATGGGTGAAAATGCCGCGTACAGTGATTGGCACACAACAGGTGGGAAGTAAATGTGAATTTTCAATTGTGATAAGATTTTATATCTTAGAATAATGGGCCAAATCTAATAGAATAAGATATAGCAGGAATACATGTGAGGTTTTGAAATTTGAACCAAAACAACCTATCTGTACAAGTTCAATAGATATGTTTTTGCAGAGAAAACTGCCAAGGGATTTTACTTAATAATAATCGCAATATAAATCAATACCGGTTTGTTTCTGTCAAAAAAACCTAATGTAACTTTTGTCTGTTTTGAAGGAAGATGGAGGAGGCAATCTTTATTTTGCTGCATTCCATAACCACACCCGAGAGGCCTGTATGTAAACTGAAGGGTCTTCAAACGGGATCAGAATGTTGATTAGACTCAAATCACACCATCTATAGACCAGTTAAAAGAATGAAGGCTATGTTGGTTGAAAGCAGAAAAGACTCAAGTGGAACATTATCGATTCCAAGTATCTCAATGATTCTCACATAGAAGAGAAATTAGATTCAAGTATTATTAAAAAAAAAAGAAAAGATGAACTAGGATCATTGAGCTGAAGCAGAATACATTTGGCTTAAAATAATAAAGTATTTTTTAAATAGCTGTCAAGACATAGAATAGGACATTAATCCTTCCTTATAACTAGCAATATGAAAGCATGCACTTCTTGACAGTTGGGTAGAATAATTTAAATAGGTCCAAATATTGATTGGTTGCAACCTTATAATTTTAGAACTTTCTAACCTTAAAATCTTTGGATTGAATTTTCAGAGTATCACATGACCTAAAAGTCTGGGCTAACTATTAGCTAAACTGAACCTATGCAGCATTGAATTAACAAAATCAAAAGCATCTTTTTTCTTTTCAGATTACAATAAAAGTACTTCTTATATTTTATATTTTTAGGATCCACTGTAACTGCTAACAAATATTATTAAGCTTATATATGTAAAGAATATTGTCCCTAAAAGCAGATACAAAGGGAGGTTCAAACTTATTGCAAAGACACTGTTATTAATGAAAATATTTTTGAACACTTTCCATTGAAACCTCAAAATTAAATTTGCAGGCCAGCCCTTTTTTTAAGCTTATTTATTAAAGTAATCTCTATGCCCAACGTTGGGCTTGAACTCACAACCCCAAAATCAAGAGCTGCACGCTCCACTGACTGAGCCAGCCAGGTGCCTCTGCAAGCCAGTCTTCTTATTCCATTGTACAAATATAATCTTTTTTTTTCCTGTTATCATCTCATACATAGCAAAACAATCTTTGGTTCCTTATTCTGTCACCTACTAGCTATGAGACCTTGATAACGTAGCCTGTCATACTTTCTTCATATGTAAACTTTGGGATCCCTTTTGTATCTCACAAGGTCATAAATATTAAACCAGACCGTATACAGAAAGCCTGGGCCACAGTACTGACTTTGCCAATGTTTCTCTCTCCCAACTCAGTCAGTTATCCCAGAAGCCATCTCTAGTAATGATTTTAAGGTTGAATGAAACCACTCTGGGTTGTTGACTAGGTGAATGAATAGACAGTGGGCATTCTCTTCTACGGTATGACAAAGAAAGGCAAACATTTATCAAATGGAACTGGCTTGCATCCTACTTTTAGATGGCTAAGTGCAGACTTTAAATTATTGATCATTACATCATAATTCAGTGAAAGCATTTCTGTGGGCAATTTATAAAATATGGTCAGGCAGTATGCTTTGCAGTGAGTGATCTTAATATAATGCTAAAGCCTGAAAAATATAGAAAGATTAGTAGTTAATCTGTCCATTAGAATGTCTTTCTAAAAAACTGAATAGCTAAAGTAAGCTTTTGGCAAAAATTGTATCAAAGTCAACTCAGACTTGGCTTCTAACAAGTTCCAGTTGTACTGATATTTTATATTGTTGATTAAAAAGCAAGCCAATTCTCTTGGACATCAGTTGAAAGTAGCACAGCTGGCATCAATATGGGGAAAAGAGATGCATTCTCTTTTTTTTTTTATTGTTATGTTAATCCCCATACATTACATCATTAGTTCTAGATGAAGTGTTCCATGATTCATTGTTTGTGCATAACACCCAGTGCTCCATGCAGAACGTGCCCTCCTCAATACCCATCACCAGGCTAACCCAACCTCCCACCCCCCTCCCCTCTAGAACCCTCAGTTTGTTTTTCAGAGTCCATCGTCTCTCATGGTTCGTCTACCCCTCCGATTTCCC
>NC_138371.1:59416445-59451648 GCF_054177405.1 Leptonychotes weddellii | reverse complement strand
ATTAAGAATTCCTCATATCAATGAGATCATATGATACATGTCTTAAGAGATGCATTCTTTTGAAAAATATTCTCCTTAAAACAAATTTCAAACATATGAAGTAAGTCAATATTTGTCATAATAATAATGGCAATTTCACTTATAGTTACAATTACTGAGTGACTACCATTTGAGAGGCACTGAACTAGATGTTTTTAGTTCTATGATCTCATAGTCTCACATATCCTTGTGGTCACCATTCTACCAGTGAGGGAGCAGAGATTGATGAGTTTCATGATTTCTCCATCACTGTATAGCTAGTTAGGTGGTAAAGGGAGATGCTAACTCAGGTATGTCTAAATCTAAATTTGGGTATCTTTAAACTACACCACAAAAAAGCTATAAATTTTCAGACAAGTGTAAACAATCGATACCTCTGTATAGCTACCTTAGACATATCCAAAAACCAATGGGCTTACTGGGATAATTTGTTTCACTGAGTAACTGACCAGTTGATGTCATGTGAGATTGTCTGGAAATTTTCTTTTTTGTAAATGTCAAAGTCAAATATTTTGGAAAATTTTGGAAAATTGAAGGTGAGCTAGCATAGTGGACATTAATTTGGAAGGGAGGAGGTGCTGCCTAGCATGTGATCTTCTACATAGATTTAGAAAATTTGTTATTGTATGAATCATGGTGGGAGACCTCCTACAACAGAAGTGGAAAGGACCAGATAATGTAGATAATGACTTTTCCAGGGTCTCACGGATCTTGCCAAGCCAATCAAATGCATCAGCTCAAGATTTCTAATTTTGATTTAATGACACAAAATAAAAGAGGCAGTGAAGAATCCCTTTTTTGCAAGAGAGGCAGAAATTTCAGCAGAAACTTTCAGCAGTTTTGGGGTTGATAGTAGCAAAAGAGGCAGTATCATTGACCAGTGCTGTCTTTTTGGTTGTCTGAGCAGAAGTATTCCGATGCCCACTGGCCTGGTTCTGCCTTATGATGTTGGCTGTGATCTTGGCTCTGACTTAGTATACTCTGCCTATGCCCCCTCCCCCTATTTTCTTTTGTAGATACCCAGATTTAGTATTACTGAGGTTAAGTTTTAATCTATCACGTGAATTTATTTTCCCCAGACTAATTTTGTTATAGTCATTAAACATAATTTGAAATATTAGTATAATATAGAATCTACATAAAAACTAAATAGTTTGCTTCAAACAAGAATGGAAAAATAGAGGTTATTAAATAACTGATACAGGGAACTTCATGGAAAATGTTTTTTCCCCCCATTATTTTCACAATTAGGGTGAGCATTCTCTTTCTGTTAGTCATTTTAAATTAAATTTAGAACTTACTTTCCATAAAGCTTTTGGAGCATGAAAGAGTGTGCAAATGAATTTGGTTTTCATTATAGGCATTTTGAAGTTCAGGCATTCTCTGCCTTCTGGTTATGCTGATGGTGTGGGTTTTGTGTAGTTTTGTTTTTCTTTTATCCTGTATTATTTGGGGAGTATATACGTGGAAGTTCAGAATTGGGCAGTGTCCATTATCCTTGTTCCATATATTTCTTATAGCCAAATAAAACTTGGATGGTTCAGTGATTTAAATGAAAAATAAGTTTAAAAAAATCTAAACAATGAGGGGTGCCTGGGTGTCTTAAGGGTCTGCCTTTGGCTCAGGTCATGGTCCCGGGGTCCTGGGATCAAGCCCCACATCGGGCTCCCTGCTCGGCAGGAAGCCTGCTTCTCCCTCTCCCACTCCCCCTGCTTGTGTTCCCTCTTTCGCTGTGTCTCTATCTGTCAAATAAATAAATAAAATATTTTTTAAAAATCTAAACAATGAAAGTTATAAAAAGAAAACTTAAGTGAACATATTTATAATAATTTAAAAAAGGAAGTCCTAATTTACTGAAGCAAACTACTGGCTAAGATTTGGGGAAATAAGCACTCTAATAAACTTTTTTTGGTAGTGTTAATAGTACAACTTTTCTAGAAGGAAATCTGGAGCTAGTTATCTAAATTAAAATGTATATACCTGGGGTGCCTGGGTGGCTCAGTCGTTAAGCGTCTGCCTTCGGCTCAGGTCATGATCCCAAGATTCTGGGATCGAGCCCCACATCGGGCTCCCAGCTCCGCGGAAAGCCTGCTTCTCCCTCTCCCACTCCCCCCACTTGTGCTCCCTCTCTCGCTGTGTCTCTCTCTGTCAAATAAATAAATAAAATCTTTAAAAAAAAAAGTATATACCTTATCCTAGCAATTTGAGTAATAGAAATTTATTTCATTGGGGCATGGCTGGGTGGCTTAGTCAGTTAAGTATCTGCCTTCAGCTCAGGTCATGATCCCAGGGTCCTGGGAAGGAGTCCTGTATCAGGCTCCTTGCTCAGTGGGGAGCCTGCTTCTCTCTCTGCCTGCCATTCCCCCTGCTTGTGCTCTCTCTCTCTCTGACAAATAAATAAATAAAATCTTTAAAAATAAATAAATAAAGCAGTATTTTCTAGAGAATGTATTTAAAAAAAAGGAATTTACTTCATTGGTAGACCTCAAACCAATTTCTATGAATAAGATTGCTCAGAGTAGTATTTTGATAGCTAAGAATAAAGCAGTCAACATGATCTCAGGTGCAGCTACTAAAATATATTTATACACACACACACACACACACACACATATATATATCTGGATCATATGACTTACTGTCATACCATATAAGGTATATGGAATATGGAAGAAGTACCAGTTTAGATTAGGGATAAGAGAGGTAATGTTTTGTATTTTTGGGGTTTGAGGTGTATCTGAAATATCCAAAATCAAGAATTCAGATATTAACTAGAAATTTGGATCTGGAGCTTAATAAAGACAAAATGTATATGTGTGTGTATATATTTTATGTACACACATAAATATATGTGTATATATTAGTACACATATACATATATATACCAAATATGGTCATATGGTTATATAGATATATAAATAGTTGAAATTAAAAAAGTATAATAGATTATGTATACTTGCAAATGTGAAATTCTTTATAGAATGATATTAAGAATAGCCCATTGAAAAGCATCTACCTATCATTTAACATCTGTGATTTAAAAAAGTTTATAAAGCAAGTAAGTATATGTATCACTACTAATAAGTGTTTTAAATCAAATGGATAAAAAATAAGAGATATCATAGTCGAAATATTGAAAGCACTTAAAGAAAAGTGGCATACATTGGGAAACAATAATAAGATGATTACTGGCTTCTCATCAGAAAAATACAGAAACTAGAAGACTGTGTAATAATGTTTTTAAAGTGTTGAAAGAAAAAAAAGTCAATCTAGAATTCCACATAAAGCAAAAGTATCTTCCAATAATGAAGACAAAGATATTCTTAGATGTTTCAGATGGAAATTTAGATCTTCAAGAAGAAATGAAGAGCAAGAGAATTGGTAAACATGTGGGAAACTATAAAAAATATAAAGCATAATTATATTCAAGAGAATAGACAGAAAAATAAAAACTGTGGCATATTATATAATAGAACACAACCCCAGCAATAAAAACAAATGAAGTAATGATAGACATACAGATGAGTAAGTGCCAAACATTACACTGAGTGAAAGAAGCCTTCCAGCAAGTATCACAAACTACATGATCCACTTTATATGAGGTGCTAGAACAGACAAAACTAATCTCTAGGTGTGGAACAGGAATTGAGTGGGAGGGATGATATACTTTCTGGGGTGATAATAACGTTCAACAGCCTATTAGGACGTCAGAGCACACAGGTGTACATGTTTGTGAACACTGACCAAATGATACCCTTAAAGTTTGTACATTTTCCTTTGTTTTACCTTTAAAAAGCCCATAAACAGGGGCGCCTGGATGGCTCAGTCAGTTAAGCATCCAACTCTTGATTTCAACTCAGGTTGTGATCTCAGGGTTGTGAGAGGGAGCCCTGCATCGGGCTCTGGGATGGGCCTGGAGCCTGCTTACGATTTTCTCTCTTTGTTTCCCCCTGCCCTCTTCCAAATAAATAAATAAGTAAAGATAAGAAAACAAAAGGCTTGTAAACAAATACTGAATTCTAGTTAAATGTATGAATTATGAAGTGTTTATGGTGAGGTCTGCTGGTATTTGCAACCTATTTTGAAAAGCAATATGGAAATATGAAGAACTGACAGGAGGTTTGAGGAATGCATAGATAGATAAATGATAAACTAAATATTATAAAATGACAATTGAAGACTCTAGGTTTTGAGTGTATGGGCGTTCGTTACACAGTTCCGTCAATTTTTCTTTATGTTTAAAATATTTTTAGAATAAAAATTTGGAAAAAATGTTTGGTTCTGGAGCTAGATTATCTGGATTCAAACCTGGGCTTTAGCATTTTCTAACTATGACCTTGAGCAAAGTACTTAACCCTTAACCTCTCCACCCCTCAGTTTCCTAAACCATAAATGTGAATAGGAAGTGCTTACCTCACAGGGGAATGTGAGCATTGAGAGAGTTAATAAGTAAGTATAAAGTACCTAGAACAGTGTCTGCTGGTTACTACACAATAAATACTAGCTATTACTATTTTTAATCCTTTAAAGCATGGTAATTTTATTTTTTAGCCATCTTTTTAATTGAAATTATGATATTATTTCATGGAATTTATAAAAAGAATGGGCAGAATGTTATTTAATTTCTTTTTTTTAAAAGATTTAATTATCTTAGCAGGTAAGGCAGAGAGAGTCTCAAATTGACTCCACGCTGAGTGTGGAGCCTAATGCAGGGCTCGATCTCACGACCCTGAGATCATGACCTGAGCTAAAACCAAGAGTTGCTTAACTGTGCCACTCAGGTGCCCGTTACTTAATTTCTTATTGATAAATCAAAGTAATAATAATATTCAATTATAATAATTGCAATACTATGACATCCTTAAATAATTTTTAAAACTCAAAGAGTTCTGCTTTTTACATTTTCTTCTGCTTTACTTATTTATATCTCTTTTATCATCAGACTTCTAGATTTTATTCCTGCTGCTTACAAGTTACTTGCTTCTATCTGCTTCCTCTTGCAACGATTGCCTCCAGCTTATTAGGTGTAAACATCATTATAATAAGCTAGAGATGACAACCAACCAAACTTTACAGTTCTGGTTCTTCATAAAACTTCTCCCTCCTCCCTATCGCTAAGTGTCATTATTTTCTTATCGTAAGATATAGCTGGAAGGGTTGAGATTGATGAAGACTGACTCTTGGATAAATAAGGCAGAACACACATCTCTTAAGATTCCTAGGTTCCACTCAGCTTTAGGAGAAGCTGATGCTATTTCTTTTTATCATAAGTATAATCTAAATCATGTCACAACTATTACCCAATGACTTAATGTCCCAAGGGTATAACTATTTCTATGAAAGTGGACAGATTGGAAGGCAGCTGGCCGGACAGACTTAACATAACATAAATAGCCTTCTAGTCCTGTAAGCAGACAAGCTCCAGTCTCCAAAACTGGCTCAGGCTTCATTCCATTTATTGCATAGCTAATTTATATTTCTGGATTCTTTGTGTATTTGCATCTCTTCACTCCAGTTGGTGATCACTTTGTTTTATTCCAACTATTTTTCTTTTTTTTTTTTTATTTTTTTTTTAAAGATTTTATTTATTTATTTGACAGAGAGAGAGACAGCGAGAGCAGGAACACAAGCAGGGGGAGTGGAAGAGGGAGAAGCAGGCTTCCTACTGAGCAGGAAACCCGATGTGGGACTCGATCCCAGGACCCTGGGATCATGACCTGAGCCGAAGGCAGTCGCTTAACCAACTGAGCCACCCAGGCGCCCCCCAACTATTTTTCTTGCCCCTGGAATTGTTTACTCTTTCCTGACTTAGATGACTTTTGATTTATAGCTCTGACCTTTACATTCTCTGTAATTGTGTTCTGCCCAGAGTTTAGTCAATTTCGGCTAAGGCTCCTCAATATGTGTGTCTGACCTAGTACTGACCTACTTTGGGTCACAGTTCTGGGCTTTTGGTGGTTTCAGATTTCATGATTCCTCACTTCTATCCCTCCTTAGTTCCCCTGTCCTAACCCCTCTCAGACCCCTTGGAGCACATTATTGGAATATGTAATCTTGCAGAAAGAACTATGTTCTTATTTTCATTTATAATTCTATATTTTACCATTTTAATTTCAGATATATTTAAAAATTGAGCTTCAATTTTTCTTTAAAAATTGTTTTTGCATTTTGATATGTCATTTATGGCAGTAAGTTTAACCATGGTGTTTGCTCTTGACATAATTTATTTAGCAATCATTTGTGGAATATATACTCATTAGGTGCCAAGCACTGTGCCAGACAGCAGCGCTGGAAATATTAATAAAATATAGTCACTGAATTTAAGGACAATGGGAGACAGACTTGTAAACAAATAAGAACCAAGTCATCTTGGTCATATCTGAAAACTAAGCTTTGGGGGCGCCTGGGTGGCTCAGTCGTTAAGCGTCTGCCTTCGGCTCAGGTCATGATCCCAGGGTCCTGGGATCGAGCCCCGCATCGGGCTCCCTGCTCAGCAGGAAGCCTGCTTCTCCCTCTCCCATTCCCCCTGCTTGTGTTCCCTCTCTGGCTGTGGCTCTCTCTGTCAAATAAATAAATAAAATCTTAAAAAAAAAAAAAAAGAAAACTAAGCTTCAAGAGCAACAAAGACTGAAATTAAAATCATCTCCAACATGTCAAAATTTCCAATAATCTCAGAAAAATTAATGTCTCTCTTCTTGAGAGAGGAGCAGTCAGACTGCTTCAGAATGACACAGTCAATATACACAATAGAATTAGAAGTTCATAACCAGGGTCAGATAACAAAGTCTCTCTTTTGGCATCTGATTGCAAACTTAGGAAGAACAATGAACAGAAGGAAAACTTAGTGGCAGTTGAAACACCAGGAATGGATGCAGCTGACTGGGAATAGGATCTCAGTGAGGGTCTCCTGCCTCACTAAGGAATGCCACTATATATAAAAGTGATAAAGACAATAGAAAGTGAGGTTGCCAGGAACACAAAAGTAAAGTTGATTCTGCCTTAAATATTCCTACTCGAATCTCCTAAGACAACAAAGGTTTTGATCCCTACCAATCAGTCTGTGAAAGGGGTCTAACCCAACATTCCAAAGCCCTCAATGTCCCAAATTTCTCCAGATGTTCTCAAAACTTCTACTGCTTTGAGAAATTGACCTCTAGAATTTCTGAATTATCCCTTGTTACTCCAACAAAATGAGAAAGTTGTAAAGGAGCCAGGATCTTCCTAGAATTGTATTCATAGTGAACCCAATCTGTCAGATCCTTGACCAAAAATTTCTGACCAGAGGCCATGTTAGGGCTCAACAATTGAGAGAAAAGTACCCTTTGTTACTTCCCAGAAGAATGCAAAGGGGCTCTCTCATGCAACCAGATTCTATAACTTGCCTTCAATCCTCAAGTACTTGATGCAACCGGCTCCAAGACTTGACCCTGGTTTCTGTTTAAAAAAATCCAAACTGGCACTCTCCCTGGAGCTTTTGGGGACATTCACAACTAGCTGACCTCCATGAGCATCCTCTTAACCTGCAGTGAAACTGTTAGATTTCCTTGAACCTTCATTGTTGCCCACCTTTTGAGCAGTAGAACTAAGCTCAGAGATCCACGAACTCTGCCCAAAATCTGTGACCAGATGGAAGAGTTCAAAACCAGTTGTCATGGAAGGCCAACCACAGACCTCTGGCACCTAGTTTGGCTCTTGGTTAGCTTGAGATGGGCACAGGACCTTGAACAATGTACCAGACCGTGGGCAGCTGACTAGATGTGAATCCTGGGGCCTCTGAGAGGACAGAGAAGGTGAGAGGTGAGAGTTGTATGGAAAGAAAATCCTCTTAATGCAGCTGATTTGAATTATACCAGCTCTTGACTGCATATTAGAAATCTCCTGGTGCTAATATTGAAAATCTAGGAAGCAGTAGCCCAACCCAGACAGACAATATCAGAATATCTTGAGCTTGGGCCCCTTGAGATGAATCTAATGCAGCTTGCCAGACAGAAAGAGTCTTTTGGCTGATATCCAGGCTTCATCCACCCACCTTTATAAAGCAAGCAGAGACATCATTACATTTTGGGGGATTGTTTTTTTCTTGTCTGAGCTCCTAACTATGAGAGATGAAGCTATACCAGAATTGCTAAGGCAAATACCTGCTTTAGAACATAACTTCTCCAGAAGATCCATATGTTTTTCACCTCTTTGGGTAGTTTTTTTTCCCTCAGCTCTAAAACAGTCATTCTCTGGGTGTTTATTTGGCAATGATCTTACCAGATGTTGCCGTTTTGCCACAGAGGTCCTGGGGCAAAACAGCTCTAATGTTTGAAATCAAAGAAATGCAACTGGGACATCCACCTTATCCTGTTGCTTCCAGTTCCATCCAAGATAATGAATCTATCTTTTTCTTCTACTCTTCCTCTTGTTTCCAATACATCTAATTTCATATTTAAGTAGCATGGCCAAAAGTCACAGTTTTGGAGGACAGTTTGGATTTATGCCTATTGTTGAGAACTAATTATTAATAACATTCTTTTTCCTTTTCAAAATCATCTTTAGCGGGATGATGAATGACGCAGCCATCCAAGCAGTGAGCCAACGTTCAGCCTCTTTAGCTGAGTTCCCAGGGAAGAGGCTACGTGGATAGAATTCTGTATCGGCAACTGCAGCTGCATCTTCTCAGAGATAATGAAGGACAGGGAAGAAAGGGGATTCCAGAAGTCAATGTTTTTCCTCTCTCCTATGTCATTCCCTCTTGCTTCCCCATCCCTTAGTTTGATTCCCAAAGTAGAGCCTGCCAATAATGCAGTCAGGCTGGGGAGACAGATTCCACACATGTAGGAAATGATTGCCCAGGACAGGCATAGCTCCCTTACTTTTCTCCCACCTTAGGGAATGGGAAACACTGCATCTAAATGATCAACCTTTATGCTTTCTGGGAAGCTGGAGTTGATCCTAGGATGAGCTAGAGTAGCTTTGCCAAAGAGAATTATGAGATGTTCTACTGTATACCAGATAATATATATTTGTTCTCCTAATGTATTTTCTAAAAAGATTTATAGTAGCTTACAAGAGTGTAGATCAGATAGCAAGATAATATAAATTAAGAAAAATGAAGCAAAAATAAAAATAAGACAGTGGATCCACAGAATAAGGATAATATCCCAAATGCCAATTTCACTCTGACATAGAATAGGAGATAAGAGTAAAAAGACTTCTCACTTAGTTTCCAAAGTATTTTCTCTATCAGACATGGACAATGCATCAAGCCTATTGCACCAATGACATTCAGATAACTTTTAAAAAAAAGTAATGACAAGGCTGATAAACAAATTAACTAGACCTTGAGAGCTTGTTTGGAGGTTCTAGCAGGGGAGCGCAGCTACTCGTATACCCTTGACCGAAGAACAGTCCTCCTCTATCGGGGAAGGTCGTCCTCTTCCACTGAGCGCGCAGCTTCGGGAGGGACGCACATGGAGCGGTGAGGGAGGAAGGGGACACCCGCCTAGCCAGCCAGATCAGCCGAATCAACCCTGGCGATCAATGGGGTGACAGATGTCGCAGCCAGATCGCCCTCACATCCAACAAATTAACTAGAGACTGGAAGGTACTACATGCATAAGTGAAGGAGACAGAGTTAATGTGATCATTAAACTGAATCTATAGTGTTGAGAGTGTAGGAAACATACCAGCTTCAGTGAAGTGACCAATTTAGATTGACATTTTTGTTCACTCAGACCACTTAAATGCACTTCCCATATATATTATGGTTTATATTTCATCTTTCCCACATTCTGGGATGACTCACAGCTAAATTCTCTGGTATAGAGCCTTTTCCCTTAGAGCTCTCTCTCCCCTTTTTTTCTCCAGGGTTTACAGCTTAAATGATATGAGAGGCACTGATTTTTTTCTTATGGAGGGTACAAAAATAATATGATTGTCTTTTAGGAAGCAGAAAGCTATGAGGAAAGATGACTGAAGCTCATGAAATTCTGACAGATATGGATAAGATTAAAACAGTCAATCATTTTTATAGTAAAGGTCTAGAAGACAACATTGAAACTCTTCTCAATGGATGCAATCTTGATATGGAAGCAACAGGCATCATCCTTACACAGTTCATCTAGGAGTGTAAATAAGCACATTATTTTTTCTGTTTGGCAATAGTTTCTAAAATAAAGTTGCATGTACTCATGGGCCCAGCAATTAACTTGTCCTATGAATATTCTTGTTGAAGTTTGAAGAAAGTATGTTTGCAAAGATGTTAATCACACTATACTTTTAGTTTCAAAGACTAGAAACAACCAAATAGTCTAACCTAAGAAATTGATACCATAAATTTCAAAATGTTGCTATCATGGAATGCTATTTAGTAATAATGAAAAATGAGATACATATGTCTGTGCTCAGATGGAAAGATTCCAAAAATAAATTAGTGAAAAACCTAATGTTGAAATTGGCTTGCATTGTTCACCTTTGACTGAAGTATTTTATAAGAATTACATACATAGTGTTATATATGCTAGTGAATGCTTAATGATCCCCCTCTGGAAGGAAGGAAGTTGCTACATTTATGGAGAGGGGTTGTAAAAGTGTCAGGGGATTTTGTCACCTTCTGGTTAATATTTCTATACTACTTGAACTTAATTTACCATGTATATGTATTACTAAAATCCAGAAATGGAGAGTTTACACACTGAAGGCTTGGGAAAAAAGAACAGATTGACCAGAGTGGCACCAATCCACCTGGAATTTGGTAGCTGTCTCTCCTCTGGACTTGAACTGACTTGGTGTTCTGCTTTTGATTATTTTTCCACTTTAGCTGCTTACTTCTTATTTAGTTTTGATGATCTTGTTCCTACTTTTTACCTCTCCTGAGCATACAGTCTATCTTGCCTGACTTTCTCCTTTGTCTTTGGACCTGGATTCTTCCTGTAGCCCTGCTCTGTTCCCAGGTCAGTCTATTTTGGCTTCAATATACCCACTTAATTCTGGACTCAACTCCCTCTGACAATTTCAGCCAAGTATTCCTAGAATATATCATCCTGCAGAGGAAAACTGTAAATAAGTAACTTTCAGAAACATACGTATGCATTGCCATTTTGTTTTGATTACAGTCCCTAAGAATTATAATCCAGGAATTCCTCTGGATTCAAAAACTAGGAAAACACCCTTGTAAATAAATGAGTACCACCAAAAATCCCAACAGACAGGTCCCAACTGTCCCTCAAATAAAAAGATCTCTTTTGAGGACTGAATTCCCCCCCAAAACTTAGTAATCTTGGATTCTAGTAATGGTTCATTAAAATAATCAGGAGCTGAGGTCTTCACAAGTATTTTCTTGCCAGGGTGGAGGAGTGCAGGTCATATACATTCAGAGTGGTACAATTTATACTGAAGAGAAGAAATATGGACAAAGGTATCATGTGACAAAATCTTAGTGTCTGGTCTCAAATTCACTTACCAGAATTAGCCCAAAGAAAGCTCAGTGGACATTTGAAAGCCCTGAGTGGGTGCAGGACAGTAAGTCACTGTGTAAAATGGAGTCTTACCAGGGTGAGCCATTATGACTAGTCATGGAGGCAGGGAGGGCTTCCAGGAACATGAAGAAAAGCTCCCTCAGTTTTAACTAAGCCCACTTGAACTTCTCTATGGCAGCCTTATGGTTCACTAGCATGTTTCACTTATTTCTATGGATACAATAACAACTTCCAAGCTGTGCCTGTCCAGCCCACCAAAACAAGAATATTGGGGAAATGCCAGAATCTTTACAGAACTAACTGTTCTTGTGACCCTAGTCAGTCAGACCCCTGACCAGAAGAAACTGGCCAGAGTCCATTTAAGAGCTCAGGAAGGAGGAATGAATTCTTGCCCCTGCTAGAGTAATACAAGGGAGAGATTGTTATATATGTAACTTCTATACCCATCAGCAATCCTGAGGCCTTTTCGCCTATGGTTTTAGATGCAATTAGATCTATGGAACACAAAATTAAAAAAAAAATTCCAAAACTGTCACATTTACTGGAACCCTGGAGGTCTCTTACAACTGGCTACTTACCTCTACTTCTGATCATTCTGAAAGAGTTGGTCTGCTTTTCCAGGATCTACTCCCACCTCAAAACTACTCTAGCTTTTCAAATGAAGAACCAAACACATAGATATTCAACTCCTTCTCAAATTGAAGAGCAACTTTGAAACATTAGGGTGAGACTGGATATGGACCAGAGCCAAAGTTAGAGCCTATAATCAGGTGCTTGGACCCCGCAACCTCTGGGACAACTCAGAGAATTAAAGACTGGTGGATCAGTTGCCTCACTCTGGCATTTGAAGTAGAAGGGAAGAAATATTCCACTCAGCACCATATATTCAACCAGGTACTGTGGCTCCCAAATCAGCATCCTTCGGTTCTAGTTTAAAACCAAATGCTCTGTCCTAATCTCGGACTTTTAAAGTCATAATTTCTCTGGCCCGGGTTGGGGGGGTGTTGGTGAGGGGTGCTAGCTTCAGCATTTTGGCCAACCTTTTGTTTGATGTTGATATAGTCAGTGTGGCACCTGCCTGCCACCACAATGATTGTGGTGTCCACAGCTGTCCACAGAGTGGTTACCTTCAGCTAGCAATAGGCTGAGTCAATCCAGTCAGGAATACTCTGTATATAACAGGGATAACTCTTTGCAAGGCAAAGGAGGGCTCTCCCACTGGCATGGAGTACAACTAGAATAAGCCTGATTTATAAATAGCAATGAATGAACAAATCCATGGAAATTATGATCCCAGATGGGCTAAGAGATACAGACCAGCTGAAAAACATCCCTAGAAGCCCTCAGGTGAAAACTTACTCTTCAGCCTTAAAGGTTTCCTCCTTCAGCATTGCAGAGGTGATGACTTACTTACCTGGCCTTGGTCAACCCACACTAATAGAAGAGAAAGGGGCCAACTCAAGGAAAAATGAGATCTGTACAAGTTCATATGATGGTGGATGGCTACATTGTTAATAGCTAGTCAGTGTGGGCGGGACTTACAGATATCGTCTCACAGCTGACCAAACTGATACTGGTTAGTAAAAATAGTGGGACAAGAGTCCCAGAAATCAAGAACATCGCTTTTATACTAATGCCCCCACCATAAGCTTTTAAGAGAGGGTCTATGATGCTAGCCATAGGGTTGTCAGTCAATCTTTGAGTAGCCGCATTGTGGTACAGATCCTATCATAACGAGATCTAGGACTGAGATGTATTAGGATACTTCTTCCCTAAGTAAGGTATTGAGCAAAATATTGCTGTTTCATTCCCAGGGTGCTTTAAAGCTGTATTCATCCTACCTGGGCAAAATTAGTCGGAGTGTATATCAACTACCCTACCAGAGCCTCTTCCACAGGAGGCTGTGAGACAGAATGCCAGGATGTTTGGCTCTACCTTCTGCTCCTTAGTGGAGACTGATAAACTGCAGCAGGTCGTGGGGCCTGCCTATGTCATTGGGGGTCTATACGTCCCTTTTCTTGAGCCTACATCCAATTTCAGGTTTTTCTCCTCTTGTTTTCAAACACATCGATTGGAAAGAAGGGGCTCACAGTACCTCTTCCCTGAGTCCAGGATTACAGTGAATCCCAGCAGTTAAGAGTAGAATATTGTATACCTAAACTTTCTTTTCTCCTACATTAATTAATGGGCCAAATAAATTTAGCAATATCCAATATACTTACGTCCCAAGAAGTAAGACCACATACCTAAAATAAAATGTAAAGCTAAAAAGAGGAAGAGGGTAGAGCTTATTTTGAGAATATTCAAAAGTATTTAAATATGAATTATTAACCATGGCACACAATTTTGTGAAGATGGAGTCTCACAGGTTAGAATATACTTTAAACTGTAGAGGTGCCAAGAGATCAGAACCTGGATTTGAATTTCTTTTCCTTTAGTGCACTGTAGTGAGGCTGTCAAAGCCCCTTTCATTTTTATATAAACATAAAATGAGAGCTAGAATAATGAAGTGGATAAAAACACAAAACAATTCCTTATACAAGCAACAGTTACACACGATACTACATTTACAAAGCCCTTCATGTAATCTGTGTTGTTCAGTCCTTATCAGGATATGTAAGCTTTTGATGTGTCATTTACAAATAAGAAGAATAAAACTTAATCAAAAGTTAAATAACTCATTTCATTTTTGAAAAATGAAAATCAATTTTTATAATTCTAAATTTCAAAGTCTTTATTGGACTTCAGCTTAGTATTGATTAGCCAACCAACCTCAACAGATTACCTATGGGTCTTATCTTCTTGATTTGTAAAACTAGTGGCTGGATTTTAGAAACTTTAATTAGAGCTGGAAAATAGCAGGTATGGTGCACAAGACTCTGTTTACTACATGGCCCAGATTCTTTCTATTTTGCCAAAAACTACTCTCTTGAACAATAGCCAGGAAGAAAAGTATCCACAAAAATACCACCCAAACTTCTCATTTCAAGAGAATTTTCTGGCCAATATCCAAATTTGACTCCATCATTTCCATTAATAAAAGGAGCATATCAGTGTGTCATTCCACATATTTTTATCATTTGTCCTGCTTTGACCAATATCCTAAGTATTGGAGGCAACATATAACAAGAGTCACAATGAATACATTATCACTTCTAGAAGAAAACTTCCAGAAGGTATTCAGTTTACAGGCTAACCAAGACAAAATCAGAAACAAACCTGTTGATCCAAACAATACCAAAATGCCCAGCCATTTAAACTGGGCACACCATTTCCCATCACATCTATGGCTCTGTTTTTTGTTTTTGTTTTTTTTAATTTTTTAATCTATGCCTCTAATTTTATACTGTTGATTCACATATGAAAAGCACCAATTTTAAAATCACTAAGTTATTTAAAATAAGAGACAAGATTCCTTCAAATTATACTCCATCCTGAGTAAGCTTTTATTCCCTCTATTCTATCATTGTGTCATGTAACCTAGAAGTCATTGCCATATAGGGTTTCTAGAAATTAGAAACTCTTAATTTCTGCTCTGTTAGTGTAAAGCATCTTGGCTTCAGAAGCTTACCTGGTGGGATGAGAAAACTGACTGGGGACACAGTGCAAAGTAAACATCCGCACACCAATGCTGCCTTTGAAGTAGCTCTCTTAATTCAGGTCCAGAATCTTAAATCTACTGCTCAAGACTCTAAGGGTGTGTATGGGGTGGGGCCGGCTGGGGGTGGGTGGGAAAGGGTGGCAGCAGATGGCGGCTCTCACCACCCTGGGGCTGGGCACACAGCAAGAAAAGGCACTTACTTGCTACCATGTGACGGGTCTCCAACAGCACCTGAGGGAACCCTGAGAAGCAGAACTCCCTGGAGCCCTTTTCTCCTCCTGGGCTTCTTTTTCTTCCCTGATCTCTCTGGCTTTCCCAGTTCTGGTTGCTTAGGAGGTGTTGCTAGGCTGGCGTCTCTCCTCACCAGCTGATGCTACAGGTCACGACGGCTCGGCGGTGAATGGGCCCCACTGGATTCCCAGCTAGAAACCGGGTCCCTGGGGTGGCTGCCCAGCCACTGGCCCAGAGACCCCTCCTGGCCAGATGCGCAGTGGAGCCGCGCCTGCCGCCTTGATGCTGTGTTTATGTCTTTCCCACTCCTCCCTCCCATCTCCCGGCCACGCCACCGTCTCCCCCGCCCTCATCCCCAGGCCGGTGCGCGACTTGGCCATCCAGACCGGGCGTGGGCGGGGTGATGGAGACAGAGACCCGCAGCCGCCACCGCTTAGGCCTGACCGGCAGCTGCTCCGCTCGGGTCTCCTCCACAGCTGCTGGAGAAGGGAGGGGGCGAGAGGAGGGGATCCGTGAGGAGGGGGAGCTGATGCAAGAGCATGAAAAGATGGAGAGGATAGGAAGAGGGGGTATGCAGCTAAGGGTTTTGGAGGGGTGGGAATAAGAGAGAGAGGAGGGGAGAGGAAGAGAGGAAGGCAGCAAACTCAGATCTTCACCTCCAGTTGCTTTCTCTCTCCCCTTACCTAGCTGTCCCAGTAGAGCTTGTCAGGGACAATTGTCAGCCTGCAGCATTCAGATCTGAACATTGCTTAGGGGTATGGGGGTCGGGGATGGGTGTGAATGGGTTGGAGCTATTACAACCTCACTCTGGATTTCTTTCCCACTCTGGTGACTTGAGATACAAAGGGCAGAGGAAAAATCATGCATATTTGGAAAAACTGGGTGCAACAATCAAGTTTGGGGGTGAAAAGAAGAGCTGTTGGACCTTCTTTCCCAAAGGGAGTTTGGAAACTTGGCTACACCACAGAACGCTCATTTTATAACCCTATCTTGTTTGAAAATGGTGAACTAATGAATCGTTGAACATTACATCAAAAACTAATGATGTACTATATGCTGGCTAACTGAATATAGTAATAAAAAAAAAGAAAAAAAAATTTTTACAACACACCAAGAAAAAATAACAAAAATGAGGAAAAGGGAAAAGAAATCGTGTATATTTGTAAGAAGCTCTAATTGTATATTCCAAGGCATGAGACAGAAGGGTAAAGAGAAACGAAACTAACACTGGTTCTATGCAAACCATGTCAGGGACTGCATGTTTCATCCATGACTCACAGAAAAGGCCTTGTTACATGTATTTTGTTTGTTTAAATTACACACTTGTTATGAAAGATTTCAAACATATATGAAAATACAAAGAAAGTATAACAAACGCCTTTGTACTCATCACTCCACCTCAATCACACTGCCTCAACTATTATCAACACGTAGCCAATCTTGTTCTATCTATACTTGCCCCCTCACCTTGGATTAGCTTAAAAGTAGTCCAGACATCATAATATTTTATCCAAAATTATATTAACATAAGACTCTGAATAAGTTCTTTAAAAATACAACCCCTTCAATACAACCCAATACGATTATCATAACTAAAAATTAACAATTACTTCATAGTGTCAAACATCCACTTGATTTCTTTTTAATGAACTATACAGTGGCTAACTGAACATAATAGAAAAAATGTATAGATTATCGTCTTCTCTTTCCCACAGTTTGTGATGGCAGTTACAAGTGAATGTTCTAGTGCATAGAACTTTATTTTGGGGCAATCCAACTTATGCATCCCTTTTCACCCAGGAAAATCTAAGCATCTTGCAGTCATTAAAACATAAGAAACATTTAACAAATTTAATATTAAATGTTTTAAAGCTTAAATAATATACTTGACATAAACTGCTTTGTATAATGTGTAATGAACACAAGATGCTGTGCAAACCAAAAATAGAAACAAGAGACAAATAGAAGGGAAACCAATGATGTTGGATTGATCTTCTGAGCTGGGCAATCATTTTTTGTTTTTCTGGAGTAAATATGTTGCTAATGTGGGAAAAAAGGCTGAAGAAAATTATTAAATTTCCTTACTACTTGCAGCCAACTGACAAGTCCTTGAAACAGGCAGAGTGACATTCCTCTAGGAACTCAGCTGCCTCAATATTAATACTTTGCTATGGGCAAAAGAAAACCCTAGCCTGACTCCCAGGATCCTGTAACTTTAACATATAAATATTCCTTTGGAAACTTCCTTTATCTTATGTTGGCAATCGTCCCCCAAGCATATGACCCTCCAGTATATATCTGAAGGGTCTCATGACTCAAGTTTTATTAGACAGTAATAAATGACTTTTCCCCAACAACAGGTAGCCCCCTCAAGGTCCTAGAAACCTTGTTTCCAAAATTCCTTAGAGATTTATGCTCTCCCTAATCCCCTCCCAACTTGAAAGTATATCATGGGCCACTCCTCATGACCCCAGTGCAGCTCTTCCTACACATGGGTCCTGTCCCCGTGCTTTCATAAAACCACCTTTTTGTACCAAAGACGTCTCAAGAATTCTTTCTTGGCCATCGGCTTTTAACACTAACATTTTTCCTACATCATTGCCACCATTGTTAGATAATATTACTAAGTTAATCTGACAAATTTTGGCGATCATTATGCTCCTAATACTGAGTTGATGAGATTCTTTTGAATTGCTCAGTAGAGGGAAGCTCTTTGTTTTCCACACTTCTGCCTTAGGAACCTTATAATCAAACAGGGTTTTAGAGGGCAGGGGGGAGGGGGGATTGGTTAGCCTGGTGATGGGTATTAAGGAGGGCACGTACGGCATGGAGCACTGGGTGTTATACGAAAGCAATGGATCATGGATCACCACATCAAAAACCAATGATGTATTGTATGGTGACTAACATAACATAATAAAATTAAAAAAAAAAGAAGAAGAACCTTATAATCATGTTTTCTAAGCTGTGTTTCTTGAGTACATATTCAGAAGGTGGAAACTCTAGACCTGCATGTCCTACCTCATCAAGAAAAAACTGATTTTGGTGAGGATATGGAGAAAGGGGAGCCCTTTTACACTGCTGGTGGGAATGCAAGCTGGTGCAGCCACTCTGGAAAACAGTATGGAGGTTCCTCAAAAAGTTAAAAATAGAGCCACCCTACGACCCAGCAATTGCACTACTAGGTATTTACTCCAAAGTTATAAATGTAGTGATCTGAAGGGGCACCTGCACCCCAACATTTAGAGCAGCAATGTCCACAATGGCAAAACTATGGAAAGAGCCCAGATGTCCATCAACAGATGAATGGGTAAAGAAGATGTGGTGTATGTGTATACACACACACACACACACACACACACACACACACAGGAATATTACACAGCCATCAAAAAATGAAATCTTGCCATTTGCAATGACGTGGATGGAAGTAGAGGGTATTATGCTAAGTGAAACAAGTCAGTCCGAGAAAGACAATTATATGATCTCACTCATATGTGGAACTTAAGAAACAAAACAGAGAATCATAGGGGATGGGAGGGAAAAACAAAATAAGATGAAATCAGAGAGGGAGAAAAACCATAAGAAACTCTTAACTATAAGAAACAAAGGGTTGTTGGAGGGGATGAGAGGTGGGGGATGGGGTAATTGGATGATGGGCATTAAGGAGGAGGGCATGTGATGTAATGAGCGCTGGGTATTATATGCAACTGATGAATCACTGAACTCTACCTCTGAGACTAATAATATACTATATGTTAACTAATTGAATTTAAATAAAATAAAATAAATTTTAAAAAAAGAAAAGAAAAACCTGCTTCATCACATTACACTCAAACCTGATAGGCGCCTAGGGGAATTATTTTCCTTGCAGCCTGCTTAAGTGGGGGTTGTTTATTCTAACCTCAAAGATGTCAGCGTCAGGAGTGCGGATGGGACTCTTGTTTTTATTCTCACTCCATTTCACCACGTCCAGGTTTGGTAAAACCTTAAACAATTCTCCCAAAATGCAAACAAATCAAAACTCCTCTTTTGAAGATATGTGTGTCTAGCTGTGTCATCTTTTTCTTCTTCTAGCCCAGCATTCATCTTTTAACTTTATGGGCATTTTTATTTATTAAGGATTTACTTTCTGGTTGACAGTCTTGTCCTCTACCCAGACTCTTTCTATTATTAATAACTTTCCCATCCATTTGTATACCAACAACATTTGGATGAAACATCTAATAGCCTAGCTTCTGATTTCCTCCCTAATAGAGGATCTCTTTCTCCACTCCACCTCAGCTATAATTCCCACACTTTGAATCTTGTCATAGCTAGCAACTGCTTTGTTTTTCCCCATAACACTTATCTAACATGCTAAATATCAATTGCTTATTTGTTTATTTTATGTTTTGTTCTACCAGAATGAAGGCTGCATGACAATTCTTGCTTATCCCCTGCTACGAGGTAGCACTTAGAACACGGGTTGTAATGTAGCAAATCCAGTAAATTTGCTAAAGGAATGAACACCAAGCATGCCCCTAACCCACTATGTGCTTCCCAGAAAAATGTAGTGATTCACCATAGAAATAGATCATAGAACACACGTAATATGAAGAACATGAGAATTGTTGATCTGCTTTCATTCTGCCTAATCTCTGGTACTTATATACTTTAATGCTTTTGTAATATATAGGTAGGAAAATTTTCCCTGGTTGCAGAATCTTGATATAAAGCACAGGTCTCTCTGAAAAGAAAGGGTAAAAACAAGAAAATCCAATGATATCTATAGGGAATGCCAAGGCACTCAAGGAACTAAAGCCCTCAGCATCCAAGAGGAACTTCCCCTACCCTTATTCTAGTGTAATAAGGAATAGACGTTGGCTTGGGTTTGTTGTCAAAATCCAGGCTTAGATATCGTTCAGAGTGAATATAATATAAATCATATTGCAGAAAGTCATTTGAATGATTTGAATCATTTGAATTTTAAAGTTCTTAAGACTTCATATTTTTTTCTTTTTAGCTAATGTTAGTTAGCTTTCCATATGTCATGTGCAATATCATAGGAAAATACCTAGAATCCATTTTGTCTTAGTCAATTAGGGATGCTATAACAAAATACTACAAACTTGGTGGTTTCTAAACAATAGAAATTGATTTCTCACAGTTTGGGAGGTTGGAAGTCTGAGATGAGAGATCCAGCATAGTCAGGTTCCAGTGAGAACCCTCTTCTAGGGTGCAGACTATTGGTTTCTACTTGTATCTTCACATGGTGAAGAGCTGAGAGAAGAAGCAAGCTCTCTCATGATTCTTATAAGGCCACTAAACCCATTCATGAGGGCTCCACTCTTTGATCTGGTCTAATCCTAATCACTTCCCAAAGGCCCCATCTCCTACTACCATCACACCGAGGAGTAGAGTTTCAACATATTAATTTGGGTGCATGTGGGGGAGGGGGCTACAAACAGTCCATCCATAATACTTGCTTGTTTTCTTAAGACTTTATTTTTTAAAATAATCTCTATATCCAGCATAGGACTCAAACTTACAACACCAACATGGGACTCAAACTTACAACCCTTACAAGACTCACATGCTCTACTGACTGAAACAGCCAGGCACTCCTATTGTTTCACTTTTTGTCATCCTCACATACCTACAGAAAGACAGTACTGCAAAGCCAGAATCAGTTCCTTTACCACTATTTTTAAATGTATAACATTCTATTTATATGTTTGAGTTCTTTAAAATTATTCTAAGAAAATCTCGCCATAGTCTTCCACACTATCCCAGGTTCCAGAACTGTAAGAATCTGGACAATGAACAAAACTATAGAGAGTTATTTAACAGTGTCAGAGGAACACAATAAGTGGCTTGCTTATTAGGGATTCTCAGAAATGAAAGAATAGACCATTGATGGTTAAAGCTATTTGTCCTCCTCTACAAAAGGGTGGAGAATAACATTTTATCAGTTGATACTTTCTAAACTGATTTCAATTTCAATTTCTTAGCTTCCTGGATGTATATACATACACACCTGGATAACATATGTTTACATATATAAAGACATACATACATACATATATATGTAATACACATACATATATATGTAATATGCATACATATATACATACATATATATATATACACACACATATATATATAAACTCATAGCCCCAATTTGACTCCTTCCAAAAATCTTCCAAAGATAGGCACAGTCAATAAAAAATATCGGGGCACCTGGGTAGCTCAGTCATTAAGCGTCTGCCTTCGGCTCAGGTCCTAATCCCAGGGTCCTGGGATCGAGCCCCACATTGGGTTCCCTGCTCAGCGGGAAGCCTGCTTCTCCCTCCCTTGTAACCCCCTGCTTTTGTTCCCTCTCTTGCTGTCTCTCTCTGTCAAATAAATAAAATCTTAAAAAAAAAAAAAAATAAAGAATATCAGCAAAAAGCCATATTAATATTGGAAATCAGGGGCTCCTGGGTGGCTCAGTGGGTTAAGCTTCTGCCTTCAGCTCAGGTCATGATCTCAGGGTACTGGAATTGAGCCCCTCCTCCAGGGAGCCTGCTTCTCCCTCTCCATCTGTCCCTCCCCCCCATTTGTGCTCTCTCTCTCTCTCTCTGTCAAATAAATAAATAAAATCTTTAAAAGTAAACAAATAAATAAATATTGGAAATCAGCAGAATAAACTGTCAAATATCTCATATGGAAAACACACACTCATATAGTATATGGTGGGTCATTTTGTACCTATACTTTATAGTTTGTCTCGGTCCTAAGAATCAGATTACAAAGATCACAGATATATCTGACGTTTCTGTTCAAAATGTTCCTGATCACAATGCATTCCATTTTGCAATTTTTTATCCAATAATCATGTATCAACTAATTCCTAACCAGGCTTGGCAGAAGCCCAGAATATTTTCAAATGAAAAAATAAAATAGAAAATAAAGATAATTACAAATTTGCAATTTGTTGTCATTTATCTAGAAATCCCATTATAATTTACGTGCATATATGTGAAATAGTTGAGTATATACATGTCACATGTAAAAGTCAGATTTGACTGCTGTTAACGGAAACTTAAAATAACTGTGACTTTCTTTCCCTCAAACCTAATAATCCAGGTATAAGCAGTCCAAAATATCCCCGAATGAGGCTCTTTCAATTTTGTTGATTTGCTATCTCTAGTGTATTAAACCCTCATTCACATAATTCAGATGGCTCACCAATACATTTTTATTCCAGGCAGTAGAAAAAGGGAATAGAAGAAATGGAATTCATGCCCATTCCACTAAATATTACAATCTAGAAGTTTTATTTTATACATTCTTGCGTTCATATAATTTTAGCCAGAACTTAACCCCATAGACACAATTGGTAGCAAGGAAGGTTAAGAAATGTGATATTCATTCTGGTTTCTATTCAGTGAGTCAAAAGTTGAGGTTTCTACTAATACAGAGAAAGGTAAGAATAAATATTGTGGGATGACCAGCAACTTCTTCCATGCCGTGTCTGTATCTGCAATTGGCATTCTATTCAGACTTCATGCCCCTGCCAAACAGCAAATTAGAAAAAAATGTTATGACTTCTAAAGATTAAAGAACTTACAAATGCATAGCCAAAATCATCAATAAACATTTCTCCCCACCTAAACTACAATTGTCAGGCAAGAAATTCAGATTGAAGGACTAATCGAACAGTTATAGAGTCTAGTTTGTTTCCTCCAATGCATTAGGTTTCATAGTTTTTTTACATTATTTATTTCTAACACTTTTTGGTTTGATAAAATGCCAGCTCAAAAACTCTTCTTACAACTTTTCCTTTCCCAAATATTTCAAAACAGGGAGTACAAAAACCAGAAATTGCTGACAGGATCTTCAGTGAAACGATGAAACATTTATAACATCAAAATACAATATATGAAGAGAAATGCAGATGGGAAAATTAAAATAAATGATTTAGTAAAGTGAAACAAAGAAAGTCTAATCTAGTTGCCTATAAAGACTGATCCTGGTGAGAGAAACTAATCCTTTCTGCAGACAACTAGAAAATCTCAGGAATTGAAGAGACCTGGTTATCATACAAATGGGCAAGGTTGGGTGCTATAAACAGGAAGTTATTTGAAAATCTTTAGGCCACCAGAGGTCCAACTCTAGCCCACTCTGCTAACTGCCCTCTTCCTCAATCATGGTAGGAGATATGTTCTCAAGGAAATTTGGATTGCAGTGGCTTGAAATCTGGGATACTAAACACAGAGGAGAATGAAGAGAGGTGCTGGACTGAAAAGAGGAACATTAATAAAAATTTATATTCTCAATGATAAGACTCTCCCCTCTGCTCCAGGTTCTTTCTCTTAACCAATACCCAGAATTCTAGTAGTTACATTTTATATTTCAGAAGAGAGATTCTAGGATCTTCCACTAGAAAACCTGATCTATCCCACAGGATAGACCCATGGATTCTGGCATTTTGGTGTCCTCAAGAAAAAAGTTGGCTGATTACTGAATCATCCTAGAATAAAGCCTTCTATTCCACAGGATTTATTCCCTTAACCCTCAGACACATACATAAATGTATAGAGTATCCATTTGGTTACTTAGGGATCACTAAACAAGAATCATTGAACATTTGAGGAATGTCTTTAGCATGGCAGAGAGGAACTGAAACAAATTTATTGAAAGAAGTAATTCTGTGGACTTAGAGACAGAGCAAAGCATAGAAGAAAATTCAAAGACAATATAATTAACATGAGAAATAAGAGTGATGTATCCATGGAACAAGACTAGGATGCAAAAAAAAAAAAAAAAAAGAATAGGATGCCCTACTTTAAAGGAACAATATATAAATGACCTCCTGGAATCTATATCTATGACAGATGATGATGGTGATGATGATGATGATGATGATGGTAATGTAGAAAGAGCTTGAATAATAAAATTGTGGAAACCACCAAAAATGTACAAAGAGATGGAGAGCAGTATATTAAAGATAAAATTAGAGAATAAATTCCAAAGGTTCAACCTTCAGCTGAAAGGAATTCCAGAAGACAGCAGAGAGAATAAGTGAGAGCAAATTGTTAAACAAATAATACAAGCCAATTTCTTTGAATGGAAGGGCCTAAGTCTCCCAAGTGAATGGACCAACAGAAAGCCAATCAGTTTAAATGAAAATAATCTCTCAATGAAAGAAAATTATCATAAAATATTATAATCTTTGGATAAAGAAATGATTTTAAAACTCCTAGACAGAAAAAAGTGAGTTAAGAGCAAGGGATGCTCAGTATATCTACTGCCCAAATCTTGAGTGCCATATCATTGTCCAATAAAATTAACCAGGACTCCTTTGAGAAATGGCTGTTTCTAGGACTAGGGCAGGAAATATACATGATGAATCTGGTGCATCTTGTAGCACCAGAAAATAAAGAAATGTTAAAAAAAATAAATAAACAAAAAACCCACATCACATTAATGGGGGTGTGTCAAAGCAAAGGGACTTGGAAGCCAACCAAAAGAGCTACTAATGACCAAAGCTAGAATAATTTGAGCAACAAAATAAAAAAGTAGTGTTCAATTATAACTCGAAGTATAAAATATCCGTGAGTCCATACTGATATAAATAAATGATTGAATAAATTAATAAATGTGGGAGAAGAAACAAATTTCCCATGCAAAAGAATTCTAAATAATTTATGTAGATAAACCACATTAAAGGAGAGAGAGAATAACTCCTCACCCCTGAAGCGTGGGCTGGGCATAGTGACTTCCTTCCAAAGTGTAAAGTACGAAAACAGGGGAAAAGAGTAACTTTAAAGTGCAGAAACTTAACAAACATTACCTCGGCCAGGTGATCAAGGTCAACATCAACAGTCATAAATCATGTTGACAGTAGGCACTCTTGATATGACTTGATGAAAATGGCACTTCACATCTGTCATCTTCCTCCCAAAACACATATCCCCAGACTAAGAGAAAAACATCAGGTAAAGTCCAATAGAGGAACAACCTACAATATACCTGACCAGTACTACTTAAAACTGTTAAGAATATCAAAAGAAGGAAGTCTCTGAAATTGCTACATCCAAAAGAAGATTAGGATATGACAACTACATGTAAATATGGTAAGCTGGATGGGATATCAAAACAGAAAAAAATGACATTATGTTAAAAAACAAAAGAAATCTGAATTATGAACTTTAGTTAATAATTATGTATCAATATTAGTTCATTAATTATAACAAATATATCATGCTAATTTAAGATGCAACTAAGAGGGGAAACTGTGTGGAGAGTAGGGGCAGTGGTAAGTGGGGACTCTGCATTTTCTTCTCAAAAATGTTCCTTGGTAAATCTGAAACTGCTGTAAATAACAAAGTATTATTTAGGATGAAAGTATGATGAGCAATGGTATTCCCGTAATCTCAAAGAACCTAGTCAGAAAATAGGTATTAGTTACAAAGGGAAAAATAGCAACTTTACGGTGGAGTATCCTGACAGAGGCCAACATAATGAAATGATCAAAATTAACATCACCAGTTATAAGACATGCTAACATCATGTTCGTTCTGATAAAATGCACTGAGAAGACATCAATACCACTTCTGTGGTATTTTGTCAAATATGCATAAACTCAATTTAGTCAGGAGAACACACAAGACAAACCCAAACTGAGGGATGGTCTTACAAAATAACTGGTCAGTACTCTTCAAAGGTGTCAAAGTCACTAAAGGCAAAGAAAGACCAAGGAAATGTCATAGATTATAGGGACTAAGGAGACACAACAAGTAGATATAATGTGGAATTCTGGATTACATCCTGTAGCAGTAGAATAACATTGGTGGGAAAACTAGAGAAGTTCTAATAGATTCTGTAGATTAAGAACAACAGTGAGGGATTGGGCTATAAATAAGTTTATTAGTAGCAGCTTTGGAATCTAGAAGGCAATGGAGTGGTAAATTCAAATTTCTAGAGTAAAATGATCTCCATTCTAGTACTTTACACATAAACCATCAGTTAATAATATAAGAGAAGAATGTAAATGGTTTTCAGGCATTGGACTTCTCAAAATTTATTTTCCATGCATTTTTTCATCTATGCATTCTTCCTTAAGAAATTATGAGAAATGTGATCTCTCCAAGAAGGAAACAATACAAAAATGCTCCTGGGACCCAATAAACAGGTTTCAAAACAAAGGGGCATTTCCCAATGATGAGAAGGAATGTGCCAGGGTGAGAGATGCACTGCACGTCCCAGGGGCACCCAGTCCAGATTAGATGAAAAGGTACATTGAAGTACATGGAGGCATTTTACAGAGATTTTGAAGGGTGTGAAAAACTTAACCAATGGCTAAAATTTTTTTAAAAGTTATTCAAATATTAACTCTGCAAAAAACAAAAGTGCATATATGTAAGGACATACAATTATAGTACTCTCCTTGACCTAGCAGAATCATATTATGAAAGCAACCAATGTGCTTTAATCAGTGTGATACAGCCACATTGGCAGGATGTTTGCATGGAAAGGGGATGAAAGAGAGGGAAAACGCTCATTTTTCCATAGTAGAAATGTGATACATAATATTTAAAATTGATTAAACAAAAGAGAGCAGTATCTATATAGTATGTATAAATTCGGTAGAAGATTATATATGAAAATAGCATCAGGGTGCCTCAGTCGGTTAAGCATCCAACTCTTGATTTCGGCTCAGGTCATGATCTCATGGATGGTGAGATGGAACCCTGCAGTAGGCTCCACGCTCAGCAGGGCGTTTACTTGAAGGTTCTCTCCCTCTGCCCTTCCTCCCCTCTCTCAAAAATAAATAAATAAATAAATCTTAAAAAAAAAATACAGCTAAAATGATTTAAAGGGTTGCCTACTGGGAAGAAAAGTTAAGAAGATGGGTGGGTTTTGTTTTGGGCCTTTTAAGACTGTTTAACTTTTTACACTATGTTTATGTTTTACATTAATAAAACAAAATTAACTGAAAATAAGTTGATACATAATTTCCCAGGAAGTTACGATACTATCATGAAGATATAAACAATGTCCTTTCTCTCTGCCCATTGCTGTTTTACCTCTTTACCCTATAAACAAACAGACTTGAAATGAGAGATTTCACAGAACAACTATTCATGAGATGAATTTCCGAAAAGATGGCACCTCCATCTTCTCATCTGGGAAAATGAGGGAACTTCCAAAAAACTACCAAATCCTAATTTGGCTCTTCTCTTGTTATATGAATATTGCATTTAAAGCCATATCCTGAGAAATTCACCTATACTTCTGTTCAAACTCCACCCCCACATTCAGTGGAGCCTGTCTGCAGACTCCGTGTTCTAACCTCCCCTCTGTTGGCAACTCTCTTCCAGAAGTAATTGCATCCCTTGCAGAAACAGAATGCAATTGTCTTTCGGGACCCCTGCTCCCCACCGCTGCCCCCAAAATCACAGCTGATGGATAGAAAAAATCTTGAATGAACCAACAGTCAACTTGCAATGAAACATTTTAGGAAGGTTCATATCCTGCCAACACTGTCTCAATTTGTGCAACAAACATCAGCTAAGGTAAATAGATGAACCATCCGAATCCAGCATTCTGAAATGTTTATAAATGGTGAAGAAATCAGTTTTTTTCCCCTCAGCATGTTATTCAAAACAGAAAGAATTAACTATCATTTCATTCTGAGTCAGCTTCTGCCCCAACAGTATCTCAAACCATTTTGCCTCTTGCTTTATTTTCCCTTCAGCTGTTTATTCTTCAGTTTTTAAATCTTTAAGGATAGAGATAGCTACCCCAGCTATAGGCTTTCATACTACTTATTGTAATTAGGTTATTAGTTGTGTCACTATTTGTTCAATTGTATCTTCTTCCTAGATATATCTACATGTATGTATCTACATTTCCAGAATGTAACACCCAAGGAATCAGAGAACATACTGTGCTTACCACTGTGGCTCAGTATGACTTTGGAGATTTAAGAATTGTTGCATGTGTTACTGTAAAACAAGATAATAATATATCTATGTCTAAAGTCATTAGGACGATTAAATAATGCAACGAATATAAGGCTCTTGACATAGTAATTGCTTAATAAATGTTATATTTTATTGTTATTCAACTTTGTACTACAGATTATTAAGGAACAATTAGAACAATAGCAGAACAACAATGCAATTTCCAAACATCTCCTTTAGAGTAAAATAAATATAGACAGGTTAAAGGAATAGCATCATATTGCAATCAGACAGCATTCTTAGTAATTGTGACTACTTAATGCAAAGTGCAATGAGGATTTGGACAGGTTGGCAGAAAACAAATTGTGCATGATTAGTAGGAAAGAAAAGATTCCCAAATGTACTAAATGTATTAAAATTATTTGCCATTACCAGTGATATTTACACTACCTTTTTGTGGGTTTATTTTAAAAGATTTTGTTTACTTATTTGAGAGGGTAGGAGGGGCAGAGGGAGAGGGAGAAGCAAACTCCCCACTGAGCAGGGAGCCTGATGAGGGGCTTGATCCCAAGACCCTGAGATCATAACCTGAGCCAAAAGCAGACGCCCAACTGACTGAGCCACCCAGGTGCCCCTACCTTTTTATGCTTTTATTACATTAATTGGCATTCTTTTACTTCCACTCAAAGAACTCCCTTTAACATTTCTTGTGAGGCAAGTATGGGGTGATTAATTCTCTCAGCTTTTCTTTGTTTGGAAAAATCTCTATCCCTCCTTTATTTCTGAAGGACAGCTTTGATGGTTGTAGAAGTCTCATTTGACAGTTATTTTCTTTCAACATTTTGAATACATTATCCTATTCTCTTCTGGCCTAAAAAGCTTCTGTTGAAAAATCTATCAGTAGTCTTATGGGGGTTCCCTTGTATGTAAGTTGTCTTTTCTCTCGCTGTTCTTAAAATTTTTTCTTTACTTTTTACTTTTGACAATTTAATTATAATGTGTTTTGGTGTTACCCTATTTGGGTTTAGCCTATTTGGGTTTTGGGGTGCCTAATAGATATGGATGCCCATCTCTCTCCCCAAATTTAAGAAGTTCTCAGCCACAGTTGCTTTCTGCCCCATCTCTTTCTTTTGTCATTCTGGAATTCCCATAATGTGAATATTGTTTCTTTCCATTATATGCCATAATGCCTGTAGGCTTTCTTCACTCTTTCTCATTCTTTTTTCTTTTTGTTCCTCTAACTGGGTAAGTTCCAGTGCCCTGTCCTGCAGGTAACTAGTTCTTCTGCATGGTTGATTCCACTTTTAAAACTCTCTATTGAATTCTTCAGTTTAGCTATTGCATTTTTAACCTGAGGATTTCTTTTCTTTTCTTTCTTTTTTTTTTTTTGTGGTTGCTATTTCCTTGTCAAACTTTTCATTTGTTCATGCATTGCTTTCCTAATTTCATTTAGTTGTCTGTCTGTGTTTTCTTGTAGTTTACTAAATTTCCTTAAGAGGATTAATCTGAATTCTTTGATACTTCATAGATCTCTGTTTCTTTAGGGTTGATTATAGCAGCCTCATTAGTTTGGTGGTGCTATATTTACCTGATTTTCTGTGATTCTTAATTCCTTACGTTGGTATCTGCACTCCTCTTCTAAAATTATTAAAGTCATACTTATTAAAGTTTTATACCTATAAAGTTAGGTCTTTCTTTGCATATTTCTGGTCTTGGTACGAGTAGATATTATGTAAGAATATTAAAACATAGTACTGAGCATAATTGGCTTATGTTAACTGCTTAATTAATACTTGTTGCTAAATTAGTTTATAATCACTGTTCTTACACATTTTCCATAAAATGTAATATATTGTATAACAGAAAAATTTTTCCACATAGAAGTCGTATTTAGCAAAAATATTTGGGAAAAGCCTGGGTGAAACCAAGAAGTTTTTTTTTTGTTTTTTGTTTTTTTTTAAAGATTTTATTTATTTTTTGACAGAGAGAGAGACAGCGAGAGAGGGAACACAAGCAGGGGGAGTGGGAGAGGGAGAAGCAGGCCTCCCACAGAGCAGGGAGCCCGATGTGGGACTCGATCCCAGGACTCTGGGATCATGACCTGAGCTGAAGGCAGACGCTTAACGACTGAGCCACCCAGGTGCCCTGAAACCAAGAAGTTTGAAGCAGTATTACAGAACTTTTTAATATGACTATTCAAGACTGTCTCTCTCTCTATCCAGGCTTTCTTCTCTATTATGACCAAAATTGAGGTCTTCACTCCTTCCTAAGACGTACTTCTCTCCTTTCTTCCTGATTCTTTTTCTTACCTGCTTATTGGGACCTTGATCAATCACTTTTTATCTTTTTCTCCATCTTCAAATTCTCTCATTAGACTAACCTATAGATATGCTACACATTTCATCTACAGAAAAAGACACAAATGCACAAACCTAACAAGTTTTGCAATTAGGGGTGTCTGGCTGGCTTGGTCAATAGAGCATGAGGCTCTTCATCCCAGGGTCATGAATTTGAGCCCAATGTTGGGCATAGAGATTACTCAAATAAATAAACTTAAGGGGCACCTGGGTGTCCAGTTCTTGAAATCGTCTCAGGTCAAGATCTTGGGGTCATAGAATTGAGTCCTGCATCAGGCTCCACACTGAGCACGGAGACTATTTGTGATTCTCTCTCTCCTTCTCCCTCTGCTCCTCTTCGCTCATGCTATCTCTTTCTCTCTAAATAAATAAATAAATAAACTAAAAAAAAAAAGTTTTACAGTTAGTTTCATAAGATTTGTGAACCAGTTTGAAGCTCCTTTATTAATTGAAAGTAAGCAAACTCCTGGTCGACTATAGGCTACCATTCTCTTTCCTCTGCCACCTTCTCAAAAGAACAGTTTATACTTGATGTTTTTGCTTCCTCTCCACTCATTCTTTCATTCTACTCTGGAATTTGGTTTTACGCTCTTTCTCCCACTTGCTCTTGCCATGGTCACCAATAAGAGCCTCTTATATGAATAAAATACCTTGCAGAAGACACACAGGTAGTGGTTAGTGTCTCCATAAATTGCCATATTAGTTTATCTTTCCTTTAATTTATATTTTCACAAATATTTTTCAAAGTTTACACTACAAAAGTTAAAATTGTACATGTTTTAATGCCAATTAACTGATATTGTGTATTATCATGTCTTATAATTCAGTAATTTCATTTTGTTGCAATTTTTTCCCTCTCTTGAAAATCATGGTGTTATATTAGGTACTGGAAGTGGGAAAGTACTGTATACAATTATCAGAAAAATCACTAAATGCCAGAATCAGTGGACACTTTTCAGTTTCTATTTGGCTAACACCTCTTTTGTATTATTTCCTTCTTGAAACTGTAATTTTCCTTGTGCTTGCTGACACCACACTTTTCTGGTTCAATTTCTCTCACACATCATCTCAAGAGATCTGTTTTTATTCCAGCTCTTTTTCTAGTCCAGTGCTATCCAAAGGAAACTTGCTGCAGTGATGAAAATGTTTTATATCTGCCTGTCTAATAAAAATTGTCATTGGTCATACGCAGCTAGTATTTGAAGTACAGCTAGTGAAATTGAGAAACCACATTGTAAAATTTTATTTTATTGCAATAGATTTAAATTCAAATAGTGACATGTGGCTAGTGGCTACCATAGTGGACAGTGTAGTGCTAGCAAACAGTGTGATCTTCGAGAAGATATTTTTTTCTCAGTCACTTCATTTGCAAAAGTAAAGGGGTCAGAACAATTGGTTTCAATGATACTTTCTACCTCTAAATTTTTTCTTGTGTTTTTTTCTCATAGAAAATGATTTCCTAAAAACATCAATCCCAAAGATTTTCCTTTTCATGCCTTGAAGCAGCTTAAATACTCAGTTATTGGCATTTATTCAGACAGCATTTGCACAAAGGAAATGGAAAGCCACAAATTGTAATTTAGTTGCTAAGAGAGATTTTAAAAGTTCTCATCAAGAAAACAAATTGTAACTGTGTGGTGATGGATGTTAACTAGATTTATTGTAATTATTTCTCAATGTATACATATATTGAATAATTATGTTATACACCTAAAACAAATATGTTACATGTCAATTGTATCTCAATTAAAAGAAGAAATTATAGAAATTATAGTTTGCTATTATAAGAGGCATATATATTAGCTGTCTGTTTTAATTGAACTAGTAAGCATTGACTTAAGTAAGATAACACAGGAATGATGTTTAATTTAATAATTATTCCATTTGAAATAGTTATGAACTAGTACATTATTTCTTAAGGAATTTTCCTCAATATATTTTTCAAAGATCTGCATACGGTGGGCATTTGAGTAAATGTGACTGATTAAAAAAGTTTCAAATTAAGTTTTTCCTTTAGATACATTATATTTTAAATAAGAAAATGCCCTAGTGCCCCCTGCTGTTCAAATTAAGCCTTATATGCTACACAGTCGATGTCCCTCCACCCTATATCCCCATGGTTTTATTAAGCTTTTTCTTATAGGAGGTACGGTGTTGTGCAAAATTTTGGTTCAGATAGATCTATTTTATTGCAACTGTGACTTTGGTGAAATTAATAATTATACATGATATGTTTGAGTTGATTCAATTGGTATATCTGAAATAATTCTTATCTAAAATCAAATTTCAGAGTCTGTGTTGGCTCTCTTTATCTCACTATTTCTCTCCTTTCCCTTACTCCTTTTCTACTCTCTCCCTCTCATTACTCAGTTTATATATACATTTCCACACATTTGCTGTGATGCCCACCTTCATTTAGCTTTCCTTTTTTCTTGTTCAGATTAATTGTAAAGAACAGCAAAAATCAGATGTTATTAGATATTCAGAGCTGACAATGATCTCTAGATAGCATCTAGTTCAACTCTCTCATTGTAGAATTTAAGATATATTTCATAAAGGACATTGAAGATAACAGATGTCAATGATAGAGTGCTAGATGTCCTGCCCACTCAGGCCTTTTCATTCTTAATTCCTCAAAGGCAGATATTTGTAGGATACCTATTATGTGCCAGATACTGTGTTAGCCACAAGGCAGACCCCTTTTTTCCCTCATGAAAAATATAGTTTTATAGAGGATACAGACAAATAAATAGGACTCACAGTACAATGTGATAAGTGCATTAAAAGAACAAATAGAAGGTATTATATGGGGGATCAAAAAAAACTGTTCCAGCTCTAGATGACAAAGATCAAAAACACTTCTCGTCAAAAGTGACAGCTAAGCTTTGACCAGTGCAGCAGTTTTGACAACCCCTTAAGTCAGTTTGGTTGAAACTACAAGAAATTTGGCCATGAGGTATAAGAGCAAAGAATTTATATTTCTGCAGACCGTATTTGTTTAGAAGTAGGGATTGATGTGTAAAGAGAAAAGAAAAACAAAGAATCCACTGATTAAATAACTGAGGCTCTCCTAAACCCAAGCACAGGAAAAAGCTAGGAAAGAAGAGAAACAGGTAAGGTGGCAGAAAGGACATTAGAAGGTTTTTAAATCACTTCAGTAAAAAAAAATAGCACTAAAGTGCTTCAGAGAAAGAATCACATTTGAAATTCCAGACAGAGAATAAGGAATTTATATAAAATCAGTGCTCAAACTTTATTTTAATAAAATAAAGAATACAAGGAAACTTTTAATATATTTTGGCGAAGGGTAATTGCAAAAAAGTGACCATTTATATTGGGATCTAGAAAAAGAACATTGTAGGGCAGAATTAGTTACAAGATCAAGATCTTGTTTAAGAGAAAAACACTTGTTTTAGAAAATTATATTTTGTATTTTAATGATAATTGAGAATTTGTCTTCTGAGACATCTACAACTGCAGATTTTGAAATTTATACAAATGCTGTAATTGTGACTAAAAGAATTTTCTGCAGATAATCAATAGCAATTGCTTTTTGGCTTCCCCCCTTATAGTCATTAGGAATCAGTATTTGTAATGGCACAAAAATTAGTCTTGCTGCATTTGTAATGATTTTCAATAGTCCAAGAGCAAGGAAGAAAAACTAAAAATGCATTTAGAGAGTGAAGATAATGTAAGAAATATATTACTGCTTAGGTAATTCTGTGAGTTTTGGGGACTTTGAGACTAAGAAGATTATGATTATCTGAGAACTCACAATTACATCTGAAACATAATATCTTCATTTTACTTAAAACGAGTTATTTAAATATATATATAGTTGAAAATTTTATTGATAATATTATATATAATACATTCTTAGCTCAATCTCAAACTTACAATATTCATTTCATGGGGGGTTAATTATTTATTGAAGTCAGAGGCATAATGGAGTATGTGAATAATGCAGTGTATTGTACTTTCCAACAATTTGTTTGTTTGAAAATAGCCTAGATTCTCTTTTTAGTGGGGCCCCTCACTCCTCACCCAGTTCCTTCATTCCCTGTTCAACTAAGATCTGGTTATACTTTACTCATTTTGAAACTTCAAAGAATCCTAAATTTCTTACTTGGGTCTCAGTTATTTGGGGGGCAATTCAGCCTACGTTCCTCTGACATTTAACATGGTTGAACGATAATGCCTGTACTTAGGTAACTCTAGGCTTTCCTGTGTGTAGGCAAGTAACTAGACCATAAATAAATAGGCCCCTGACTCCAGAAGAATGCAGAATACCATTTTTTTAAATTAAAAACATTCCCAATTCTGCAGGTTTGAAGTCCAGTTAAAATGATCATTTAGAGTATTCTTAAAGGTGAAATGAATTTATTAAAAGGCAGCACAAAAGGAACAAAGGCACTGAAAATACGGAGCTTTGCCCTGATGACTGTTAGTACAGCCAAGATTCATGGAGCCCAAATTATATGCTGAGCTAAAGGCTCTTAAGGGAAGTAAGATTATCATCTGAACATAAGTAGTGAGTCCAGGTAGACTTATACCAGGGTCCATGTTCTTTTTTTTAAA
>NC_138371.1:59357952-59415945 GCF_054177405.1 Leptonychotes weddellii | reverse complement strand
AAAAAAAAAAAAAGAAGATAGTAGGAAGGGACAAATGAAGGGGGGGAAATCGGAGGGGGAGAAGAACCATGAGAGACTATGGACTCTGAGAAACAAACTGAGGGTTCTAGAGGGGAGGAAAGTGGGGGGATGGGTTAGCCTGGTGATGGGTATTAAAGAGGGCATGTATTGAATGGAGCACTGGGTGTTATACGCAAACAATGAATCATGGATCACTACATCAAAAACTAATGATGTAATGTATGGTGATTAACATAACATAATAAAATAAAATTTAAAAAAAATAGTCCAGATATGAAAACAACCAGAGTGTCCATTTATTGATGAATGCATAAAGATGTGAGATATAAATACATACACACACTGAAATATTACTCAGCCATAAAAAAAGAATGAAATCTTGCCATTTGCAACAACATGGATGTATCTAGAGGGTACAATGCTGAGTGAAATAAGTCAGTAAGAGAAAGACAAATACCATATCATTTCACTCACATGTGGAATTTAAGAAAAAAACAAGTGAATAAAGAAAAAAGAGACAAACAAAAAAACAGACTCTTAAATACAGAGAAAAAAACTGGTGGTTGCCAGAGGGGAGGTGGGTGGAGTGATGGGTGAAATAGACAAAGGAAATTAATAATACACTTATTCTGATGAGCACTGAGAAATGTACATAATTGTTAAATTATTATATTATATGCCTGAAACTAAAATAACACTATAAAACCAAACATTAAACAATATTTTATATATTCTGCCTTGATTAATACCTTTTCCTCTAAATTAAAATTCAAGTCTGGTCATTTTGCATATCTTTTTTTTTTTTTAAAGATTTTATTTATTTGACAGAGAGAGACACAGTGAGAGAGGGAACACAAGCAGGGGGAGTGGGAGAGAGAAGCAGGCTTCCCGCGGAGCAGGGAGCCCGATGCGGGGCTCGATGTGGGGCTCAATCCCAGGACCCTGGGACCATGACCTGAGCCGAAGGCAGATGCTTAATGACTGAGCCACCCAGGTGCCCCATTTTGCGTATCTTTTAACAGTAAATTTCAAAATCACACATTCATAGTTCATCAGTATTCTTGGCTCATCTCTAGGGTGATGATTTTAATTCTAGATAAACCCTGTTTTCACTTTGGGGAAAGATTTTTCAGAGTCAAAAATAAATCCAACACAAAAAAAAATAAAAAATAAAAATAAAAAATAAATCCAACACAATTTCTAGTCTCTTCCAGTCTTCCCAGGAATGCAGCTGCTATCTATCCAACTAGTTAGTCAAGCCAGAAAATTACAAGTCATCTGTCACACCTTCTCCTTGAACCTCACACCTATTCTGTCATTATTAGTGGAACTTGTTCACTCTTAAACAGCTTTTATTTTTTTTTTCTTTTAAAGATTTTATTTATTTATTTGAGACAGAGAGAATGAGAGACAGAGAGCATGAGAGGGAGGAGGGTCAGAGGGAGAAGCAGACTCCCCGCCGAGCAGGGAGCCCGATGCGGGACTCGATCCCGGGACTCCAGGATCATGACCTGAGCCGAAGGCAGTCGCTTAACCGACTGAGCCACCCAGGCGCCCCTTAAACAGCTTTTAAATCCATAAACTCATCCACCTGTATGCTATCACTACCCTATCCTAGGCACTCTCAGTTCTCCTCAGTATGAATGCAATGGCCTTCCACTGGTCTGTCCATATATCTTTTATTCCAAGCAGTCTCTGAAGAAAAATCCTTTCACAATATAAAACTGATTACATCAGCCCATTTCTCCTAAAGACAAAACCCAAAATCTTTATTAAGCCTCACATGGAAACTCACACACACATAGAAAGATTCACATGGCCCTATATGGTCTGACATCTTTCTATCCCTTGTCCCCTTTCACTTCAAGCACTCACTGTGCCACACCCCTTCCTTCCCTTCTTAAAACAGGCCAAGCTCCCTCCCTTAATCATCCTTCAGATACCAACAAAAGCTTTGTTGACCATCCTGAGTGGATCAAACTCCCCTACTTTTACAATTACAGCAATTGCAACATTAATAATTTAACATTTCTATGTCTCATTATTCAATCAATGTTTGTCATCTCCCTGAACAAAAGCTAAATGTAGACAGAACCCTAGTTTGTTTTTTTCTTCATGACTATCACAGGCACCTAGCACAAGATAGAACATATAGTTCTAGCTCCATTAATAATTTGCTGAATGAATTAATGAATGAAAAAATGATCTGGCAACCTTAAAAAAAATAAAAACAATTTTAGTTTCTATTGAATCTTCTTAAAATTTCTAAAAGCTTAGTATCTTACTAAGGCATGTTCTTAAAAATCATTTCCCTACTTTATTTCACTTTCAATATTTCTTATATCTCTTGGCCATCTGTTTCTTTTCCATCTTTCCTCTATTTCCTCCCAAGAGAAATCCTGTGCTCCAGCCAAAGCAAATCTTATCACCTTCTCTTCTCCAGCTTTTCCTTTTACTCACTATTAGAACAAGCATGGGGCTCCTTGGTTAGGAGATATTCCTTATAGAAATAAGTAAGGAAAGGGAAATAATGGCTAACATCTATTGAGGGCTTTGCAATGTGTCAGGCACTGGTTTCAGCACTTTACATAGATTGGCTTATTTAAACTTCAAAAAACCCAGTAGATAAGGGCTAAAAGAATTCTATTTTAATGAGGAAAAATGTGAGGCACAAAGGAGTTAGTAATTTGTCAAGATCAGAAGGATGAGAATGGTTGAGCCCCTGTCTGAACCTAGAAACTCTGAGTCTACTGTCTATGATCTTCATCATTAACCAGTATGCTATGGTCTCCCTAAAGCCACAAAATAATTCACAGCCGTGGTGAGCCTGGAAAAGGCAGTGAAAACGCTTGCACTTCCTTTTTTTTTTTTTTTTGCTTGTCACACACTCCCTCATGCACCCAGTTTCACATACTCTAGAAAATAGCCAATAAAAATCAGTAGAATAAATTAATGAATGAAGGAATTGATTAACGAATCACTCCATCAGGTGGTAAGTGATTTAAGGTGTTGAAGAAACAGTGATTCCCTAAGCAGCATGTGTTAAAGAGAATATTTAGGATAGGCTGTAGGGGGCAGCTTTGAAAAAAACACTACTAACTAGATGCATAATAATTTATGTGTGAAGTGTTGGGGCTTGGACTAGAGTATAATCATGAAGCTGGTCAGATAGATACCTTTTACAAAATTTTTAAATGTGATGTTCTTTTTCAACTCCTTCTCTGACTGCCATTTACATAACTGTAGAAGGACAGATAAAGCAGATAATAGGAAAGGGAAGGCAATTTACATCTACAAATTGTTTAACTATCTCATAAAACAGATTAAAATAATTACATAATTACTGTCGAAAAAAGGCCAGCTTCTGCCTTAACAGAACTTATTTCCCATTTAATATCCCATAGAAATTACATTGACCTCTTTCATTGTAGTTTTAGTGATAAGGAAGGAAGTTAAACTGTTTCGAAAAAGGCTTTTCTCTTTTTCATCTCTATTATTTTCTCTTTTCTAGACCACATTAAATTTAGACTCAAGTTTCTAAATGCTACTGTAGTAGACAGAATGACATCCTCCTCCGTCACCAAAGATGTCCATGTCCCAATCCTCAACACCTGTCAGTATGTTACCTTACCTGGCAAAAGGGATTTTGTTGATGTGATTAAATTAAAGATCTTGTGTTGGGGAGACTACCCCTCCATCTGAGTGGATCCAATGTAATCACAAGAGTCCTTATAAGAAGGAGACAAGATGTCAGAATCAGAGATAGTTTCGAAGATAGAAGAAAGGGCCATGAACCCAAGAATGCAGGAGGACTCCAGATGCTGGAAAAGATGAGGAAACAGATTTTTCTCTAGAGTCTCCAAAAAGAATGCAGTTCCTGGACACCTTGATTTTAGGACTTCTGACCTCCATACCAGAAGATAATGAATTTGTATTATTTTAAGCCACTGTGTTTGTGATGTTTGCTACAACAGCAATGGGAATTTAATACCCCTATGGTATGACCATAACTTTGGTTTTTGTTTGTTTGTTTTGTTTTAAGGTTGGCAAAGGAAAAAAGAACTAGTATTGATTCACCTAAAAGAGTCGATTATTTTGCTATTGCTGAGGACAGAGAATTAAAGCAATTCTTGGAATATTCTAAAGAAATCCAATTTTGTTTTGTTTTGTTTTCCGAGATGGTTTAAGTGGCTTCAATGTATCTTAGTTTTTCAAAACTGAATTACCCCTGGAGGAGTAAGAGATTGATAGTGGGAGAAGGCGAAGAGGCAATGTAAATGTAAATACCTGTAGACATTGATTTAGATATGTGTTTTATTCATGAAGTACCACATATTTTATGCCATTGTTTTGATTATTGGAGGAAAAAAAACAATAGCTCCTGAGAGTTAATGATATAAATCCAAGCATGTAACTGTTTGATATACAAACTCCACTACCTAAAAGGCATTCTGGAATTACACTGTTCAAACCAAACTTTTTTAGCAAATTAGAAGCAATGTTTACAATTTCCCGTGTTAATTACTCCCTTTTATCCACACCCGAAACTACAATTCACATTTCAAATTATATACTTTCTACTAGAATACAGTCTTCTATTAATTTACCCATAACCTAAAATTTAATTTCAGTTTTGTATCTAATTAATAGATGCTTATCTTTTTTCATTTGTTGTACATCTAATCTGATGTGGAGAACAAAGGCAAAAGAAAAAAAAAAATTAAATATCCTTACAACCTACAGCCCATTGACAAGTCCTTGAGACAAGTCCTTCGGAGAGTGATCTTCCTCTAGGAACTCAACTACCCTGATGTTAATACTTTGCTAAGGGCTGGGTGGCTAAGTAGCTCAGTCAGTCGTCTGCCTTCGGCTCAGGTCATTACCTCAGGGGCCTGGGGTCAGCCCCTAGTTGGGCTCCCTACTCAAGGAGGAGTCTGTTTTTCCCTCTCCCTCTGCCCCTTCCCTGCCCCCTTTGTGCTCTCTCCCTCAAATAAATCAATAAAATCCTTAAAAAAAAAATACTTTGCTAAGGGCAAAAGTTAACCTTAGCTTAACATTAGCCTGACCTCCAGGATCCTGTGAGTCTCCTTTAACATATAAAAATTCCTTCGGAAACTTCCTTTATCTCTACCCTGCAAGTTATATGTTGGCAATCATAGGGACCACTGATATACATCTGAAGGGTCTCATGACAGATTTTACTAGACAGTAGTAAATGACCTTTTCCCAACAACAGCGCTACTCCTCACAACCCCAGTACAGCTCTTTCTGCCCACGGGTCCTGTCCAATGCTTTCATAAAACCATCCTTTTGGCACTGAAAACACCTCAAGAATTCTTTCTTGACCATTTGCTCTGAACTTCAACATTTTCACATCATTATCCATCTATCTACTGGTCAGAACTTTTCCAAGGCTGATTAAATATATATTTAAATAATAGTGGAAAGGATTCATGTCGTGGTATAATTTTATTTTATTTTAATTATTTTTTGGTACATTTTATATTCAAATACAACAGGTTTTTTTCCTTAAAAAAAAAAAAACCTCTTTCTTTATATATTATTACTGAACCTATGTAGATAAACCAGAAATAATTCCAAACTGTCTTCTGACTGTGCTTGTTAAATGCTGTGTGATTAGCAAGTTTGAATCCTCAAATTTAAGAAAACAAACTTTTTATGTGCCAGACATTTCTCTCACCTCTGTTACAATTACCCAGGCAGAATTCTCACATTCCAAAGTTTCGTTTTCCTTGTAGCTGCAGAGTGCAAACTGACAGGCTGTGATCTCACTAGATGAGGCCAAGAGAATCTGTATTTCTGCCTGATTGCATGAAAGCAAAGTTCTATGACTGTCCCAAGCCATGGGCTTAGGCAAGACTTTTAGATTCTAGAATCTAAAAGGAGCTATTTAAAATGTTGTAAACAAATGAGGTTTTTCCTCAGTAACTTATTGGCCTGACACCATATTTTTCAAAGAATGTATCTTTGTGCCTGAATTTCATTCTTCTTACATACGGATGAACATTTGAACTCCATGAAAACAATTCTTCCTTTAATGTCCTCGTTCTTGCCTTAATCATCACATTGTAGTTGAACTTCATCATATCAAAGAGTTCATTTAAGTGGTGACTACCATTGACCCTTGTAATTCATTCCAGTCTTCTGCAATTTCACCTTGTCTCATTAGGTTCAGTTCCAGCCTGTTTCATGATCATATTATAATTTGTTAGTCTTCCATTAACTTCATTATAGGCAATTGTTTAAGAAATTCTCTTAAAGGGGAGGGGGGTGGGAGGATGGGTTAGCCTGGTGATGGGTATTGAGGAGGGCACATTCTGCATGGAGCACTGGGTGTTATGCACAAACAATGAATCATGGAACACTTCATCTAAAACTAATGATGTAATATATGGGGATTAACATAAGAATAAAAATAAATAAATAAATAGATGAAATACTGTTAAAAAAAAAAAAAAGAAATTTTTTTGGGAAAAGAAATGGAGGGGAATTCAACAGATTTTAGAGTTACTCTGCCTTTGGGTATACTCTAGGCAGATAATAACATTTCAGAAATAATGTGGACTCTCAAGTAGCCTCAGGCATGTACTATAATTTTTATGGTTCCTATAGTCAGGAGGTTTGAGTGAGCCTAATTATTCACTCTTCCCATCTTTGGGAACTTAACCAATTAAAGTCAGACAAGAACCCAGTAAGTATTAAAACAGGTTCAGAAATTTTACTAGCAAAACTGGATTGAAGAACATAGCAGGGTATTTCTATCTTTATTTTCAGCCTCAAGTCTCTGATCTGTCCATCACATTGCAGGCAGACAAGCTGGGCCTAAAAGAAGCCCTGCTTCTTCAGTTTATTCCATGCAATTTATAGGAGCAAGAATTTGCTGTGCTTGGACACAACTCACTCCAAAAGGACAAGAGAGAGTGGGTCCATGCTGCCTCAGTTATAATGCTTTGGTCCTAACCTGATGATTATGTGATTCAGGGGATGGTGAACTCTTAATTGGAATGTTCACTTCTTCCACCATTAGGGAGAACTCAATGCTGGAGCAAGGTGGGAAGGGAGGATGGGATGAAGTATTGCTTCCTGGGAAATGGAGTGGAAGTGCCTTCAGAGAAATATGGACATGTAGCAATAACTTCCTGAACCCTGAAAAACACCTTCATGTGCTGGGTATATGATACCGTGATTCCAAGTATTGCTGTGGAGCTCTTTAGAACTTGAACTCAGCAGACATGACTTCAGATCTCAAACTGCCACCTTTCAATTAGAACATTAGGCAGATATCTTAAGTGTCTAAACCTCAGTTTCTCCATCTGGAAAAGGGCAGTGATATCACTACCTACTTCATAGCGTTGATATGTATATTAGGTGAGAAATTACACTTAATAAAATAAAATAAAATATATAAAATGCCTAATCTGTAGAAAGGCCCCACCAAAGTGATAGTTATAATAGTAATTATAATAATTATTTTATTATTATCTTTACTATCATTCTCAAATGGATATGTTCTTTGTTTTGAAGTGAATTTGCTTATATATACTCACATATAGATCTATGGTCCCTAGTCAGTCGAACCCAGGGTCAGTAAAACAGCCCATAGGCTAAATTCATCCCCAAATCTCTTTTTTTTCCTTATAAACAAATTTGTATTGGAACACAGCCATACTTATTCATTTAAATGTTTATGGCTGCTTTTGAGCAACCATGGCAGAGTTGAGTAGCTGGGACAAACATCAGACACAATCCAGCTCACAAAACTTAAGGTATTTACTTTTGGGCCCTATAGAGAAAAAATTGGGCAATTACTCCTAACCTCTGTGCAGGAATATGTGAAACAATACCCATGTTGGGTGGTAAGAAGCTCTTATGGCAATTCAAAATTAGATGGAGTATTGATACACTTTGAAAAAGTTATTAAAAATGTTAAATTTCAAAGCCTCTGATTTGGGTTCATGGAGTAGTCAGACTTTGAAAACTTTGCTGGGATGACTTTGAAATAATGCTGTGTTTGGCCCCTTCAACCAGACACAAATAGGCATGTTTTTGTTTTATATTATTGTTTCTTAATAAAACATTTTTAAGCGAATTGGTTCTTTACATCTTTACTAATTTTCTTTCCTCATTTGAGATTGTCATTCTTTTTCTAATAGCTTGAGATAAATACTAATTCCTTTATTTTTCATCTTTCTTCATGAATAATGGAGTATTGTGAAGGTCAAACTTTTTTTTCAATCCTGCTTTTTCTAGATCCCCTAGGTTTTGCTATAAAGTATTCTCCTTTTCATTGTTTTTTAGTTCATAATTTTACTTTTTTGTTCCCTTTGATTCAAGAGTTGGGTGTGCCTCTTAATTCCTAAATAATTATGAAACTTTTAAAATTCTTTTTCTAGTTTTATTTTATTATGAGAATGTGATCTACAAACACGCTACTTTTGGGATTTAAGATACTCATTTTAGCCAAGTGCATGATTAATTTTTGTAAATGTTTTATAGGTATACAATAAAGATTATTCTCTATTTGGTGAATTTAAGCTCCCCCTTCTCCTAAATATAGCCTAGTTATATAATCAAATATATTTATTTTATTATTCATAGCCTCTAGGTCTTCATTTGTTTTTTGTCTATTATCTCAATCCAGCTCTAAAATGGTTATTATTGAAATATACTTGCACTAAAAGGAAAAAAAGCACAATATGTCCTCATTCGTGCATATGTAAAATTGTCCTTAGATGTGTTGTGAACTTTGTTATTTCCAGGTGTTACGGCCATCCTGACTTTCATCACCATCTCATTGTTATTTTCAGCAAATCAGGGTTTCTATCATCTCAAACCTTCCTATTTTTAAAGCTCATATATGAAAGAGCACTTGCACTGATTGGCTCTGTAAGTATTAGGCAAATTCCTTAGATCTAAGAATGTTTCTCTTGCATTGCTGTTTTTCAGAACAGCAACTAAGAAACACAAAACAACATGCCTTTGACTGGAGCTGCTTTGAGTTAGTGCCCAGCCTTATGCTAGCTGCCTAATCTGAGTCTTGTCTACTATGATGGCTTAGTTTTAATTTCCAAGATATGATCCTACCACAGGACACTAGATGGAGCTAAAATCTCACTTAATGTTTCTCATAAGGCACACTGATCCCATTTCTCCCAAATCAACTGTGATTTAGGTTGTTTTTTACTGTGCCATTTTCACGATCCTCATATATAGACCACAATCAAGAGTGGCATTTGTGTTTGTTTGTTTTGCACAATAGTCTGTAATACTTCTTAAAAAAGTTGGCAAAGAGAAAGGAATGCAAAGGCATTTCAGTGTATTGCCTGCATTAGTCTGCTCTATGTAAACGAAAAGATAAAAGAAAAAAAAAAAAGACTGTGTAACTATAGAGAAAACATTGTAAAGGAAATGCAAAGAAAGGAAATTTTTCATAAGTCATGGAAAGCACTAGCCCAATAGCTTGCTTCTTAATGTTTCTCAGAAAATAGGATGTAAACCAGAACAACCGTTATGTTTCGATTGGCTGTAAAGCCAGGCAAAAGAAATCTGATACTTCAAAATCTATTGCACAAAATCAAACAAGGAAGAAACAAAACCTTTAAAATTAAAGTATCAGATATATAGAAAGTCCAAGTGTTTTGACAAATACAACAGTTTTGTTGGAGAGGTCAGCTATTTTTCCTAAGCTGTTTCTTTATAGGGGACTAATCCAATTGTTTCTGAGGGAAGAAATTAGGAGCTACAACTCCTAGTTGTAAAAGATACTCTACTAGGCCCTAATATTGTAATATAGTAACTCATATCTTTTGAATTGAAGTTTTCTTAGGCATAGACACCCAGTTTAAAATGATTTTTTAAATAATTTTTAAAAGTGTAGCTTGACTAATGAAAATATTAGTAAGCAAAATTAGGAAGTAACTGAATGAATGAATACACACTTCAGGTATAACTAAGGGTCAAAGATTTAAGGACAAAGCTCTCATTCACCTAGAATAGTCACTGCAGAAATATGGAGGCTGTATCTATTAGGGTGAGATTAAAATCTCAGGCATATTACTGCTCGCTTACCTCTATCTACAGCAATTGGTAGAGCTGAGTATTCATATTGGAAATCTTAGAATTATCACTGTGTAATATTAAATTTTATAAATTTACCTGCAATCCACTTATTCCTCCCCTTATTGCCCCTTCAAGGAATCTTGACACTCTCCTTTGGTGTTCTCAGGAGTATTTTCAACATAATTATTTCTCAAGAAAAGGAAATTTTGCTTTGAGCATTAAGATGCATACATGGTCCTGCCATATTTATTGAATGGCTTTTAAGTATTTGATTTTAGACTGAAAATATCCACATTGGTTTGGGGGTAATTGTTATCTTCGGAAGTCTTTTTGAAATCATTCTTCTTGAGAACTTAACCTTTTCAGGACTTACCCAGGTTTTCACGAAACTGTTTGAAAACTTCCATCTAGGGAGCTAGAAAGGACTTCTTATAATCTCTGATTCTATGTTTGATATCAGATTCAGTTTTCATTCTCCTCTTTTTCTTCTTCATTAGTGGAAATGTTACCCATTTCGTGGCAGATGGAGACTGTGTTTAGAACAGCAAAGGGATCAAACTGATCTACTTTCTGTAAATCATTAGGCACAGAAATGCAACCTATTTTAGTGTGAATATTAAGAGAACTCTTCAGTAAAAGATGGATTCTTTGCTAACATTGATATCCAGCCATGGAAAACAGGGTCGGGGCGTGATCTCCCACTCAAGCCTGGGTCCACATTTGTCATTTTTTATGTTATTCTGACATCTGCTGGCTACCGTCTTGAAATGCTCCCAATGCTGAAGTGAACTGTGATGCTTTTGGAACATTTGTTGGAAGTTCCTCATGAATTGTCTCAAGAATCTTATCCTAGCTTTCTTTATTTTCAAGAATATATTGATCAACCAAGGCATATTTTTTGACGTATTTTAAAATTATGTTTATACCAAAGGTGAATTCTTTGACTAGGTGAACTTTGCTCTTAACATCTTCACCACCCGTCACAAGACTAACAGTCAAGTATCCCAGAATGTACTGCGGAGGACAATTTCCTGACTTATCACAGACCCAACAAGGAACACCCCTCCTTCCAGAAGATATCTAGAGATGATGCTTAAATCCAAAGCCCTCCTTCAGTGCTCAGTCGATGATGCATAATGGCCATCATCCTGAGGGTCTGAGACTCAGAACATGTCTACAGAACCAGAACATCTAACACACTGTCATAGCCTATGATAACAATGTCAAACCTGAGTTCTTTATCTCGAGCCTGGGAAGCTCCGGGCTTCACTGTTATTACGCTGATTGGGTCTGTGGGAATATACCGCGCACTTCGTGCATCTCCTTTCTAGATCACTTTGGGTATTGAAGGACTGGTAGCAAATGTAAATGTCATCTTGTAGAATGAATGAAAACTCACCGTGTGAAAGCCATTTTTTTTTATCACTCCGCCATCGTTCAGCCGGCACAGGTAGTAAAGCTGAAGCAGCTGGGGCAGCTCAGGCGGTCAAACGTCTCCGCCTGCGTAGAGCGCGGGACTCGACGCCGTAGGATCACCACCACGGGAATTGGCGGGAACAGCGCGGCGCGGACTGGCGCCCTCTGCAGGGGCCGCTGGAAATTGTAGCTCCCACTTGGGGGTTGGTCTGGGCACCCCAGGGGCTCCCGCGGTCTCGGCCCATCATCTCTGGGTTCACTGCTCAGCTGGACGCGAGGAGGCTGCGCGCATTTCAGAAAGAGGAACTTCTGTGGAAAGGTGAGCTTTTGAGCCGACTGAGAATGAACACGCAGAGGAAGAGATACAAAGTACCAGGGCAAGAGAACGGGAGGAGAGGGTCCATGCTCTCTCCAGGAGCACGGCTCTGCCCCCGTCTCCACGTGTTCACCAACCTGGAAGCTCCCAGAGCGATTTTTAATTCATTGCAAATTGCGCGCTGCAAAAACCTGTGTGTCCCTGAGGAAAAGAAGGAGGTTGGAAACACAGGGGCAAGTATCAAGCCTATTTGCCTGCCCTGCTTAGGTGTTAACTGCTGCGAGGAGTCAGCTCTGTAGAGTATGAATTAACCTTAGATGGAGTTCAAAATTTGCTTATTAGTCTGCAAATCTTAAGGGCCAAAATGGTTCAGAAATTTACCAAAATAAGACGTGATTTCTCTCCGAGTAAAACTGCATTTGATTCTTTCAGAACTAGTAATCTAAATTTCAAAATAGTGAGAAAAAGAAACCAGTCAATTGGTATTTGACCCCCCTGTTCATTGCCTATTTGGCACAATGCAAAAAGTTAGTATTACATTTTTTTTGGAGAGGATCTGGTTTAAGAATATTTTTCCCTATCCTAAGATCGTAAGTATATTCTCCTATATCTTCTTTAAGAAATTAAGGTTTATTTTTTCTTTCTTAGACTGGAATGCATTTTTTTTTTAAGTCTAGTGAAGAAAAGAACTTGCTGTGGGAGAAAGCCATGGAAGGTCTCAGGGACCCCAGGAAGATAAAATGTATTAAAATATTTACCATGCCTTTCAGGAAGACAGAGATATTGTTGAATTGAAAGAGAAAGAAAGAAAGAAAGAAAAAAGAGGAGGGAGGGAGGAAGGAAAGAGGAAAGAAAAAAAGAAAATAGTAAGGGTTAGAGTAGTGACTGGACCAAAAAAAAAAAAAAAAAATTGAAGAACGAATGAATTTAAAACCATCAAAAGAAATTGGATCTGTCAAGTGCAGGGCAGGAAAGAAAAATGAAAAACAAAAATTATTATAAATAAAGAAATACAAAGAAACTTGGAAAAAATATTTGTTATTAATCAGCTCTGGCTGTCAAAATAGAATACCGTAGACTGGGTGCCTTAACAGAGATTTATTTCTCACATTTCTGGAGGTTGGTAAGTCCAAGATCAAGATTCAGTTTTTTGGTAAGGGCTCTCTTCCTGGCTTCCAGAAGGCTTTTCACTGTATTCTTACATGGTGGAGAGAGGAAGCATGCTCTCTGGTGCCTCTTACAACGCACTAATCCCAACAGGAGGGTCACACCTTCATGATTTCTTTGAAATCTGTTTATCTCCCCAAGGCTCCATCTCCAGTTGCCATCACATTGGGCATTAGGGCTTCAACATATGAATTCTGGAGGGACATAATTCAGTCCATACCATTCCACTCCTGGCTATACAACATTAATGCCATTCTCATTTACAAAATGCATGCATGCCATTCCAGCAGCCCCTAAATTCTAAACTCTTTCCAGCATCAATTCTAAAGTCAAAGTCCAAAGTCTCATATAAATATCAAAATCAGACATGAGTGAGACTCAAGGTATGATTCATCAGAAGCAAAATTCCTTTCCAGCTGTGAACTTGTATGAGGTTATATTTAAGGGCAAAATCAAGCACATTAGCAATGGGATGAAGGGAATAAGAATAGTGATCATGAAAGAAAGGCAAAAATAAGAAGAAAGAGGACAGGCAGTGATATATGATGGCAATGTGCTTTTTAATTTAAAAGCGTAATTAACAATTCTTTCAAACTGAGCTCCAATAGAAAATCAAAACAATAAAATGGAAAGAAAGGAAGAAAAAAAAAAACCCTTAACATTTGATGTTTACTACTGGGAATTCTGAATGTTTTATTTAATACTTTGAAAAATGAACATATTGAACATCTTAATTTATTGGGCCTCCTAGGGAGAAGGGAACCCCCCTCCCAGATATTTCTAAATGTGAAAATCTTTCATTACTTATTCATGTACTATTTATTGTTAATATTATCTAATACTTACTACTACCATTATGTTACTACAATGCATTGGCACAGTGATTCTTGTTTATCTTGCTTGTTCTTCCAAGTGTGCTTTCCAACTGAAGATTCATGTCTTCCAATTGTACTAGAATATTCTCAGCCTTACCTCTTTGGTATTGTTTCTCCAACATTTCCTCAGTGTCTTTCTCATGCATTCCTGTTAGAGATACATTAGATCCTCTCACTAAATCAGTCATTTGACATCTATTTCTGAACTTCTTTTTTGTGTTTTCACTCTTTATCTTACTAGCTCATCTATGTTTGCTGTGCATTTTTTTAAGATAAAAAAGAAAATAATACTTTCTTTGACTGTGTTCCTTTTCAACCTAAAAAAAATCTGCTAAATTTTTAATTTCAATAATTACATTTTTAATACCTGATATTTAGAACTAGTTGTTTTTCATATTGTCCTGATCTTTGTTTCATGTTTACCTTTTTCCTGTGCTTTTGAAAATCTGCAAAATTACTTATCTTAAGGTCATCTCAGATACACTATTTTGTATTGTATCTGAAGTGACCATCTTGTGAATTTTGATTTTTTAATCTATTGCTCTTATCATTCTTCTCCTCATTGGTTTTGGAATTTTGGTTTGTAGGCCCAGCTATGATGGCATTTGTCTCCCCTTCCTTCCCTCTCTGTGCTCCTCTTGTCTGGTTTTGGGTGTCTCAATTTGGTGTTTATAATCCTGTGTATATAACCAGATATTTTATTGTCAGCTTAGCACTTACATCTTCTGGGGTTAGTGGGGAAACCTCAGATTAAGTCATGGCCTAGCAAGTGGCTTGGTACCTGATCTTAATGGGAAGATTTTTCTGTTTGTTTTTTTCCCTCATATTCTTTTTTTTTTTTTTTAAAGATTTTATTTATTCGACAGAGAGAGACACAGCGAGAGAGGGAACACAAGCAGGGGGAGTGGGAGACGGAGAAGCAGGCCTCCCTCAGAGCAGGGAGCCCGATGTGGGGCTCGATCCCAGGACCCTGGGATCATGACCGGAGCTGAAGGCAGACGCTTAACACCTGAGCCACCCAGGTGCCCCTCCCTCATATTCTTAGGTATGCCTATTTATATAAGTCATTTGCTTGGGAAAATTATAGCTTTTCTTTGCTCCCCATTCATAGGCCTGGATCCAAACTGAACCCAGATTCAGTGTCTACCTCACTGAGGCATTTTAAATCTCTGCTTCCCCCATCTATTGTGCCTGTTGCTGGACACAAAGCCCAAACACCTGAAGTTTCAACCCTGCTTTCTGTTTTTCACATCTGATATTTCATCGCTGGTTCCATAGACATTTATCTTATTTTTAAGGATTGCTTTACTTTAAAAATTCTCCTTTTCCAGACTTTCTCTATAATTGATATTTTTGCTTAATGTATGGAACTGTCTCAGTGAACTGTGTCTGGTGTCTCAGTCTTCTTTTTCATTAAAACAAAACAAAACAAAATCACGTAAAGCTTAAAGTAACACTGAAGAGATTCTTTTCATCATCTGAAAGAAATTCTTTCCTCAAAGTCTTAAATGTATAGCTATATTTTAGTCTCCATTCTAAAATCTTTCATGAGAGTGATGTTTCAAAAATTATTTTCCTAAATTTGTACAAATTATTTTTAATCTGCTAGTTGCTGGTCAAGATTTTTAAAGTTTAAAATGATATAACTTTTAGAAGAGTTAAGTCACTTTTTTGTCTTTTGATGACATACTAGCAAAAGGGTATTTGCAAATGATATTGCTTATAAAGAGAGACTTGTTTTTAGTAGCTTAGTCAAACTTATTTTCATGGATTTATTTTGTACAAATAAAACTTGGGGTTGCATATGCTTTATCTGAGTCATTAATTTGGGATAATCTTTTCACTGGAAAGTACAATGTCACACCAACCCTTGTCAAAATATAACATTTTGAAAGTGCATTAAAAATAATGTAGTACTTATAATTTTGCATGAATATTTTGGTCACAGAGAGAGAAATCTATTTTAAATTAATAAGAAATATCTTCTCAAATGTGTAGTAGCTACTTGTTATGTGAGTTTTTATAACAATGCTGTTAAAATATTCATTTCTATGAATCATCTTTTTCAGATATTTGTCATAAGGGTATTTATTTATTCATTCGTGTCTAACATGTTTAGAGAATACAAAGTACATACTTTTTCAACAAAAAAGTTGCCAACTTTATCTTCATAAAAGGTAGTACTGTTGGAATTAAAGATAGTAAAAAGATACCATTTTACTCCCTAAAAGGCACAATCAAAATAAATTCCTATATTAGATTAAATTGCATTTGGTTGATTTAGTCCTCTTTCAGTCTTTAGCCATTAGCTATCTCTGATTTCATGTCCCTTAATTTTCAAATTCTTTCACTTAATTTGACAAGCAATAAGTAACAAATAATATAATTACAAACCTTCTAAGCCATTTTAGTAGTCTTTAGCTTAGTGTTTTAATCTGAAATTATACTTAAAGAATAATCTAATCATAAACTAGATACATAGAAACAAAGCTGACCAAGTTCACATGAATTATATATAAAAAGAACACGGGATCAGAGTCAGAGACCTGAATTTGTATTCTGTCTTCACCACTTAGTGCCTCTATGACCTTAGGAAAGTTGAAGTCTCAGTTTCATCATCTGTGAAATACTGGAAATAACACATAACTCCTAGGTTTATTGGAGGATAAAATGAGATAATGTAAAATCATTGACCCAGTGCTTTTCCTATATCAGGGACTCTCTCAGTGATGATTATATCAGATATGAGAGTTAAAGATTATCTATTTGATTTCTTGGAACAAAAGTATCTAAACAAATGGCCTTTGTATTTTAGTCAATATTCCCCCCCCCGCCCCGCCTTTTTTTTTTGACTACTTACTATGAGACCTGTATAGTCTTAGTTTGGAAGTGCAAACATGAGCTTGAATTCTATGCTGGTGAGGAAGAACATTTATACTTAGAAAATTTTCCTAATTTCTAGTAAAGGTCAGATAGGATTTAGTCATGGGAATAAGAACCAGGATATAAGATAATCAGACATTAAGAAAACTATTATCTCAGTTTCTTGCTCTCTGTCTCTCTTTCTGGGTTCATATTTTCTCTCATCTCTACTTCTCCTTGTGGGTCAGCTTCTTTCATCTTTCTCCTGGCACATCAAATTTCTTTGTTCCAGTTGCTCATGTCAGTCCAGTGACGGCCACATTAGACTCTTTCAATGCAGGGACTGCACCTCTAATCTCTCTGGGTAACAACTCTGCAGTCCTTGGAGATAAATTCCCATTGACCCTGTTTTAGTTGACTGTCCACCTACTTCATTTGGCTGTGGCAGGTGGCAAGGTCATGGAGTAGGCTACTTATTCAGAAGAAACTGAGAGCATCCAAGGATCTAAGGATGTGGTCTGTACAGGCAGAAATGAGTTAGTTTCTAACTACTAATAAATATTCCAAAGAAGGGGAAGTGTATTATTCAGAGAAAAGGGAGTTTTAAAAAAAGCCAGAGCATAGGCTGATTGAAATAAGATCAACCATGCCATATCTGACTTCATCTAAATTTTCTCACATCAAAATATCTTATTATAATGCAGTGACAAAAGAGAAATATTTATGAGTGTTGAATAAACTATTACATGAATCTAAGAACTCCCTGGCAAAGAGTTTTGGTGTCTTGATAAAATGTTATAATTGTTCAAAACCTTCTTTTTTTTTTTTTTAAGATTTTATTTTATTTATTTGTCAGAGAGAAAGAGCACAAGGAGGGGAAGTGGCAGGCAGAGGGAGAAACGGACTCCCTGCTGAGCAAGGAGCCTGATGCAGGACTGATCCCAGGACTCTGGGATCATGACCTAAGCCAAAGGCAGCCACCCAACCAACTGAGCCACCCAGGCATCCCGTTCAAAACCTTCTTTAGACACCTTTATAAATTATATTTTTTTGTGAACTCACTTGCTTCAGTCATCTTGCTGAATGAACAAAGACAAAACATTTGGCTTCACTCTACTCCAGAGATACAAATTGTTCCTAGAACCACAGCCAAATAGAAACTCTTGGTTTGAAAGATGAACAGGTGAGAGCCTGTGTGTATGTATTTTTAAATATATATATGTTTATACAACAGTATTTGAGGAAGGATTTATGGTAGCTCATTCAATATTGCATCAGAAAATATTACTTTACTAGGAGAAAGCATTTCAAACAGCATGTCCTACTGAAAGTGGATAAAGGACATCACTCTACATTACACACAAAAGAATCAATAGTATTATCTGGAATTTAGATCTAGGAAAAAAGAAGTGACATTCAAGGACAAAGGATAAGTTGGACAGAAGTAGAAACATAATTTGGATTCTTAACACCAACTAATTCTGTAGTGAGGATGGTGAAATTTAAAACATGGCAGCCAATTCAGAGAGGGGAACTTACCTAAATTAAAAGAAAAAAAAAACCATTTCAGACTGTGTGCCAATCAGGAGAATTAATATATGATTTACGTGCTGAAAATTACTTCTTTTTTTGAACAAAATTACCTGTAGTAAAGTTTCAGATCAACTAATACTGAATGTCTACCATATATTAGATTCCATACTAAGTTTCGAGGATAAAGAATTAAGCGACTGCCTTCGGCTCAGGTCATGATCCTGGAGTCCCGGGATCGAGTCCCGCATCGGGCTCCCTGCTCGGCGGGGAGTCTGCTTCTCCCTCTCACCCTTCCCCATCTCATGCTCTCTCTCTCATTCTCTCTCTCAAATAAAATCTAAAAAAAAAAAGAATTAATAAAAGTTACAATGCCTTCCTCTAAGGATTTTAAATGAGAATATTAGATGAGTAAAACATGAATACACATAATTATTAGTTCACTGTTACTTTCAGAATGATAAGAGCATGTATACAGTACCAAAAAAATATGAAGAAAGTTATGTTGAAACTACCAGTGTGTAAACCACAGTTTGATTACTAATCCTATAGGTTTCAGGTTTATGAAGACCGGAGATTTCACCATAAATCCTGATGTTGCCTTGCTGAGGTGAAAAGAATTGACAACAGATTTCTTTTCTTTGGAGTATCAAAACCTTAGGCCAAATGCTTGAGGTGTTAAATATTAAATCAAAACCCAGTCAATGGATAAAGGAGGTTTTTGTTTGTTTGTTTGTTTTATATAGTAGGGCCTTCCCATGCATCTGACATCAAGCTTGGTAGACAATTACCTACTTCACGCCTTGTGCATGGAAAGGGTTCCCTTTCAACATGACCCCACTTGGAACTCCTGTTTGTGACAGATCTAAGGCAATGTTCCTGGCTTTCTTGTACCTATTTTTCATTCCATAGTCCCAGTTTATTCTTGCCTATGACGTTGTATGGTTTTCTTCTCATGACCTTATACTCTAGATAACATTTGAAGGCTCTCCCTCATTTGTGTGCTCGAACTTGGCATCCATGATTCCCTTTATTTTGTCTTGATGACCTAAGTTCTCCCTAAACTTTTTCCAGTAGTTTCATGTCTGTCTACATTATTATATATCAATAGTGACATACAATTTTTTATGCCTTGATTACCTGGCCCAGATTTTGTCCCTTTCTCCTTGCAGCTTCCCATAAAAATTTTGGGATTATATTAGGGATATCTAATAGTTCTCCCGTATTGCTCAAAATCTGCTTTATATTTGGTTATTAGATCAAGGTTTAACAAACTTTAAGCAAAAGCTGTATTTGTTTTTATTCTCACTGTATCTACGGATTCCATCAAACCCACCCCCCTCCTTCTCCTAGTGCCGGTGTGAAGCATCTTGGGATAAGTCTGTGATTAGAAGCTTAACTTGGACATGTTCAGTAAATACCTGTTAACAGTAGTGCGAGTGAATGGTTTGGTAGACAATGGAAGCCATAGGGTAAGTTCCTAAATACCAGTCTCTCCTCTCACTGCAATGTTTTGTCTCTGCTTAGATATTTGACTAACAAATGTCATTAAAAATACAAGTATTATTTAGGAGAATAATTCCTAAGGTTGTCAAATAATCCTAAGGAATTATTTGACAACCTCAATTATGATTACATACATTAGTAATACTTTGTTGACATTTCCACTGAGAGCACATGTAGAACACAGGACAAAGATATGAATAGATGGGAGGCAACGTTAGAGGGAAGTGAATGGAAGGATTTTTATGATACCACGTACACTAATTACTGAGACTGAGCAATTAGGAAATTTCTGTCCTAATCTTAGATTTGCCTCTGACTATAATTGGCAAACCATTGAATCCATGTTTTCTAAATTTTCTTTTGAAAATAAAAGAAATTAGGTTTGATACTTGAAGTGCCTTTGCTCACCCTGTGCAAATTTTGGCATGGGGGTTAGAGCTTCCTTCTTTGCTTTAGGTTATTTTTTACTAAAAATAAAAATATTTTTATTGCTTTAAACATTCCACTGAAATGATAGCAATTTATAAATCATGAAAAGGACAAAGTAAAATATAGAACACCAAAGATATTGTAAACACTTTTGAGGTGTGGGGGTTACTTGTATTTAAGTATCTTTTTTTTAATTTATTTTTTTATTATTATGTTATGTTAATCACCGTATATTACATCATTAGTTTTTGATGTAGTGTTCCATGATTCATTGTTTGCATATAATACCCAGTGCTCCATGCAGAACATGCCCTCTTTAATACCCATCACCAGGCTAACCCATCCCCCCACCCCCCTCTCCTCAAGTATCCTTTTTAATATGGGATATTAGTAAGAAGCACAGAGTGCAAAAATACAGAATCAGCAATTGTATACATTAGTGGCATTGAACACCCTGAGTGCTTGCATTTCATATTCTTTCCATATTCTTCTAATTTTTAGTTATTCAATTCTCTCACATTCTGAACTCCCACTCTTCTAGTCAAGGATTTATAAACCATATATAATAAGGCATAAATATATGATAGAAGTTGAATTTCTTACTCCTCTCAAGAACACATTCATTTAAGCAGGGTCAAGTGTTTAAGCCATATGACTGGCATTCAGTGTGGAAATATCAAGAATCAGCCCATGGTTAAAAAGTTTTCTTTTTCTCTTTAATAGCAGGATCTTCCAATGCAACTGAAATCAAGCATTGGCAATTAACTCTTTCATGCTAAGACAATGCTATTCTTAAATTCATTATCTGTTCTCTTATATTTCAGAAAAACTTGTATATGAATTATCCATAGCATAAAATTTGCTTAAATGTTGTATTTTTCATGTCATAGTTACAAAGATATTTTAACAATAGGACAAAACACAAAATGTATAAAAATTGAAGTAAATTGAATTTGACTTTACCTATGCTATCTGAACCTAAGACATAGTAGACAAATCAATTTTTTTTTTACTTTTATGCATTTATATGCTAAATGGGAGAGGAGAAACATTACTTTAAATCTAGAGAGTCTGAGTATATTATACAATGGAGTTTAGAGTGTTGGACTGTTTTGAGGGCCGTGTCATCTTGGCAGTTTTCAAAGGTGGTATGGAAGTCTGGGCCTGAGGAAATGGTCCTGTGTAAATAGTGTAAGCACTGACCAGAAAGGCAAAAAGTGATGGAGTATAACAGAGCAGTGGATGCTGACCATTTTTAATCCCTTCATTGTAGATTTATTGGTCTTAGTTTCTGTGGCCTGGGAAAATTAATTTTATTGGTATTCCCTGTTCATATTTTTCCTTTTATTTCTAGTATATTATCTGTACACAATAACACAAGATAACAGTTTGCAAATAGGGTATTAAAAAGCTTAGAGAACTTAATTTGATTTACCTTTGAGATTTATTACCTTGAAAAAAAGAGGCATAGGAGAGAGATTCAAGAACTTCATTGTACAACAAATTGAATGAGACCGAGAGCTGAGATTTTAGAATATAAATTAATTGATTAATATGTAATCTGGTTGTAAACAAACATAATGTACTTATCTGTGTTTATCTCCATTAAGGATAGATAATTTCTGCTTGAGAAGTATGCCTACAAATTAAAAATACAGTATAAGCATTGTTCTATCTTTTCACAAATATGAATACGTGTGTTCCTACTATTTAAAAAAAATACTTCACTAATAAAGTCTGAGCTGCGGCTCTGATGGGCAATCGAATTAAACTCCCATCACAAGACAAAATGATCGTCCTATCCATTCATAACTGTAACACTCAATATCATTGCTGACTATATATGGTGTGGACTTCTAAGTTAGCTTTATAGAAGCCTGAATTTAACAACAGTTATGTTGGTATATATGTGACTTTGTATATTTCATTAAAAATATATAAATTTGCCATTATCCCATACTCAAAATCTTAGGCGTAATTCACAAGAGTTAAAACTTAAAATGAGGGGCTCCTGGGTGGCTCAGTTGTTAAGCGTCGGGCTTTGGCTCAGGTCATGGTCCCAGGGTCCTGGGATCGAGCCCTGCATCGGGCTCCTTGCTCGGCGGGAAGCCTGCTTCTCCCTCTCCCATTCCCCCTGCTTGTGTTCCTTCTCTAGCTATGTCTCTCTCTGTCAAATAAATAAAAATCTTTAAAACAACAACAACAACAACAAAAAATTTAAAATGATGTGTGCAAAGGGGAATGCAAAGGAGTTTTAAGTTATTTTTCAGATTTAAGGTAAAGCTTTTTGACCACACTTTAACAGGTGCTATATTGTTATTTTTAAAGCATCACTGGAATGTATTCCATTTGAAAATATAAAGACTTTCTGCTGAAAGCTGAAACCACTGAAAGTAGCAAAGGCCATCCAGAAAATGGTCTTTTTACTGATGGACTGCTACCTTACTTAGAGACTATTAATTTGAAATGATTATAACACAGTGTGAAAACTATTACATTTATAAAACATCAAGCCTGGTTCCTTTGTAAAAAGTCTCACCAGTCTGAGATTTTAAATATAAATTATTCAATAGCTACTTCTTTTTTGTACTTTTTAAGTGATTATGCACTGTAAATATGGGGTGGTTTCAAAATAAAAAATTCACAGGGGACTACAGCTTCCAACTAAGATGGAGTGGAGTAACACGATCTACACTTTCACAAGAAAACAAAACAACTTTCTCTCTATATATATTTCAATTATTGGAAACCAGATAACACAGGACAGTGATCCCATCCTAATCCCTCCTGCCTACCTCTAGCTCGGGTTTTATCCTAAATTTTGAAATGGAAAAATTAATTCTGCAAGCACCTACTTTATCTGCCAGTCTTCCATGGCTGACAAGGTTCCTAAGAATAAATACAGAGCCCAAGAGTAAGAAATTATGGAGAAAATAGCTTTAATTATTTGAAATATAATTCTGCTCAGGCTGTTAAGATGAAGATGTTAGGCACATATTTGGGTGCTGGTTGGGGACTCTGATCTTTCAGCAGATCAAATGGTCAGATGGTTGTTTGGTAGAATTTTCTGGTTGTGTTTCTCATATGATATCTGTTCTAAATTATTCTTTGTTCTAAATCTATCATCTCTTGTTACTCTCCTTGAAACTGTCAACAGAAAGCAAAACTTCCTTATGGTTTGATAACAATTATTTTAGTAACTGTGACTAGGAGCAAAAAAGTAGAGGTGAATGAAATATTTTTAGTATAGTTGGCCAAAGTCTGAGTGAACTACTACAGTTGCCTAAGGGAAATTGTGCTTAATAAAGAGCTGTTGCAAATTGGTGCTAATTACCATCATTTACATTTTCATAGATAATAATCAAGGACAAAAATGATACAATTAATGATATTTTCATCTCTTTTATGGAGATGAGACTTCTAGAAGATTAAATAAATACATAAGTTAAGTAGCCAAAGAATAGGATTTGATTTTCAGAACCTCGGCCTATGATTCAGGAATTATTTGATCCTAGAAAAGACAATGAATATGTTTGGTGGGAGAACCTATAACTTGATCGAATTTAATTTGATCGATAACTTGATTAAATGTAATGGGGTTGATAAGATCATATGGTCATTTTCAAATGTTAATATAATTCAAATCAATAATACATTTTAAATATAAAATTTAACAAATTTTAAATTTAATTCACTTAAAAATAAAATTTGTTTAAAGATAAATTTATTTAAAAATAAAATTTAGAAAAAAATAACATAAGATTTAGGTGTGTCAAATCCAAAAGATTTAAACTAAGAAAAGGAAAACTGTGGTTACAAGCAGGGCTTTTTGATATGCTCAGATTTTTAAATATGAATTTATAAATGATGTGTAAGAAGTCTTACATAACCATAATAAAAATATCCCACAAGAATAGAGTTAAAAGCTATAAATCTTAAAGAAGATGTTAATGAATGCTTTTTTTTTTTTAACAATCTTTTTTTTATATATATATTTTATTTATTTGACAGAGAGAGACACAGCGAGAGAGGGAACACAAGCAGGGGGAGTGGGAGAGGGAGAAGCAGGCTTCCCTCTGAGCAGGGAGCCCGATGTGGGGCTTGATCCCAGAACCCTGGGATCATGACCTGAGCCGAAGGCCGACGCTTAACGACTGAGCCACCCAGGCGCCCAATGAATGCTTTTTTTAAAATTTTATTTTATTATGTTAGTCACCATTCATTACATCATTAGTTTTTGATGTAGTGTTCCATGATTCATTGTTTGCGTATAATACCCAGTGCTCCATTCAATACATGCCCTCCTTAATACCCATCACAGGGCTAACCCATCCCCCCACTACCCTCCCCTCTAAAACCCTAAGTTTGTTTCTCAGAGTCCATAGTCTCTCATGGTTTTTCTCCCCCTCCGAATTCCCCCACTGTTAATGAATGCTTTTAAGGCTATTTTCACAAGAACAAGAAAGAATCCCTATTTGGAATAAACAATGTAAAAATAAGAAGGAGAGAAAGAGAGAGACAGAACACAAAATTACTACTTTTATTTTTTTGGGTTTTTTGGCTATTTGCTTCCTTAGTAGGAAATGTGTACATATTATTAGGGTAATAACATTGGAGAACACTGAGAAATATCAGATATTAAAGGCAGGAATGTAACACTGCTGTTGGTAATCTCTTAGATATAATAGACATTGGACAATATACTAGAAGATGGAATATTCATAGATGTTGACATTGTTTTTAAAAAAAGTAAAAAGTAGTCAATCACTTCTGAGGGGTGGGAGGGATGGGGTAGCTGGGTGATAGACATTGGGGAGGGTATGTGCTATGGTGAGCGCTGTGAATTGTGTAAGACTGTTGAATCACAGACCTGTACCTCTGAAACAAATAATACATTATATGTTAAAAAAAAAATAAAGGGGGGGAAGTCGGAGGGGGAGAGGAACCATGAGAGACTATGGACTCTGAGAAACAAACTGAGGGTTCTAGAGGGGAGGGGCATAGGGGGATGGGTTAACCTGGTGATGGGTATTAAAGAGGGCACGTACTGAATGGAGCACTGGGTGTTATACGCAAACAATGAATCATGGAAGAGTGCATCAAAAACTAATGATGTAATGTATGGTGATTAACATAACATAATAAAATTTAAAAAAATGTTAGGGAAGTTTTAGACTTTTAAAGGGCATACTTTGAGGTGCAGGAGAATTCAAGGCAATCTCTTCCTATATTTCAAAGATCAACTGACATCTCATAGGAATACTCAGGATGGATAAAATGGGGTGGAAAGTGTTTATGTGAGAAAGAATAATAAATGCAAATGTTTAATAAAAAAAATTAAAAAAAATTAAAAAAGTAAAAAGTAAACTGAAGATCAAGAGTTCAGTCCTTGGCAGTGCCTATGAATAAATTATTAAAATTAATTTTAAGTTATTTAAAAGAAAAATTAATCTCTGACTTTATTAAGAACATTTCTCTGAAAGATGTATTTCCTTTTTAAAAAAAAATTTTTAACTTGGTTAATATCACTGTAACTGTAAACCAAAACATGGTTTCTTGGTCTCTGTTGCTGTAGACTAACTTTATCAAAACAAGAGTGGTTAAGTGCAAGTTCTGTTTTGTTTTGTTTTGTTTTAGATCTTATCTATTTATTTGACAGAGAGAGACAGTGAGAGAGGGAACACAAGCAAGGGGAGCTGGAGAGGGAGAAGCAGGCTTCCCGCTGAGCAGGGAGCCCAACGTGGGGCTCTATCCCAGGACTCTAGGATCATGACCTGAGCCGAAGGCAGAGGCCTATCGACTGAGCCACCCAGGCGCCCTTAAGTGCAAGTTTAATAGGAACCAGGATAGTATGACCTAAAAGTTACATAAAGAATTTCCATAAGCTCCATTATAGCAGCAGCAAAGAATCAAATAGAAGAACAAAGTTAACAAAAGAAAAATCCCATGGATTACAACTTCATTAGAGCCAGATGACAGGGGATTTCACTTCCAGTTAGGATGTGAAAAGACATGCTCATCCTTCACTCCTGGAGTAACACAAAAGGAAACCTAGGGAAAATAGAAAATCATACTTATCTATGAGACTACTGAAGAGCAGTGGATGCAGGAAAGTCCTGATGAACCAATTCCCAGAAAGAGAACGAATTCATATGTGAGTAGTGACCCAACTGCTTGGTCTGGTTCAGGCACGAGTAGGAGGAACTCTGGCAAAAAATATAAGAAATTGACCCCCTGGGGTGAGGCCAGGTAAGCTATTGGTTAAAATAGGGGCACGCAGGAACGCTTATGGTCTTGAATACCGTCAAAATGAGAGAATAGTTTGCTTGTTCCAACAATTGTCTCCATAGTCCGACACCATTACCAGCTTTGCTGAGAAAAGTACAGTGAAGGTAGGGCTGAAAAGCAAGAGAACAAAACAAAACACAACAAATCAATCAATCAGTCTAGTGCCAAGCACTTTAATATTGGAGTCCCCGGGGAGAGAAACAACAAAACAGGACAGAATATGTTCAAAGAAATGGTGATTAGACAGTTTCCAAATTTCATGAGAGACATTAATTCACAAATTTAAGATATTCAGCAAATTCCAGACAGGATAATGCAAGAAAATCATACTAAGGTACATCATAGTAATACTACTGGAAATTCATGATAAATTCTAAAAGCATCCAGAGAAAAAAGTCACATTATGTACAGAAAAAGTTAAATCTGGTGCCTGACTTCTTATTACAAACAAAGCATGCCAGATGGTATGGAATGATATCTTTAAAGTCGTTTAGAAAAAACAAACGAACAAACACAGCTCCTTCAAAAAACAAACAAAAAAGGCAACTATAAATATAGGTTTATATGCAGCAAAAGTAACCTTCTAAAGTAAAGGCTAAATAAAGACATTTTCCAGATAAACAAAAGGCAATACAGCTTGTGGTGGCCAAAAGTTCTACATCACAAGAAATGCTAAAGACAGGGCATCTGGGTGACTCAGTCAGTTAAGTATCTGGTTTCAGCTCAGGCCATGATCCCATAGTCTTGGGATCTGGGCCCCAGGGCGGGCTCCCTGCTCAGTGGGGAGTCTGCTTCTCCCTCTCCCTCTGCACCCCCCCACTCGTGCATGCTCTTCCTCTCCCTCTCAAATAAATCAATACAATCTTAAAAAAAAAAAAAGAAAGAAAGAAACGCTAAAGGCAATTCTTCAGTCTAAAAAAAAAGAAAGAAGTTGGAAAGGTAAATCTACAGGAAGCACTGAAGAGCATTATAAATGATAAGTAAGTACTTTTAAAACACTTTTTCTTTCTTAATTTCTTTAAAATACAAATTGTGTCTTTAAAGAACAAATAGTAACATTTGTTGTGGGGTTTTATCACAAGTAGCGATAAATGACATCATAACAATAGCATAAAAAGATAGCAATAGAGTATCATGGAACATTACTTTTGTAACCATCTTATATTATACCTAAACTGGAATATTTTTTTTAATTTTAATTCCAGTGTAGTTAACGTACAGTGTTATACTAGTTTTGGGTGTACAATATAGTGATATAACAATTCTATGTATTACTCAGTGCTCATCATGGTAAATGTACTTTTAATCCCCATCACCTATTTCACCTATCCCCCTACTCACCTCCCCTCTGGTAACCATGTTTTCTCTCCATAGTTAGGAGTCTATAGTTTTCTGGCTTGTCTTTTTCCTGTGTTCATTTGTTTTGTTTCTTAAATTCCACATATGAAGTGAAATCATAAGTTATTTGTCTTTTTCGACTGACTTATTTCACTTAGCATAATACTCTCTAGCTCCATCCACGTTGTTGCAAATGGCAAGATTTCGTTCTTTCTTATGGCTGAGTAATATTCCATTATATATATCACTTCTTCCTTAGCCATTCATCTATCAATAGACACAAAATTTGGCTATTGTAAATAATACTGCAGTAGACATAGGCGTGTATGTATCTTTTTAAATTAGTGTTTTCATATTCTTTGAGTAAATAACCAGTAGTGGAATTATTGGATCATATAATAATTCTATTTTTAATTTTTTGAGGAACTTCCACTGTTTTCCATAGTGGCTGCACCAGTTTGCCTTCCCACCAACAGTGCACAGGGTTCCTTTTTCTCCAAATCCTGGGAACATTTGTTTCTTGTGTTTTTGATTTTAGCCATTCTGATAGGTGTGAGGTGATATATCGTTGTGGTTTTGATTTGCATTTCCCTGATGATTAGGGTGTTGAACATCTTTTCCTGTGTCTGCTAGCCATCTATATGTCTTCTTTGGAGAAATGTCTATTCATGTCTTCTGCCCATTTTTAAATTGGATTATTTGGTTTTTTTGTGCATTGAGTTGTGTAAGTTCTTTATACATTTTGGATACTAACCCTTTATCAGATATGTCATTTGCAAATATCTTCTCTCATTCAGTAGGCTGTCTTTTAGTTTTGTTCGTTGTTTCCTTTGCTGTGCAGAAGCTTTTTATTTTGATGTAGTTCCAATTGTTTATTTTTGTTTTGTTTCCCTTGCTTCAGGAGACATATCTAGAAAAATGTTTTTATGGTTGATGTCAGCAAAATTATGGCCTATGCTCTCTTCTAGGATTTTTATGGTTTTGAGTCTTCCATTTAGGTCTTTAATCCATTTTGAGTTTATTTTTGTGTATGGTGTAGGAAAATTGTCCAGTTTTTCTTTTGCATGTAGCTATCCAGTTTTCTTTCCCAACACCACTTTTTGAAGAGACTGTCTTTTTTCCATTGAATATTCTTGCCTCTTTGTCAAAGATTAATTGACCATATAAATGTGGGTTTATTTCTGGGCTCTTTATTCTGTTCCATTGATCTAGGTGTCTATTTTTGTGCCAGTCCCATACTGTTTTGATTACTACAGCTTTGTGGTATATCTTGAAATCTGGGATTGTGATACCTCCAGTTTTGTTCTTCTTTTTCAAGATTTCTTTGGCTATTCAGGGTCCTTTGTGGCTCCATAAACAAATTTTAGGATTTTTGTTCTAGTTCTATGAAAAATGTTACTGGTATTTTGATAGAGATTGCATTAAATCTGTAGATTGCTTTGGGTAATATGAACATTTTAACAATATTTTCTTCCAGTCCATGAACATGGAATATCTTTCCATTTGTTTTTGTTGTCCTCAATTTCTTGCATCCATGTTTTATAGTTTTCAGAGTACAGGTCTTTCACCTCCTTGGTTAAGTTATTTTATTATTTTTGGTTCAGTTGTAAGTAGGATTTTTTTCTTCATTTCTCTTGCTGCTAATTCATTATTAGTGTATAGAAAAGCAACTGATTTTGTATCCTGTGACCTTATGGAATTAATTTATCAGTTTAATAGGTTTTTGGTAGAGTTTTTATTTAGGGTTTTCTATGTATATAATATTATGTCATCTGCAAATAGTGAATGTTTTACTTCTTCCTTACCAATTTGGATGCCCTCTGTGTCTTTTTCTTGTCTGATTGCTGTTGCTAGGACTTCCAGTACTATGTTGAATAAAAATGGTGAGAGTGGATATCTTTGTATTGTTCCTGATCTGAGGGGAAAAAGTCTCAGTTTATCACCATTGTGTATGATGTTAGCTGTGGGTTTTTCATATATGGTTTTTATTATGCTGAGGTATGTTCCTTAAACCTACTTTGCTGATGGTTTTTATCATGAATGAATGTTGTTCTTTGTCAAATGCCTTTTCTGTGTTTATTGCAATAATTAAATGACTTTAATCTTTTCTCTTGTTGTGATGATGTATCACACTGATTGATTTGCAAATATTGAACCACCCCAGCAACCCGGCAACCTAGGAATAAATCCCACTTGATTTTGGCAAATGGTTTTTTATAATGTGTTGTTGGATTTTGTTTGCTAATATTTTGTTAAAGATTTTTGCATCTATGTTCATCAGAGATACTGGCAGTAGTTTTCCTTTTTTTGTAATGTCTTTATCTGGTTTTGGTATCAGGATAATGCTAGCCTCACCAAATAACTTTGGAAGTTTTCCTACTTTTATCTTTTGGAATAGTTTGAGAAAAATAGGTATTAATTCTTCTTCAAATGTTTGGTAGGATTCACCTTTAAAGCTGTCTGGTCCTGGACTTTTGTTTGTTGGGAGTTTTTTGATAACTGATTCAATTCATTGCTGGTAATTGGTCTGTTCAAATTTTCTATTTCTTCCTGATTCAGTTTTCAGAGGTTATATGTTTCTAGGCAGTTATCTGTTCCTTCCAGTTTGTCTAATTTGTTGGCATGCAATTTTTCATAATATTCTCTTATCCTTTGTATTTCTGTGGTGTTGGTTATTATTTCTCCTCTTTCATTTCTGATTTTATTTGAGTCCTCTCTCTTTTTCTCTTTCTTTTTTCTGCTTTATTCCTTTCCTTTCCTTTCCTTCTATCTTTGTTTCTTTTTAATTTTTTTTTATTTATGGTCTTGCTAAAGGTCTATCAATTTTGCTGACCTTTTCTAAGAACCAGCTCAGCTCCTGGTTTCACTGATCTGTTCTATTGTGGTTTTTGTTTTGTTTTGTTTTGTTTTTGTTTTTTAGTTTCTATATTGTTTATTTCTGCTCTAATCTTTATTATTTCCTTCCTCCTACTGGTTTTGGATTTTGTTTATTCTTCTTTTTCTAGCTTCTTTAGGTATAAGGTTAAGTTGTTTATTTGAGGTTTTTCTTGTTTCTTGAATTAGGCCTGTGTTGCTATAAACTTCCCTCTTAGAACAGTTTTCACTGAATCCCAGAGATTTTGGACCATTGTGTTTTCAGTTTTATTTGTCCACATGTATTTTTTTATTTCCTCTTTGATTTCTTGATTGGCCCATTCATTGTTTAGTGGCATGTTATTTAACCTTCGTGTATTTGTGTTTTTTCCAGTTGTTTATTTGTTTTGTGGTTGATTTCTAGTTGCATAGCATTGTGGTTGGAAAAGATGCATGGTATGACTTAAATCATTTGAATTTGTTGAGACTTCTTTTGTGGAGAATGTTTCATGCGCACTTGAAAAGAATGTGTATTCTGCTGTTTTAGAATGGAATGTTTCAAATATAGCTATGAGATCCATCTGGTCCAGTGTGTCATTCAAAGCCACTGTCTCCTTGCTGATTTTCTAAACTGGTGTAATATTAATTCAAGAAAGATTGTGATAAATTAAGGATACTATTTTAGTCCTTAGAACAACCACTAAAACATTAAAACAGAGGTATTCATAAAAATGACAGAGGGAATAAAATGAAATGCCAAAAGGATTATTTTGAAAGTACTCAGTTAGGGATGCCTGGCTGGCTCATTCAGTTAAGTGTTGGCCTTCGGTTCAGGTCATGATCCCAGGGTCCTATATCGGGCCCTTTGCTCAGCGGGGAGACTGCTTCTCCCTCTGCCTGCTGCTTCCCCCTGCTTGTGTTCTTCTCCTGCTTGTGTGTTCTTTCTTTCTCTCTGACAAATAAATAAAATCTTAAAAAAAAAAAAAAGTACTCTGTTAATCCAAGTGGAGAAAAAGAGGATAAAAAGAACAAAGAACAGAGGAGAAAATAGAAAACATATATTAATCAATCATTTAATTATATTAATTTTAAATGGATTAAATACTCCAGTGAATAGCTAGAGATGGACAGAATAGGCTGAAACAAAATAAAAACACAATTCAACTATTTGATGTTCACAGAGGTGTATTTTAATTTTAATTATATTTATTTTATTTTGAAATGATTTCTAACATTTATAATATATGAGAACAGTACGAGAATTCCCAAATATCCTTTATCCAGATTCACCGATTGTCCACACCTTGCCACACAACAACTCTATGAAGAAATAAATCCTCTTGAGTCATCAAGGCTCAGAGAGGTTAAATGACTTCCCTCAGGCTTCACAGCTAGTCTGCTTATATTGGTGTTGCAGTATAAACTCAGGCAGTCGTAAGTCCAGAATGTACGTATTTAAATATTATGTTTTATTTCTAGCAATGTGTATAAATGCAGTTGGTAACTGTTGGTGTCAATATTCAAATGTAAGCCAAGCTGGCTTCATAATACCATTTTGCATCTCAATATAAAATAATTAGTTATCTATAAATAGTCAGTTAAAAGTCCGATGTGATGTTTTCTAGAGTAGTAGCCTTATCACAGGGATTGTTCAATGTTACAGCTAAATGACAGTATTTTGGGAATAGTATATAGAGGGATCCTGCCTTGGGTAGAACATCAAATAAAATGGAAGAAAAGGCCCCGTCAGATTCTAGGAATCTATTATCTGCTATTTTATTGCAATACTCACAATTTCAGTTTTCTGATTGCCCTTCCTCTGCAGCCCAAAAAGCATATTGTATCCTTTAGAGGTCATCTTTATTTATCAATAGATTTTCATTGTATTCATAATTGCCTTAGGAATTAAGGTACTTTCCAGATATAAAGAAAAATCTTCATAATCTTAAATAAGAGGGAGTTCTCATATCTTATTAAAACTTAAGCTTCATTAAAATTTTCAAGCTCCATTAAACTTAGTTAAGCCTCATTAAATGAGGCTTAGTGTCTTTAGCCTTCTTAAACCAAGCTGGGAATAACTAAACTTTTTGAAATCCTGATTATGCTTTTAGGCTCAAAAGACTAGATAATTCTGGTTAAGCATCAAAAACTAATTAACTTGGGATCATTTAACATCTTTTCATCATGGTTGACAGAACACTTAAATTGTTAAATCAATTTGAATTCCATTAAATAGTTTTAAATATTGTTAAAATTTGTTAAGCTTCATTAATCCAATTAATCATCATAAAGACAGTAAATACAAACTTTTGTTCAATTTTTAAGAAAAATTCTTGTTTGGTTTGGACAAAATTCATTAAGCTTATGAGTAACTCACATTAATATTTTTGTCTTCCTTTAGAATTATTAAGCTACTCCTATTTAGAAATGAAGACACTGAATCAGTGGAATTATAAGCATTTCCTTTATCAACCTATACATCCAATGTCATAGGGACTTTCTCTATCTCTATCATTTCTAGCTCTCTATTTATCATCTAAATGAATAATGAATGAGTGGGTAAATATTGCCAGATATAATTCCATATATATAATTATTTGTTATTAAAGGGAAGGAAATGAATAGCAAAGGGCACCTGAAGGAACCCACAGATATTTTTTGGATTACCTTTTGCCCTCTGGTGAGCCATTAGACTATTTCTTTATTTCAGTACCATGTGAGTTGATATTTGAGGATGTCTCTACACTCTTCAGAAAGTTAAATATTCTTAACGATTTCCTTCTAATTTCTTTTCAGTTAAAGGAATGTATCAATCAGAATAAGGTAATGTAAAAGGGAAATGAAATGCTTGAAAAATGTTTTAAAAAAGTAACATTTGTTCATTCTTTAACAAATATTTTCATTTAAGCATGGGATGCTGTTGCTTATGTACAACTTATTATTTATTGATCAGATATTACCCAGGTCATGAAGGACAGTTAACTTAAATCAATCACTTAATGCCCAGGGCCAGTCTCTACCAGGTTACAGTAGCAATGCTAGAACCGTGCAGAAGAGGACGAGTCCTTAGTCTAAAACCCTACTCTGGGTTCCCTTATAACTTGCCAAGTTTCACTGACATTTCCAGTGCTATTGGACATGGCAGGTAATAAAGATAAGAATCAGAATCCAAGCGAACATTGTATCTCTTTTCTCACAGGGTATAGTGTAGATTGTCTCTCACTTTAGAAAGAGTATTCCAGCATACCTTTCTTTTCTAGATACTGGACAGATATGTTGGGCTCCTTAACTTTTGCAAGGTTCATCCCATATCCTCTTGCATGCCTGTGTTTTACTAAGGCAGCTAGAAAGTTTGCCCCATCCTGTAGCCAGGGCCAATCAGCATAATGTCATCAATAAAATGAACCAACCTGATAGTTGAGGAATAACAGGTCAGTCAAGGTTCCTCTGGATTATGTGATGACCAGGAGCAGATGAATCAACATATCCTGTGATAAAACAGTCAGGATGTTTTATGTTTATGTCTGTTGATAGGAATCTAAAGAAAGCAAAATAGGAGTGCCTGGAGGGCTCAGTTGGTTAAGAGCCTGTCTTTGGCTCAGGTCATGATCCCAGGGTCCTGGGATCAAGCCCCACATTGGGCTCCCTGCTCAGCGGGGAGCCTGCTTCTCCCTCTCCCTCTGCCTGCCGCTCCCCCTGCTTATGCTCTCTTGTTCTCTCTGTCTCTCAAATAAATAAATAAAATCTTAAAAAAAATAAAGCAAAATAGGTATGTTGGGATGTATTGGTTTTATCCACTAAAATCTCTGTTTTCCCATCACAGTTGTGATTGGTAAAATGATCTGATTAAGTTTGCAATAGTATCTAATCGTTTATTTTTCAAGGTCTCTCTGGCTTTTGTATCAACCACAAAGGTAAATTAATGGGAGAAACAGTAAGAATCATCAGCAGTCTTCTAGGTATTTGAAAATTGCTTTGATTTCTGCCCATCTCCTGGGATAGGACATTGCTTTTAATTTACTCTCTTGGTGCAGGTGTGATATAATGGCTTCCACATGACACACTTACCATAATGACCCTCACTTCACAGGAACAAATCTAGGGCTTTCGGTTACTAAGTATATATTCTAGAACCAAAGAAAGAACCACAGCATGTGGCCATGACTTTAGTAGATGTCTCGTGAGATGAGATGCCTCACACCACAATTTCATCTTTAAACTGACTTCCAATGCCACTTATTCTGGCCATGAATCGTAGCAGGGTTTTGGGTCTTTAAAGATTAGCTTCAATTCAGAGCCAACATCTAATATTTCTGGAAGGTCTGGATATTCCCCTTTCCCCAGACATGCTCACCTTGCTAATATTTACATTAGCAAGTTTCTGCAATTCTTTTGGATAAGGGCTATCTTTTTCCAGAGTAGATCTTTTATTTCTCCATTTGGAGTATGGTAGGATAAAAATCTCTTGTTTGGGACTAGAAGCAATAAGAAGTGGTGAGGTCTGGTCTTTATGCAAAACAGGCATCCTTGAGGCAACTGCCTGAAGTGAAAGATTTTATGGACAATAATGCTGGTAAGGATTGGCTGCTTTTACAATTAAGGAAGGTTTAGGATAATTTAGGGATTCAAATTTCTTGGTCCTCTCTGTTTTTACCAAAATGGCCCACTATTCTAGGTTCCAGTGTCTTGCACACCATGCCTTAATGTTAGTGAAGAGGCCTGGTAGAGTGCTACAATTAATTGGCACTGCAACTTTGTAACCCTTTGTAACCCTCAAGCTCAGTGTTATCTGTCTTATGATTGTGGAAGATAAGGAATCTTCTAAAACTTTCATAGAGATTTTCTAATTCCTTTTCTTTATTCCCATGTTCTGAGCTGGGCATTCAAGAACTTAAACTTCTTACTATACCTAGGTAACATCTAGGGTTTTCAGGAGTGTAAGCACATCTTGAGGCTTGAAGCTACCTAATGCACAGGTATGGAAATAAGCAAAGGTGAAATAGTAACCATGTGTTCAGTGGAATTTGTCTGAGCCTCAGGTCTCTGATTTGTTCTGCTTCTCTCTGAAATACCTGAACCATAAACTCTGTTTTACTTCTGGCACTTCGGTGCATGAATTCTCTCCATTATTCCCAGTAACCACCACTAGCTTTTGACTCTGTGAGGACTCATTACAAAATTAAAATGTCTTAAGATTTCTCTTTTGTAAATTTTTGTAACAGATTCATCCAGACTCCCCACATCTCCTGAATCCTGTTGAGTAATGTTAGACATATACATCTTCAGTTCCCTCATTGTGCTAAAAGAATGCAATCTTGTACAAGTACCTAATTCTTTTATTTATTTTTTTATTTTATTATTATTATTTTTTAAAGATTTTATTTATTTATTTGACAGAGAGAGAGAGAGCGAGAGCAGGAACACAAGCAGGGTGAGTGGGAGAGGGAGAAGCAGGCTTCCCGCAGAGCAGGGAGCCCGATGCGGGGCTCGATCCCAGGACCCCGGGATCATGACCTGAGCCGAAGGCAGACGCTCAACGACTGAGCCACCCAGGCGCCCCCCTAATTCTTTTAATAATAACAAATGAAATTATATTTGGTTCCACAACGTATAAGAAAAATTCCTTGGTGTCCATCTTTCACTTATTTATAGAAACCATCAATCTTTAATATTAACTCACTCAAATTTTGCTTTCTATCTCAATATGAACAAGTTAATGATCAAGAATAAAATCTAGTATAAGAAACATATTCTAAGTTATTTCATTGAAAAAAAGGGCAAGTCTATTTGATAAGTAACATTATGCATTAAAAAGCTTTTTCTTATATAGAAATGCTTTTTTATAACACCCTCTACTATGCTATACTCTGCTTTGAATTAGTCTCCTCTGGAAGAGGAACTTAGAAAACTTGATTTAACTAACAGCTAAGAATGATTTATAATTAATATATCAATTATTCATATGTAAATGTTTCCAGGCTACAAGAAATATGTATACAATTTGTCACATAAACAGGGCAATTTATTCATAAGATAAATATACTTAGCAAATTATTTTCTCATAAAGCAAAGGTAAAATTAAGCTGAACCCTTACTGAAATATCAAAAATGTGAATAAGTCAGGACCAAATTAGCTTTTCCTGCAGACTTAAAAACAGTATCTAATAGCTTTACAATCATGTGATGTTTAATATCCATATATTTGCATATAATTTACTTTTAAAGATATCTTTAATATTTATATGGCAACACTGCTGAAAAATGTAGTGAATGTTAAAAGCAGCAATAAAATGCATTTATTGTTTGAAAAAGTGTCTCTCCCAAGACTAAATCAATGACTTCCATATTAAATTTTCTTAGTTTATGCTTCTCAACAATATTTTTTCTACTGCTGTAATGTCACAAATGTAGCAAGCTGACTGCAAATCAAACGATGTTTATTCTGCTTCTAGTCACTAACACTAAAACAAAAATTTTGGAGTCCAAATTTACCTGACAATTTTGCAGATGATGCATGAGGCAGATTAGCATACCTCCCTTAATTTTCCTTCACTATTTTGGCTTCAATATTGAGAGCAAAAGCCAAGCATATCTGCATTCAAACAAAAAGGTAGTGAAAGAACAGTCACCTTAGACTATGAAAAGTGCAGTTGATGGACAATTTAAATTGAATGTCTCCTGATGTTTTGAGCTAGAGCACTTTCAACCATCTGGGGAGAATTAGAACATTGTGGCGCAGAACCTGGGATTGTGGGTTGAATTGTGTCCCCCAAAAAAGATATATTGAATCCTAACCCCTGGTACATGTGAATGTGATTTTATTTGGAAATGGGATGGTTACAATCAAGTTAAGTAATCAAGTTAAGGTAACTTAACACTGAATTAGGACGGGCCCTAATCTTGTATGACAGTGTCCTTATAAGAAGAGGAGAAATGACACAGGAGACACACACAGGAGAATGCCATGGGATGAGGGAAACAGAGTTTAGAATGATACATCAGTAAGCCAAAGAGCACCAGAAATTGCTGGTGTGCACCAGAAGCTAAAGAACATCACAGAACATGTTCCTCAGAGCCCTCAGCAAGAGTATGGCTCTGCCAACACCTTCTAGCCTCCAGAACTGTGAGAGAATAAATTTTTGTTGTTTTAACCCCCCAATCAGTGTCAATTTGTTATAGCAGCCCTGAAACTAATAAACCTGAGGGGTTTTTTTATTTTTAAAAATGAAAGAATTAAAAAATTTATTGATGTATAGTTGACATGCAATATTATATTAGTTTCCGGTGTACAACATAGTGATTTGATCTTTATATACATTATGAAGTGATCACCATGTTACCATCCATCACCATACAATATTACTACAGTGTTATTGACTGTGTTTCCTAAGCTGTACTTTGCATCCATCCCCGTGGCTTATTTATTTTATAACTGGAAGTTTGTACTTCTTAATTCCCTTCACTTCTTTCACCCATATTTCCACTACCTCTGCTTTGGTAACTGCTGGTTTGTGCTCTGTATTTATGAGTCTGTTTGTTTTGTTTGCTTGTTTGTTTATTAGAATCCATATGTAAGTAAAATCATGTGGTAGTTGTCTTTCTTTGACTTATTCCACTTTGACTTATTAGGATAATACTCTCTAGGTCTATCCATGTTGTTGCAAATGGCAAGATTTCATTCTTTTTTATGACTGAATAATATTCCATTGTATATATGTACCACAGCTTCTTTACCTATTCATCTATTGGAGAACACTTAGGTTCCTCTTATATCTTGACTATTATATATAATGACGCAATGAACGTAGAGTGCATATATCTTTTTGAGCTAGTGTTGTTTTTTTTTTTTCTTCAGATAAATACCCAGAAGTGAAATTGCTGGATTGTATGGTATTTCAATTTTGAATCTTTTGAACAATGTCCATACTGTTTTCCATAGTGATTGCACCAGTTTACATTTCCACTAACAGTGTTTAAGTGTTCCCTTTTCTCCACATCCTCTCCAACACTTGTTATTTCTTGTCTTTTTGATACTAGTCATTCTGACAGGTGTGAGGTGATATCTCATTGTAGTTTCGATTTGCATTTCCCTGATGAAGAGTGATGTTGAGTATTTTTTCATGTGTCTGTTGGCCATCTGTATGTCTTCTTTGCAAAACGCCTATCAGGTGCTCTGCCCATTTTTTAATCAGATTGTGGTGATTTGGTGTTGAATTATAGTAGTTTTTTATCTTGGATATTAACCTCTCATTGGATATATCATTTGCAAATGTATCATCTCGCATTCAGTAGGTTGTCTTTTAATCTTCTTGATGGTTTCTTTTGCTGTACAAATGCTGTTTAGTTTGATGCAGTCCCAATAGTTTATTTTTGCTTTCGTTGCCCTTGCCTGAGAAGACAGGTCCACAAAATATTGCTAAAAGGGTTTATTGCCTATGTTTTGTTCCTAGGATTTTTGTGGTTTCAAGTCTTACATTTAGGTCTTTAATCCATTTTGCATTTATTTTTATGTTGGTGGAAGAAAGTGGTCCAATTTCATTCTTTTGCATGTAGCCTGCCCAGTTTTCCCAATGTCATTTACTGAAGAGACTGTCTTGTCCCCTTTGTCATATAGTAATTGACCATATATGTATGGGTATATTTCTAGGCCCTCTGTTCTGTTCCATTGAATTATGTGTCTGTTTTTGTGCCACTATCATACGGTTTTGATTACTGTAGCTTTGTAGTATACAGTTAATCCTTGAACAACACAAGTTTAAACTATACATGTCCACTTATATGCAGATTTCTTTTTCAATAAATACAGTACTATACATGTATTTTCTTTATGATTTTCTTAATAACATTTTCTTTTCTTTAGCTTATTTTATTGTAGAAATAGAGTATATAATACATGTAACATACAAAATATGTGTTAATTGACTGTTTATGTTACCAGTAAGGGTTCTAGTCAACAGTGGCTATTTAGTTAAGTTTTTGGGGATCAAAAGTTATACATGGGGGCGCCTGGGTGTCTAAGTTGGTTAAGCATCTGCCTTCAGCTTAGGTCCTGATCCCAGGGTCCTGGGATTGAGACCTGCATTGGACACCCTGCTCAGTGGGGAGTCTGCTTCTCCCTCTCCCTCTGAGCCTCCCCCCTGCTCGTTCTCTTGCTCCTTCTCTTTCGTCTCTCTCAAATGAATAAATAAAAAAATTTTTAAAAAGGTATACATGGATTTTTGACCATACCGGGAGGGTGACACCCCAGCCCCCATGTTGTTCAAAGGTGAACTGTAGTTTGAAATCTAGGAGTGTGATACTTCCAGCTTTGTTCTTTTTCAAGATTGCTTTAACTTTTCAGGTCTTTTGTGGTTCCATACAAAGTTTAGGATTATTTATTTTAGTTCTGTGAAAAATGCCATTGGTATTTTGATAGGCATTGCATTGAATCTTTAAGTTGCTTTGGGTGCTATGGATGTTTTAATATTAATTCTTACAATCTATGATCATGGTATATCTTTCCATTTGTTTGTATCTTTAATTTCTTTGACTGATGTCTTACAGTTGTCAGAGTACAGGTCTTTTACCTCTTTGGTAACATTTATTCCTAGGCATTTATTCTTTTTGATGCAATTGTAAATGGAATTTTCTTAAATTCTCTTTTTGATAGTTCATTATTAGTGAAACCTGAACTTCCATTAGAGGTACTGTTTCCATTGAGACCTTTATTGAAATATGTGTTTTTAGAAGACAGTGAGTTAATATATGAGCAACTATTAACATATCTTCTGGAAAACAGATTCTCTGAAGAAGTGAAAAAAATCAGATATATTTTTGACAAGGATAAGGAAAGTTACAACATTTGGGACTCTATCCACAAAAGGAGTGATACAGCTGGGGCCTGACTATTTGTATTCTCTACTTATTCACCAGGTAGAGCAAGAGCCCATTAACTGGAAAGAGGAAAAAAAAAATAGCATTAGGTGCTAGCAAATAGGGTGTTGGAAATACCTATATAATTTCACACTGTATTGAAGATGAGGGCAGAAGACATCTAAATTTCCTATGATGTTCAGATTAAGACCAAGGGTAAGAGGGATAAAGAAATTCATTACATGGAATACAAAGAGAGGTTTTTAGGCATTATAGTGTTCAGTATTTGCCAGTGTTAGAAAAAAAAAATGTTGGCTTATGAACATTAATGGAAATAAATTAGTCTAATAAATTGAATTAAATTATTAGTTAACATGTAATATAGTGGTAATATCAATTCAAATGATATGGTGCTAAAGAAAGTATATTCAGATGTTAAGAATGGACCATCAAAAACTGTAATCATCTGGCATAATTTCTTTTATCTAATCCCTGCATAAAGCTTCATTGAGATTTTCTGGCAGATATAGTCATTTAAGCAAAAGCCCTGATGTTAAATTACTATAGGTAAAAGCTACTCTAGAAATGAAACTTTACAATTTGAATATAACAGAACTCATCATTTTAATCTCTCTAGTGAAGCAATTTTTTAGGACATTTATTTGTTTTGTTACCCAAATGATGAAAAAGACCATGTAGTCCAGACAAACTATTAAAGCTTTCTAAATACAAATTTACCTGGCTTTGGAATGGAATTTTTTTAAGGCTTAACAAACTAACCATATTATAAAAAATATCAGTTTAGTCCACTACCATAGAGTTTCAAATATGCCTTAACTGTCATGGGATTTATTTTTCTTCTATATAAGGTCTTGGAATTCAAGTACTGTTGAGGCCACTAGAAGTAAATTGAGGTCTGATAAAACCTTGAGACTTATTATATGTAATAGCCAGAAAATTATTTTAAACTTGAAATAGCCAAGAAGGATTACTGACATTCTTTCACTGCAGTGTTGGCTTGACTGTCTAGTTAGGCAGTTTTCAACTCTGAAGGAGCGAAAGGTTAACTTGTAGATTTTTGTCTGGAAAAGAAGCAAATAATGTCTGTCCGGTAGAGCAGATAACACAGAAGATTATTGTCTGTGATCATATTAGATATAGGTAGTTTCATATCTAACACAGAAATCTTATCCTAACAGTTCTTTGTTTTATTCTTTTCTTTTTTAAGATTTTATTTATTTATTTGACAGAGAGAGAGAGAGGGAGAGAGAGAAAGCGAGAGCAGGTGGGGCGGCAGACAGTGGGAAAAGCAGTCTCTCCACTGAGGAAGGAGTCTGACACGGGGCTCGATCCCAGGATCCTGGGATCATGACCCAAGCCAAAGGCAGCCGCTTAACAGACTGAGCCACCCAGGTGCCCCTATCCATTCATATATTGATGGACACTTAGGCAGCTTCCATATCTTGGCTATTGTAAATAATGCTACAGTAAACATAGGGGTGTGTATATCTTTCTGAATTAGTGTTTTCATTTTCCTTGGTTAAATACCCAGTAGTAGAATTACTGGATCATATGATAATTCAAGTTTTAATTTTTTAAGGAACATCCATACTGTTTTCCACAGCAGCTGCACCAATTTCTATTCCCGCCAACAATGCCTGAGGGTTCCTTTTTCTCCATGTCCTTTCCAGCACTGGTTGTTTCCTGTGATTTTTATTTTAGCCATTCTCACAGGTGTGAGGTGATATCTCATTGTGGTTTTGATTTGCATTTCCCTGATGATTAGTGATGTTGAGCATCTTTTCATGTAATCTGTATGTCTTCTTTGGAAAGATGTCCATTCAAGTCTTCTGCCCATGTTTTAATTGGATTAGTTGTTTTTTGGTACTGAGTTTTATAAGTTTTTTTCATATGTATATTTTGGATGTTAACCCCTGATTAGACCCATCATTTGCAAATATCTTCTCCCATTCAGAAGTTTGTCTTTTTGTTTTGTTGATGGTTTCCTTTGCTATGCAAAAGCTTTTTATTTTGGGGGTACCTGGGTGGCACAGTTGGTTAAGCATCCAACTCTTGGTGTCAGCTCCAGTTATGATCTCAGGGTTGTGAGTTATCAAGCCCTGCTTCTGGCTCCACAGGCAGCATGGAGTCTGCTTAAGACTCTCTCTCCCTCTCCTTCTGCCCATTCCTCTTGTGCTCTCTCTCTCAAATAAATAAATAAATCTTAAAAAAAAAAAAGCTTTTTATTTTGGTGTAGTCCTAGTAGTTTACTTTTGCTTCCCTTGCCTCAGGAGACATATCTAGAAAAGTGTTTTTATGGGGGCTGATTTCAAAGATTACTGCCTATGTTTTCTTCTAGGAATTTTATGGTTTCAGGTCTCCCATTTAGGTCTTTAATCCATTTTGAGTTTATTTTTGTGTGTGGTATAAGAAAGTGGTCCAGTTTCATTCTTTCAGTTTTCTCAGTACCATTTGTTGAAGAGACTTTTTCCCATTGCATATTCTTGCCTTCTTTGTCATTTATTAATTGACCGTAAAAGTGTGGGTTTATTTTTGGACTCTATTCTGTTCCATTGCTCTGTGGGTTTTTGTACCTGTACCATACTGCTTTGGTTACTACAGCTTTGTAATATATCTTAAAATCTACACGATGTTTAAGTTTATGAAAAATGTTAATTTACGTTCGTGTAAATTGAATCATAATAATGACAGATGCTTTTATATAACAGTGATTATGCTTTACACTTCCGAGCTTAAACACAATATCTAAATTCTTCAGTAATTCAAAAATTTTGTATAATATTCAGAAGAGTTCATGGATAATCTTTACATACATAAATAATAATTACTTAATATTCAATCCTGAAACAAGGACTATTAAACATATGTTTAAGATTATATACCTTTGCTTCTTAGTTTTATATGCTATAGAGTAGCAGTACTGTTGAATAATTTTTATGAATGTGTTTATCATTTTTGGACTTTAAAACAAGCTTAAATAAAATGAACATGTTTTTGAAGTGTTTGTTCTTCAATCACTCCACAGACTGTCATCGATATTATACCAAGAAGAAAAATAACCCCAGGCAGAAGGAGTGGGATTCTAGAAAGAAAGGTGAGCAACACATAAAATACTTTGAAAAAATTAAAGGGCCCTAAAATAAAATAATAAATACATTCATACTTCACATGTTTTGGGACAGGAATTGGGAGTTCAAAGAAAGGTTAAAGCTTAGTAAGATCCTTTTCTTTGGGGGTTGATATGCTGATTTACTTTAGAATGTTTTACTAAAATATTATTGTAAGTATGTCTATTAGTTGTTATTGGTAACCATTAAAAGAACAGAAAAAGGACATCTAACTCCCATACCTTTATGTATTCTTAATAAAGAAATTTTAAATTCTTATATGCAACAATTGAGTATACTGCTCATGTATATATGTATATATTATTCATGGTAAAGTATAAAATATTATTAGGAAATGTACACACCAAACTCATGATGGTGGTTGTCTCTGATGGAGGGAGGGTACTATCAGAACGAGATAGAGATATGGCTTAATGAGAATGCTTTCTGTTATGGAGCAGAGACTTTAGGAAACATTTCAGAAGCATGGGGTAAAGTGCAATGATATAGCTCCTTTCCCATCTATGAGTGATTTGGGGAAAGGAAAGAGGAAAAAGAGACAGGAGCAAGAGGTCATCAGCCTGTGTCTCCTGAACTTTCATGTGCAGGTGTCCTTGTTTGTTGAGGGGTAGCATCAAGGACGGTTAGATAACTTGAGGGTAGAGTATTCCACTATTCCAGATTGATCTTTCAGTTCCTGGGTAGAAGTCTCTCTCAAAAGTTGCCTAGCACCAACTTGAAGCAAGACTATGATAAAATGAACTTAAACGTATAGCTTCTCATACTGCTGAAGTTGACCTTGATATTTCTCTTTCTTAAGTGTCTCAATTCCTATACGGTGTGAACTGTGACTTAACGTGCCACAGAGCTGCCTTAACAAGGTGACTCCAAAACTGGTGGGAAGGTACAATGAGGCAACCAATAGGAAAAACGGTTTGGCTGTTTTTAAAAAAACCTAAACGTACCTACCATACCACCCAACAATTAGATATTTACTTTGCATAGATGAGAAATACAGCCACAAAAATGTTTGTACGTGAGTGTTCATAACAACTTTATTTGTAATAATGGCCAAAGCTGAAAACAATTCAAATGTTCATTAATCAATGAATGGATAAACAAATTGTATTATATTCGTATGTAACACAAACAAGAAACAAATTATTGGTACATTCAAACACTTAAATAAATCCCAAAATAATTGTGAGGAATGAAAGAAACGAGACAAAAAGAAAAAAGTAGATAATATTCAATGTATATAAAATTCTAGAAATTGTAAACAAATCTAGAGTGACAGAAAGTAAATAAATGTTATCCTGGGAAGTGAATGATGTTATATGATGAGGTTTAGATTATGAAAGGGCCAAAAGAAACTTTGAGAATAATAGAAATGTTTATTATTTTGATTGTGGTGATAATTACTTGGGTTTGTACAAATGTCACAACTTATCAAATTGTACAGCTAAATATGTATAGTTTATTATACACCGATTATATCTCAGTAAAGCTATAAAAAAATATTTAAAATGTGCCAACGCTCTGCAAAGGGTAACTGAGGTTTTGTGCCGTACATGGGCTATTGATACAAGGCAGTATACTACCATTCTAGCATACTGTGAGAAAACATCATCCCCTTGTCCTTTAAAATAGTTCTATAAGTTGGATGAACATATATTCCATCACACAATGCATGCTATGTTTTTTTAAAATTTATTTATTTATTTTTTAAGATTTCACTTATTTGTTTGAGAGAGAGAGCAGAGAGAGAGAGATAGAGCACACGAGCAGGGGTGAGAGGCAGATGGAGAGGGACAAGCAGGATCCCTGCTGAGCAGGGAGCCCGATATGGGGCTTGATCCCAGGACCCTGAGATCATGACCTGAGTGAAAGGCAGCTGCTCAACCGAGTGAGCCACCCAGACATCCCCATACTGTTTTAAAGACAAAATGGCATGATTATGCTGATGACAAAAACTAAAAAAATATAAGTCAGATTCATCATATATTGATGAATGGCAATAACCAATGTTAATGAGTATTTCAAGAAGTGGTTACTCCCATCCAATGCCAATGGTAATAACTTACTAGAAAAAATTATGACAATGTTTTTTTTTTTAGATTTTATTTATTTATTTGTCAGAGAGAGAGAGAACACAAGCAGGGGGAGGGGGAGACGGAGAAGCAGGCTTTCCTGCTGAGCAGAGAGTCTGATGCAGGGCTCGATCCCAGGACCCTGGGATCATGACCTGAGCCACCCAGGTGCCCCAAATTATGACAATTTTGTAATGGTTATTGACTGACATTTGAAATTAGACTCATGAAATAATTATGGATGTTCATTGTAATCAAAATACAATATTAACATAGGCTATCTACCCCAGGGTCATAAAACAAAAGATATTTCAGTCTTTCATTTCGTTCATCTTTATTCGTTAAAATTTCCTGCCGTCAGCATGCATTAATCTTGGGATAAGTCAGTTTCCCTGACTACCCCAATGAAAATAACAACTCTCCATGTATATCTCACTAGCCATCCCCTTAGTAGTTATGCCTTCTGACATCCTTTTCGCTTGTTTGTTTCACTATTTGTTTATTCCTATATCTTTCCAGCTAGAATTTGAGCCGCATGAATATGAAAAATTTTTCTGTTTTTTTTATTGCTCTACTGAGAATAGTTCCTGGCATGTAACAGACATTCAATAAATCTTTCTGAATAAGAGAAAAATAGCAATAAGTGCAATTTAAAAATTGATATAATCAGTGGGAAGGCAAACTCCTTTGTATCTTGAATTGATTCAAGGCAGAGAATTATTGTGAAATAAATAAGACTCTTTTTTCTCTTTCAATTTGCCTTTCAACAGGAGTCCCCCTTTTCCGTGGTTTTGCTTTCTGCAGTTTCAGTTACCCGTTGTCAACCGAGATCCAGAAGTGGGGAGGTGACCTTCCTCCTGACATACTGTCTGAAGGTCAATAGTAGCCTAATGCTGCATCACAATACTTGCATCATTCACTGCACTTCATCTCATCCTGTAGACATGTGTATAGAAGGAATAGTAGGTAAAGTAGGTAAAGTACGTTCACTCTGTCTTCCTAGAAGCAGAAGTAAAAATGCAATCCTGTTTTAATATAACTGTTCTATACAATTTATTATTTCCCTGCCTTTATTAAGAAATGCTGTTTTCTTTCCTTGCAGTACATACCCAGCCACGCCTCTCTGGCAAAGGGGCAAACTCATTCTTCATGCCAGAGCTCAAGAATTTCTATGTTGTTAGATCTTCCCTAACCTCCATTTCTCTCACTGCTGTCACTTATGTTATTAGTGCTGCACTGTGTCTATCACTGTGTGAGCACATTTACCCTGGGTTATTTTAACTCATTGTTGAAACAGGTGGCTTTCATATTGTCTTTCTTCCCTTATAGAAAGGGTGGTGCCTTGTTCATGATGTATGCGAAAAAGGCACAGAGTCTGACAACACTATAGAAAAGTTGAATAGGTTTTGAATAAGTGAATGGAGGGGCGCCTGGGTGGCTCAGTCAGTTAAGCATCTGCCTTCACCTCAGGTCATGATCCCAGGATCTAGGGATCAAGCCCTACACTGGGCTCCTTGCTCAGCAGGGAGCCTGCTTCTCCTTCTCCTGCTCCCCCTGCTTGTGCTCTCTCTGTCAAATAAATAAGTAAAATCTTTAAAAATAAAAAAAATAAGTGAATGATACAGGGATGAAGGAATATCAGGTTTTAAGTGGACATAAAGACTAGGTATTTCTTGAGGAATATAGAGTCGAAACAATGGAAACAATACCTTAGTAAGTGTGAAAAGAAGAGACATAAATAAGAAATAATTCAATTTTATTTTATTGCTTAAAGGTAGCTTCCTGGAGGATACAAAATGAGAGATAGGAGAAAAAGAGATACCTTTTATGTGAAATAAAATGTAATAATTCTGGTTTTCCCTCCTCTGTATTAGTATTACTACAAAAGGATCCATTTACTTGGCAACCTCTTAAAGATCTTATTATCTCAGTTAAACTGAAAATTTTAGTTGGAAATGTTAATAAGAAAAGTTGCTATGAGGTAACAGTGTATTAATTGCCATGTACCTTAATGATGAGTTTTCATTTGTTTAATAAGTTAGAAAAAATATATAACTATATGAATCGTGTATTTCTCTATTGTGCATCTAGCAGAATATCAATAGCGGTAGTAAAATATTAGACTACTTTTAATTTAACCAGCTGTTGGCAAATGGTAAATGGCAATTTATGCTGATTTTAGGGGAAATGGTTTTTTTTTTTAAATGATAGATCTCTTTCAAGTCAGCCTAGATATCATTAATGAAAATAAAAGCTCAGGGCTCTGTATTTTTATGAATCTCCCAAGTGATACATCCATGTTTACTCACCATTGACTTAGACCATATTGTTTATGTTAATACATTGAGTAGGATAACCCTGATATCATTCCAATGAACATTTCCTTTTAAAGTCTTTAAAATTTTTTTAGTAAAAGCTTTATTGAGATAAAATTCACATACCATGCAATCACCGATTTAAATAAATAATTCAGGGGGTTTTAGTATACTTACAGAGTTGTGCAACTATACCACAGTCTAAGTTTAAAACATTTTAATGCTGTCCCAAGGAAACCCAAGACCCATCGGCAGCAATTCCCCTTTCCATCCCCACCCAGCCCTAGGCAAACACAAGTCTACTTTCTGTCTCTCTGTATTTGCCGGTTTTGGACAGTCATATACATGGAATCATACAATGTAATCTTTTGTGACTGGCTTCTTTTACGTGTCATAATGTTTTCAAAATTTATGCATGTTATAGCATGTGTCAGTACTTCATTACTTTTACCACTGAATGATATTCCATTGTATGGATATACCACATTTGTTTATCCTTTCATCAGTTGATGGACAGTTGGGTTGTTTTACCTTTTGACTATTATGAATAATGCTGTTATGAACATTCATGTACAGGTTTTTTTGTGGACATAGATTTTCATTTTTCTAAGGAATAAACCTAAGAGTGAAATGTTGGGTCAATGGGAGCTTTTGAGGAACTGCCAGATCATAGTATACAAGACCTGCACCATTGTACATTCTCATCAACAGTGTATTAAGGTTCTAATTTCATCACATCCTGTCAACATTGTTATTATCTGTTTTTTTTTTTATTATAGGCATCCTAGTGGGTATGAAGAGTTATCTCATTATGGTTTGGATTTGCATTTTCTTGATGGCTAATTGTAGAGAGCACAAGCAAGCTGCGGGGAGGGGCAAAGGGCAAGAGAGAGAATGCTGAAGCAGACTGTTTGCTGAGTGTGGAGCCCGATGCAGGGCTCGATCCTAGGACCCTGAGATTATGACCTGAGCTGAAACCAAGAACTGGCGGCTTAACCAACTATGCCACCCAGGCACCCAAGCCTTGTGCATTTTTTTTTAACTAGACACTTAAATATCATAATGTAATGACACTGGAAATCAGATTCTCCACTTTCCCTAGGGTTTGTGGCTTTTTTGACTATTGAAAGCTGACTAGTCCATTTGTTTAGTGACTTACTATTTTCACAGAGATTTTATTTCTTGTGTTGTGGTCACCGACGTCTGTTCTTAGGTTGTGTTCAGCTAGTGTTTTGACAGAGGTTTCGTTGAGTACAAACTCCTAAAGCAAATGACCCCCCTCCTACACCTCCCCTAGTCTTTGCAGATTGGCTCTGTGCCAGGGTACTCCTGCACCTCCCCTAGTCTTCGCAGACTGGCTCTGTGCCAGGGTACTTCATTAACACCTAGCTAGGTAAAGGCTTAGAGTTATCTCAGATATTTCTGAGCACGCATCTTGCACTGGACATGCACATGGCTTTCTGAATACCCCCCATATTAGTGTGTGCTTTTGAATGCCCTAATTTCCCAAAGAAACTCCCTTGCTTTTCCTCCCAGGCCTCAGGCAGTCTGAGAGGACTGTAATCTTTTGCTGCAGATCATATCCATTTTAGGATGTTTTTTGAGCAATTACCCCACTTTCCAGGCCTGGGTGAATTTTTAGGTGAAAAAGAAACTAGTCCCTTGGTCAGTCCTTCATAGAGCCCTCTCACTGGTTAGAATGGGCGTACACAAAAACTTAGGAGTCGGGTCTGCTCATTCCTGCCACAACCAGGGACTAGCATCCCACCCTGGAAATACAAGACTTCACATTTCTGACTCTTGCTAAACCAGGGAGGGGGTGGGGCAAGGGCAAGTTGTTCCTCCATTTTAATGTTGTTTCGTCTTGATTTAACATTTTCTTGGCTGCTGCAAACCTTTGTTTTCCAGAGTTCTAACAAAGTTGGTTCTAATTAAATTCTGCGTTTTTGATCTGTTGGGGGATAGGAGCTTGGAGCTTCCTACCCCACTGTTTTGCTAACATCATGTTTCACATTTTAGTTTGGAGTATGTGACCCTGATGATTAAAGATGTTCTTCTAGAAGTTTTTTGTTTTATGTATAACATTTATATCTTTGATTCATTTGACTTAATTTTAGTATATGGTGCAAAGTATGGATCAATGATTGATCCATACTTTTGCATATGGGTTGTTCCTATTGTTCCAGCACCATTTGGTGAAAAACCTGTCCTTTCTCTACTGTGTTTCCCCCACCCCTTTGTCAAAAATCAGGTGTTCATATCTATTTACATGTCTGTTTTTTGTTCTGTTTCATTGACCCATTTGTTTTTATGTCACTATCACATAGCCTTGTTTACTGTAGCTTTATCATTATACCTTGAAATCAAGTAATTTTAGTAATGAAAATTTCTTTTTTTAATATACTTTATTTTTTAGAGCAGTTTTAGATTCACAGCAAAATTGAGTACAAAGTATAGACATGTCCCATATACCCCTCTACCCCAATACATGTATAGCCCCCCCACCTTATTAACATCCCCCACAAGAGTGGTACATGTATTACAATTGATGAACCTACATTGACACATCATTATGATCTCGAGTGCATAGTTTACATTAGGATTCACTCTTAGTATTGTACATTTTATGGGCTTAGACAAATTTATAATGACATGTATATACCATTACAGAAAATTCTCTTCTTTTTCAAGGTTCTAGTGTACATTATTTGCATTTCCATTTTAATTTTAAAATTGGATTTTTAAAATTTCTACAAAAATATCTGCTGGGATTTTGATTAGGATTCTATTTAATCTGTAGGTCAGTTTGGGGAGAATTGGTATCTTAATATTGAGTCTTTTTACTTATAGATATGACATATCTTCATTCTGTTAGCAATGTTCGGCAGATTTTAGTGTACAGTCTGTCAGATTGATTCTGATTCTTTCATGATTTTGATGCTATTGTAAATGCTATTGATTTTATAATTTTTATTTTCAGTTGTCAGTTGCTATTATATAGAAATACGAATGACTTTTATGTATCAATCTTGTATCCCAAAATCTTGCTAAATTCACTTATTAATTCTAGTAACTTTCTTATAGATTCCATATGATTTGCTACAAAAATAATGACATCATTCACAAATAAAGGATGGTGTTTTGTTTACTGCTATATCCTGATGCTTAGAATAATGTCTGGCATAGAGAGGGTGTCTAATATGTATTATTGAATAATGATTATTTTTGAATGAATAAATTATTTTTACCAACCATACTAGCCTTCAGATACTGAAATGCTGGCAATGGATGAGCTAACCATTGTGATTTCCTAAGGAATGAGTAGGTCTTTTTGATACTGTATTTATGAAATAGTCAACATAAGAATCAAAATCTACTCTAACATATCAGGTTTTCATGCTCCTACAAGTTATGCTGAATTTAATGTTTGGCCTAAAATCATAAGACTGCCTTTAGATCTATTCCTCTCCACAGTGAATTATTTAACTAATTTTTATATGAGTTTCTTCATTTACCTTTATGCTTTCAACCGTAAACATGCATCACTGATTAAAATGAGAATCATGAAACTGTTGAATATAATCAAGATAATAAACAAACTAGAAGAACCACAAACTTTCCAGGTGTACGAAAAGATTTGGCCTTATCTGTGAGACTACTTTGACACAAAGAAGGAATCATTTTTCTAACTATAAATAATAAATCAGTAAGAGTAATTATAGAATCTTAGTATATCCACAGTTGCTACCTTATATATCATTTTTGTTCTTGTGAAATTACAAACAAGTCTAAATATTTCTGCATTTTCTTTGATAAAAATGAGAGCAGTAATTTTATGTAAACATTGCATTTGCAACATGAAACATTTCTGAAAGAAAAATCTCAAAAATTCCTTGCAAATGCAAAGAGAAAATTCTTGGCAAGGAGCAATATAATTTAAAATAAAAATAAGTGAAATCTTGCTTGATGTTTCCTTCAAAATAAGTTTCAAGAATCACCTTCAAAAGTTGAAATTCTATAATATGAGAAAATTTAATGAAGCCCTTTTCTGTAACTATAGTTAAATCTCTTTAAAGGCAAAAATGTTACACAGCTAAAAAAAAAAGTTTTCCTGATTTTCTGTTTTTCCACAGTTAATTCTGAAGCTTAGAATTATTTATGTGTCAAAACCAGGAGGACACTCCACTACTAAACATTCCAACCTGCTGTTAATTAAGAAGGACATAATATATACTATTTTTTTCTATTTAAAACATTGAATCTAGCTGCTTCTATACTAAGCCATCCAAAAGCAAACACAAAATGAAACTAAACACAAAAATAGAAAAAAGCAAACACAGTGTTTTCCTCTTATTTTGAATTATTTTTATCCACATTTCCTCTTCATCCTTACTAATCTATTATCTCTTTTGTTGGCAAGCAGTATGTCTTATTCTTATTTATGCATGCATGTCCCTATGTATCAACTTCCTTATTTCCCAGGACATGGAAGAGAATTTGACTTTTAATATCTCAATAGACAGATATTTTATTTTTAAATCCATAGTCCACAAATAGATTTCTGTGGTGCATGGATTTGATGTATGATGAAGCCAATAAAGAACTGTCTCAGAATGAACAATATATCAATGGCCTCATGACAGTTAGATAGATTAATTCAAATTAATACCAAAATAGACCATGATGTATTACTTTTCCAATAGTACTTCATCTTCTCACTTTTCACATAGTGGAAATAAGAATTCTCACTGTGCAGGGTAGATAATATTTAGAAACCTTTACATTCTCAAATTTGAGTGACTTGTATAAATAAAACCCATGACAACACCTGTAAGAAAAAAAACAGAATTATACTACCTTTTTTTGGTGACAAAAGGACCTGTTTAGGAGACATCAATGAAAGTGGTAAAAATGTATTAGATATTTTCTTAAGCTGAAGTGATAAAATTTCTACTTTCAAGTTTTGAGATACAAAGTCCAAAGTTCTGTTTTCAGAAGGAATTAATTTTTCACATTCTGGCATCAAGAATATGCATAGTCTTGATATCTGTCTGTGATTAGAGGGAAAGCCATAAGACAAAGGCAAGCTCTGGAATAATTTAAAAGACTCAGTCTCTGATCTCTCAAATACTTGAGAGAAAAAAAATGGATAGAAATATCTATATGGAAAACCCTGTCATATTTAGGAAAATTACTTTCACTCAATCATTTAGATGCCTTCAGGAAAAATTAATATACAACTGTTTTAAACAGTAAACCTGATATTAATTGCTAGCTAATATAACTACCAGTAAATTCAATGTCTCTCACTGTTTTCTCCAATAAATCTTTTGGCTCTTCCTCTTTACATGTGTTGGTTTCATCAGTGAGGCTGTTATTAAGATCATGGTATCAGTTCCAGGCTTTGGATCAATTTATAACAGTAAAAGAGAATGGGCAAACAGTCATTTAATGAATTAATTCCAGAAGAGAAAAGAATAATTGCATCATGGTTTCCTGAAAACTTCTTCTCACATCCCATTGGTCCAAATTGCCTCACATGTCCATTCTTAAACCAATCACTGAAGAGGAAGGATGGGGTTGCTATCTATTCACTCGGGCCCAAGTTAGCTTTTGGAGGTGAGGTAGGCTTCTTCTGGCACATAGGGACTATATGAGGAAAGAAATTATACCTATGCCAAACAAACAAAATGGAACTCTGCTAAAAATGAGATGAAAGGGAGGAATGAGTAAAATTTCTATTTTCAAGTTTTGAGATATAAAAGTCAAATGCATGACAATGTACACTATAATCATGTATATAGTATTAATGACTATAAAAATACATCTTCATATTGTTGATGCAAATAGAGTAATGTTTTTTTTTTGAGAACTGAGTCTTACAGATACAATATCAGCTTCTGTATTATATTGGGTTGTTGTGGTCAGTAATTTTGTTCCCATTACAGAATCAGATTGCTATAAAGGTGACAAAATTTCCTATTCCAAACAAAAAGAAAAGATGGTAAGACATAGTCAAGCTAGCCTATAAAATAATTAATTGAAATGCTATTCCTTATTTTATGTGTTCTTCTTATATAATGAAATTCAACCCAGCCCCCCAAAGATTAGATGTATATCCATTTGGGTCATTCCTAACTCAGCTCCACTTAGCACTGAAGATTAAAATCCTTCAACCTGCAGATTCTACTTTTCTCAGTTCCAAATTCATTAATAAATCAGAATCCCGTTTCTTCTTAGCAAGTGAGATTTGGAATATTAGATGAATGCTCCATGTAAAGTACATGTTGTATTTGGACTCACATGCTGTTGTGGTTAGAGACATATTTGGGCCCCTAAATCACAACTTTCCCACATCCATTTCAGCCACTGTACACTTTGCCATTTGTTGGAAGAGAACACAGGCCTTCTGGCCATGTGTTTCCAGTTAAGAATAAAAAAAATAAAGGAATATGTGTTGTAATCTTGCCTTCTAGTACCTTCTTTGCCTACTTGACAATTCCATGTTCTGCTATAACAAAGAAAAAAAAGGAAGAGATTATAATTAATTTTTTTTAAACTGCTTCTTTGATTAATAAAAAAAAGGTTTTTTTTTGCTGTATCCCAGAACATGTGTTCAGTGGGCAGGCTTGCATGGGGCAATTCAAAGATCCTGGCTCCTTCCATGTTATGCTACTTCTATCATATATGGTTATAGATAATTTCTTTTCCAGCTGGAGAAGGAAAGAATTCATAACATCTTCCTGTTTCATCCACATTTTAGCCTAGATGTGACACACGTCCCCTCTGCTTACATTTCTCAGGAAAAATGGAGACTTGAAAAGGGTGGGACAGCCCCTCTCCAGAAATCAGTCTTTTCTGTGAAAGGAGAACACAAATTGTTGGAGGACCAATAGCTACTGGTCAAACAGTGATATTACTAACCAGAGAGGTCGTCTTAATAATTATTCTAGGAAAACATGAACACACACTCATCTTGGAAAATATTTCATAACCCCGAAGAAGTGAGATTTAGAGCTTTAAGCACTTGGACACTTCAGCTTCTACTGCAAACCAAAGAACAAAAAGATCCTGAGAAACTCTATTTTACTTATCTACTTTTTTTTTTTTAAAGATTTTATTTATTTATTTGAGACAGAGAGAATGAGAGACAGAGAACATGAGAGGGAGGAGGGTCAGAGGGAGAAGCAGACTCCCTGCCGAGCAGGGAGCCCGATGCGGGACTCGATCCCGGAACTCCAGGATCATGACCTGAGCCGAAGGCAGTCGCTTAACCAACTGAGCCACCCAGGCGCCCGAGTATCTACTTTTTAATGAAAACCCAGACTTCTAGTCATGTTGGCAGTGTGAAGTAGTTCAGTGAAACCCACAAATAATGACTATAAAAATTGAAAAAAAAATAAACAAACTCAGTGTTTTGAAATAGTGAGACATTAAACAAAGCAAGCAGAAACAAAGGGGGAGGGGGGTAGCCTTTGAAAGATAACTGTGATAAGAATTACAAGAATGTGACTTTTCTTTTTTGTCTGACAATACTTTCTCTCCTTCCCCCCACTGCTTAGCTCTACTAGCAGAAAAACATAGTCTTACTCCCTCAAGGTAAGAGTGGACAACATTTGAGTTTAATAGAATATCTGGAAGCCACAGAGCCACATACGGGGTAACTTCTCAGATCTTAATATAATTTAAACTACATATGCTCAGGAAAGTTTGCCATTACCCATTTATTGCTTCTTGGCTCCAAATTCATGTTTTATTGTTTACAACAATGGATGTGTGGGCCCTGTGAATAAATACTTTGTTTTCCAGTTGACGGCAGCATTGTTAGTAGAGGGCATTGGGTAGGCATTGAAGGAGGGGGGAGTTGGGCTTCCCAGTCCTGGGATGCTCCCAGTCAGCCTCTTGCACAGCTTCCCAGGCTTACTTTAGCTCCTGCAACATGGGTCACATCTCCGGTGCTCTGTTCCTACAGTGTACAGCAGGGGAAGCCAGCATTTGCCTTGGCATCTCTCTCAGGCAGATATCTTACAGTGAAACACCTCCCCTTGAGGATCTTTCCCCGGCATTCTAGAGGGTGGATTTCTGGCAAGTTCTGCCTACATGGTGACTTTATCACCCAGTGAGCCACTGCTGTGTCTCTAGCAAAATCATCTCAGTCCTGGGACCTCTTCCTTGGACTTAAGATGTTAAGATATGATTTCTTGTCGAAGCTTGCCTTTTCCAGCACAAAAACCCTGTAACATTTTTACACACGCTATCTGTAGGAAAGTGAGACAGAGGCTGGAGAAATTCACACAAAGCTGCTGCGGAGGAGTTTGTAAGTGTGTTTCCAGGAGATCTTTGAAAAGTTACACGCTATGAGATTTTTGAAAAGAAGACATGTAGGTCAAGCTGCAGACTTTAGTTAAAATTGAAAAATTTTAGAACAAGTCATCTGAAAGGGGGCGGGGGTTATGTTCATAATTTTCCTCTTTTTAAAAATTATGTTTTATGGCAGGCATCTAGAATAAAATTTTGAAACTATTATTAATACTTTATGAAATGACTTGAAAGAAATGGTATATATTCTCTGTCCCAACTAATAAGGTTATGATGATACTTGATTAGTTGTTCAATCTGATTAGATCAACTGCCTTTAGTAAAATCCATTAAGAAGTGCTCACTTCATCTCAACACACAATGAGGCAGTGTCACTGGAGTTCAGCTAGTGTCGGAGGTAAGGATGGAAATGGGAGTAGGGTACAGCTGGATATTCTCAAACCCAGTTTTCCTTAATAGATGAGATTCCTGTTCTGTAGCGTTTGAGTCTGTAGAGACCCTGAGGAAAATTTGCCCGTGCAGCAGAGAAACCCAGAGGGAAGAAACCTGATTGTTCACACTTACGCCTGGTAATGTCTTGGGAGTGTTCTCAGGAGGTGGAATAAAATCCTTTATATCTTATTTTACTCAAATGTGCCTTTTTTCTTCTTATTTTCTCCATAGCTAAGATGTGTAGAAAACCTTGGGATAGGAGGTTGGCCATTCTGAATGGAATTTGTCTTTTTTCCTTTTAGCTATTAAAGTCACCTAATGAAAAACTAATGAAAAAAATTATATATACATACATATATAAAAGAATACTGTTTGAGGATCCTTAAACAGTTTTAAGATCAAACTATAATTTTATTTTTATTTAACTTTGAAAGTTCTAGTTCTTTTATTGATTTAGCAATTATCTTGTATTTTTCTTTAAAAAAATGATGTCTTAGATTCTAAGAGGCTTTGTAATAATAAGGTAAGTTCTATTTCAGAAGGGAAAGAATTTGTATACTGGAGTTGAAGAAGTAAGTAAACGTAAGGTGGATGGTGATAACCAACTTTCCTATTCTTGGAAAGGGAAAGCCACAGGCTAGAATGAGCTGTGCGGAACTGGACTAGAGGTAGAGACATCAGTATGAACTAATGTTTAACCTAATATAGATGAATGGATACAGCAATAATTAGAGATACTTGTGTAAACATTTCCTAGCTCAGTCTGCTCGGAGGGCCCAGAACCAGTGATTAGCATAGTAGTAGTGAGCACACCAAGTACCTAGATCATGGTTTCCTTTGACAAAAAGAATCAGGACTCCTTGGAGAAATGATCAGTTCTAGGCATGAAGTAGGTAAAACACAAGATAAATTTTACAGTGCCAGAAATTGAAATTTGAAATACAAATAAAGTGTAGAATTTAGTTAATAGTAACATACCAACGTTGATTTCTTAGTTGTGACAAATGGTTATGTAAGATTTTAATAGAGGAAATTGGATGAGGGGTATCTGGGAATTCTCTGTATTATTACAACTTTTTAAAAAGATTTTATTTATTTATTTTGAGAGAGAGAGAGAGACAGACAGAGAGCATGGGCAGAAGGGAGGAACAGAGGGAGAGGGAGAAGCAGACTCCC
>NC_138371.1:59337271-59357452 GCF_054177405.1 Leptonychotes weddellii | reverse complement strand
TTTTTTTTTTTTAATTTAAATTCCAGTTAGTCGACATACAATACAACATTATTTTCAGGTGTACAGTGTAGTGATTCAGTACTTCCATATATCGCAGGTGCTCATCACAAGTGCACTCGTTAATCCCCATCACCTGTTTGACCCATCCTCCCACCTACCTCCCCTCTGATAACTATCAGTTTGTTCCCTTATAGGTAAGACTGTTACTTGGTTTGCTTCCAACCCCTCTTGCCTTTCCTCATTTGTTTCTTAAATTCCACATGAGTAAAATCATGTAGTATTTGGCTTTCTCTGGCTTATTTCACTTAACATAACACTCTAGATCAAATGGCAAGATTTCATTCTTTTTTGATGAAGTTATATTTCAGGGTGTGTGTGGGGGGGGCGTGCGCGTGTGTATTACACTTGCTTTATCCATTCATCAGTTGATGGACATTTGAGCTGTTTCTAGAATTTGGCTATTGTGGATAATGCCGCTATAAACATTGGGGTGCACATATCCCTTTGAATTAGTATTTTTGTATTCTTTGGGTAAATACCTGGTAGTGCAATTGCTAGATAATAGGGTAGTTCTATTTTTAATTTTTGAGGAACCTCCATGGTGTTTTCCAGAGTAGCTGCACCCAGTTTGCATTCCCACCAACAGTGCAAGAGGGTTCCTCTTTCTCCACACCCTTGTCAACACCTGTTGTTTCTTGTGTTGTTGATTGTAGCCATTCTGACAGGTGTAAGGTGATAGTTTTGTTTTGTATTTCCCTGATGCTGAGTGATGTTGAGCATCTTTTCATGTGTCTGTTAGCGATCTGTACATCTTCTTTGGGAAAATGTCTACTCATGTCTTCTGCCCATTTTTTAACTGAATTGTTTATATTTTGGGTGTTGAGTTTGATAAGTTATATATTTTGGATACTATCAGATATGTCATTTGCTAATGTCTTCTCCCATTCCATAGGTTGTCTCTTAGTTTTGTTGATTTTTTTCCTTCATTACGCAGAAGCTTTTTATTTTGATTAGTCCCAATAGTTTATTTTTGTTTTTGTTTCCCTTGCCTCAGGAGACCTATCTAGAAAGAAGTTGCTACGGCTGATGTCAAAGAGGTTACTGCCTGTGCTCTCTTCTAGGATTTTTATGGTTTCATGTCTCACATTTAAGTCTTTAATCCATTTCAAATTTATTTTTGTGTATGGTGTAAGAAAGTGGTCCAGTTTCATTCTTCTGCATGCTATGTCCAATTTTCCCAACACCATTTGTTGAAGAGACCATCTCTTTCCCAGATATTCTTTCCTGCTTTGTAGAAGATTGACCATATAATTGTGGGTCCATTTCTGGGTTTTATATTCTTTTTCATTGCTTTATGTTGTCTATTTTTGTGCCAGTGACATACTTTTTTGATTACTACAGCTTTGTAATATAACTCAAAGTCTGGAATTGTGATGCCTCCAGCCTTATTTTTCATTTTCAGGGTTGCTTTGACAATTTGGGGTCTTCTGTGGTTCCATACATATTTTAAGATTGTTTGTTCCAGCTCTCTGAAAAATGCTAGTAGTATTTTGATAGGGGTTGTATTAAATGTGTAGATTGCTTTGGGTGCTGTAGACATTTTAATAATATTCTTCCAATCTATGAGCATGGAACATCTTTCCATTTCTTTGTGTCGTCTTCAATTTCTTTCATCAGTATGTTATAGTTTTCAGAGTACAGGTCTTTCACCTCTTTGGTTAGATTTATTCCTAGGTATCTTATGATTTTTGGTGCAATTGTAAATGGGATTGATTTCTTAATTTCTCTTATTCATTATTGGTGTATAGAAATACAGCAGATTTCTATACACTAATTTTGTATCCTGTGACTTTACTGATTTCATGTTTAACAGTTCTAGCAGTTTTTTTGATGGAGTCTTTAGGATTTTCTATATAGCATATAATGTCATCTGCAAATAGTGAAATTTGACTTCTTCCTTGCCAGTCTGGATGGCCTTTCTTTTTAATTGCTATGGTTAGGACTTGCAGTAGTATGTTGAATAACAGTGGTGAGCATAGACATTGCTGTCTTTTTCCTGATTGTAGAGGAAAATCTCTCAGTTTTTCCCCATTTAGGATGATAATAGCTGTGGGTTTTCCATATATGACCTTTATTATGTTGAGGTATATTCCTTCTGAACCTACTTTGTTGAGAGTTTTTATCACAAATGGATATTGTACTTTGTCAAATGCTTTTTCTGCATCTATTAAAATGGTCATATGATTCTTATCCTTTCTCTTATTGATGTGATGTATCCCACTGATTGATTTGCAAATACTGAACCACCCTTGCAACGCAGGAATAAATCCCACTTGATCGTGGTGACTGATTTTTTTTTTTTTAATTGTATTGATGGATTTGGTTTGCTTATATTTTGTTGAGGATTTTTGTATCTGTGTTCATCATGGGTATTGTCCTGTAGTTCTCTCCCGTGCGTGTGTGTGGGTGTGGTGTCTATCTGGTTTTGGTTATCTGGGTTAATTCTGGCTTCATAGAAAGACTTTGGAAGTTTTCCTTTTTTAGTTTTTGGGATAGATTTAGAAGAATAGGTATTCTTTAAATGTTAGGTACAATCCACCATGAAGCCATCTGGTCCTGGACTTTAGTTTGTTGGGAGTCTTTTTGATTACTGTGCTAGATATTGGTCTGTTCTAAGTTCTAGTTTTCTGTTTCTTCCTATTTCAGTTTTTGTAACTTATGTTTCTAGGAATTTATCCATTTCTTCTAGGTTGTCCAATTTGTTGGCGCATAGTTTTTCATAATATTCTCTTATTATAATTGCTTGTATTTCTGTGGTCTCTTTTCTCACTTGTGATTTTATTTGCTTGGGTCTTTTCTTTTTTTGATAAGACTTGCTAGAGGTTTATCAATTTTATTCTTTTTTCCCCAAAGATCCAGCTCCTGATTTCATTGTTCTATTTTTTTAGTTTCTATATCATTTATTTCTGCTCTAATCTTTATTGTTTCCTTCCTCTGCTGGGTCTAGGCTTCACTTTTTCTAGCTCCTTTAGGTATAATGTTAGTTGTTTATTTGCAATTTTTCATCTTGAGTTAGGCCTGTATTGCTATATACTTCCCTCTTAGGACAGCTTTTGCTGCATCCCAAAGATTTTGGACCATTGTTTTCATTTTCGTTTGTTTCTATGTATTTTATTTCTTCTTTGATTTCCTGGTTGACCCCTTCATTGTTTAGTAACATGTTGTTTAACCTCCATGTATTTGTGGTCTTGGCACATTTTTTCCCTATGGTTGACTTACTTGCTTTATGGCATTGTGGTCAGAAAAGGTGCATGGTATGACTTCAGTCTTTTTGTATTTGTATTTTTGTATCTGCTGAGGCCTGTTTGGTGACCTATTATGATGTATTCTGGAGAATGTTCCATGTGCTTGAAAACAGTGCAGATTCTGCTGTTTTAGGATGGAATGTCCTGAATATATCTGTTAAGCACATCTGGTCCAGTGTGTTATTCAAAGCCATTGTTTCCTTGTTGATTTTCTGTTTAGGTGATCTGTCCATTGATGTAAGTGGGGTGTTAAAGTCCCCTACTATTATTGATAAGTTCTTTATGTTTGTTACTGTTTTATATATTTGGGTGCTCCTGTGTTGGGTACCTAAATGTTTACAATTGTTACATTTTCTTGTTGGATTGTCCTCTTTATTATATAGTACCCTTCTTTGTCTCTTGTCTCTTCTTTGTCTCTTTGTTTTGAAGTCTAGTTTGGTAGAAATATTGTTATTCTGACTTTCTTTTAATATCCATTTGCATGATAAATATTTCTCTACCCCCTCACTTTCAATCTGCGATGTCTTTTTAAAGTCTAAAATGAATCTCTTGTAGACCTATAGATGGGTCTTCTTTTTTTTTTTTAATCCATTCTGACACCCTATGTCTTTTGGAGTGTTAAGTCTATTTATTTGAAGTAGTAATAGCTATCAATAATTAATGATATCACTATATTTTGCAAACCGTATGTCTTGTTGGCTTGCTTTTGTTGATTTTGATGTCTCCTGGATCCAGAGATCTGCTTGCTTCCCCAGATTAGGAAAGTTTCTAGCTATTACTACTTCAAATAAATTTTCTTCCCCCTTTTCTCTCTTCCTTTTCTGGGACTTCTGTAACACAAATGTTATTTTTTTTTTAAGCTTATTTAAGTAATCTCTATACCCAATGTGTGGCTTGAACTCATGACCCTAAGATCAAGAGTCTCATGCTCTTCTGACTGAGCCAGCCAAGTCTATTCTCATTTTGCATAATTCTTTCTCTTCAGCTTCATTGTTTTCCATTACTTTGTGTCTTAGGCCACTAATTCATTCCTCTGCTTCCTCCAGCCTGCTGTTCATTGCATCAGGCCTGTTTCCAATCTCATTTATTGCATTCTTCATCTCTGATTATTTTTTAACTCTTTTATCTCTGTGATAAGGGTGTCACTGATGTCTTCTTTCGTCAAGCTCAGTGAATATCCTTATGATCCTTGTGCTTTAAATTCTCCATGAAGCATGTTATTTATATCTGTTTCTCTTAGATCTCTGGCTGTGGCCTTATTTTGTTCTTTCATTTGGGATGAATTCCTCCTTCTTTGCATTTTTGTCCCTGACATGTGCAGTGTATGCTCTGCTGTTGTGTTCTGGCTGCTCTGTCCTTCAGGCTAGTCATCTGCAGGGGCTCTCCTTGCCTGCTGTGGGCAGTGTTTGGTCCCTGGCCTGAATGTGGTGAGTTTTAGCTAGGTGTGCTCTGGTCCACTTGTAAAATGAAACCTGTCACCACCGCTAGCAGAACTGAGGCCCTGAAAAACTGGTCAGGAGATGTGCTGTGGGCAGGGGTTTGTGCTGGTCTTCGGGAGAGGGGCCTGCTGTGCTGGGACTGAGGCAAGCTTGACTGAGAGGGCAGTCCCTCCAGAGCACAGGGGGGTGGGGCTTGTTGAAGGCAAGTTAGGCAATCAGTGCTGGTGCTACCCTGCCTCCAGCAGGTGGCTCTATATTTATGCTGAGGGGCAGGGGAGGGAAATGGCACTGGCCAGCTCCTTTGTTTCCAGGGACGAGCTCTGAGAACAGAGAAAATCTCCCCACTGTTGTTCCCTGGTGCTCTTCAGATTTCTGTTTCCACACTGTCAGCCCCCTGGTTGTTTGCTTGTTCTTCTCTCCAAGAGCAGTGCTTTGCCCTCAGGACTCTATTTTAGCCAAGCCTGCTAACCTTTAAAACTCCAGGCTTTAAGTTCCATTGGTTGCAAGAACTCCTGAAATTCAGCCTCTCTCATTTTCCAAGCTTTGGGGAAATGTTCTTCTCCTGTGTTCCCCTGTGTGCGCCTCTTTCTTGCCCCTCTTTTTAACTACAGTTCTCTCCCTTCCTTGGTACCTTCTATCACTTTCTCCCCCAGACCACATCTCCACACTTCCTACTTCTTTGATGTGGCCTCTTCTCTTATTTGTGGAGTTTGTTCTGTCCTTCTTCAGGTTGATGTTTTTTGTGTGTGTGTGGGGGTTGTTTAGGATGATTTGATAGTTACCTAGTTGTGTTCGTAGGATGAGGTGAGCCCCTAGGGCCCTCTTACTCTGCTGCCATCATCTCTCTCTAAAAAAAAAAAAAAACCACAACAAAAAACAAAAAAAACAAACCCATGGCTTTTAATGGTAAGATATGCTGTTTTGTAGCTACTGCAAAATGGCTTTGTATTTCAGATACAATGTTTAAATCTAGATTTACATTTACACTCTATTTGTCAATCTGGTTCATCTTTTCACTTGAAGGTGACAGGCAGAGGTTTGTAATGTCACTTGGGAAATGGGGGGAGAAACAGCAAAGGAATCATTTAAACAAAGTCAGTCTAAAATTGTTCTTAGAATCACTTAGCCTTATACCCAAGCCAGGAGATTTTTCAGAAAATCATCATTATTTATGTTTTATGTACTGCCATTTACTTTTTGAAGTGCAGGAAATCAATTCAGTTACATTAGGGGAAAAACTACAGGGGGGAAAAAAGACTAATAATAAACTGAGAATGCTGGTATTTGAAGAATTGCACAGTTCAGCCTAATTAGTCTTGAAATGGTAACATTTGCTGATGACAATTATCATACTTATTTAGAAAGTGAGCAACACTTTCTATGAAATTGCATCTTCATATATCAGTTGTAAAAACATAGGTTTATATTTAAATAGATTATATGATCTACTTTATCTATAAACTTTTCACCAAAATTTCTTTTTTAACATTCACAGTGTCATGCAACCATCACATCAATTTGAGAACACTTTCATCACTCCGAAAAAATTCCACACCCATTAGCAGTCATTTCTTATTTGACCCCAAATCCTGCAGCCATTAGCAACTACTATTTTCTGTATCTGTACTTTTTCTATTTTGATGACTAGAATATTCAATATGTGGTCTTTTGTGACTGGCTCCTTTCACTTAGCATAATGTTTTCAAGATTCCTCCACTGCATCATCCTTCCTCCATCATTTCTCCACTGTGTCACTACTTCACTTCTGGTAATTACTAAATAATCCATTCTATAGATACACTGTACATTCATCAGTTGATGGGCATTCGGGTTGTTTGCTCTTTTTGACAATTATGAATAATACTGCTGTGAACATCAACAGAGAATTTTTTATGTGTATAGGTTTCCATTTTCTTGGGTATATATCTATGGTTGAATCCTATAGAGTTGCAGGGTAATATGGTAACTCTGTTTAACATTTTAGGAAGTGCCAGACTATTTTCCAAGAAGCTGTACCACTAGTGTTTGAGGCTTCCAATTTCTCAATATCCTTATGAACACTAGTTATTATCTTTTTTATTATAACCATACTGGTGCCCATATAATGAAATCTAATAATTTTGATATACTTTCTTTGATGGCTAATGATGTTGAACATCTCATGTATTTATTGGCCATTTATATCTTCCGATTTCTTGCAGTAATGGTTGATAGTTTTCAGAGCGTAAGTTTTATAGTTCTTTTGTTAAATTCTTGATTTTTGATGCTATGATAAATGTGAATTTTATTTTTCAGACTCTTCATTGGTAATATATAGAAATAGTTTATTTTTGGGGACACCTAGGTGGCTCAGTAGGTTAGGCATCTGACTTCAGCTCAGATCATGATCTTGGGGTCCTGGGATCAAGCCCCATATAGGGCTCCCTGCTTGGCAGGGAGTCTGCTTCTCCCTCTTCCTCTGCATCTCCCCCCACTCATTCTCTCTCTCTCTCTCTCAAATAAATATTAAAAAATAATTAGAAATAGTTTATTTTTGCGTATTGACCTTTTACAGTTTTTTTGAAGTCATTTGAGTTCTGTTTTTCTTTAATGGATTTCTTGGGATTTTCTGTTTGTAAGATATCATTTGCAAATAGTTTTATTTCTTCCCCAAATGTATTCTTCTTATTTTCTTGTCTATTTGAACTGGCTAGCACCTCTAGCATAATGTCAAAAAAAAAAAAAAAAAAAAGTTAGGCAGAGCTGATGGCCTGTTTCTTTTCTCTTCCCTGATTTTAGGGAGTAAGCATATGGTTTCATTTTTTTTTTTTTCTCTTTAATCCTAGACAACATATCAAGGTGTTTTTGTAATGGAAGTATATTGTTTTTCGTCAAATGCTGTTTCAGTGTATATTGAAATGATCATGTGTTTTTTATCCTTTATTCATAAGGTATAGTACATTAATTGATTTTTTTTTTTTTTAAGATATTCAACTTTGCATTCCTGGGACAAATCCCATTTCTTCATGATGTATAATCCCTTTGATAGGTTTGATTTGTTTGGGTTCATGGTATTTTGTTGAGATTTTTGAGTCTGTATTAATAAAAATATATTGATCTGTATTATTTTCTTGTGATGGCTTTGTCTGGCCTTGATATCAAGGTAATACTGACCATATGAATTAGTTAGGAAGCCTTCCTTCCTCTTCTTTTTTATCGAAGTCTTTGGGAAGAATGGATAATGTTTCTTTAAATGTTTGGTAGAATTCCATCAGCAAAATCATCTGGACATGTGCTTTGTGGAGTTTTAAAATTACTAATATTATATAAGCTCTAATTGGTATAGGCCCAGTCCAATATTTTTGTTTCAGTTTTAGAAGCCTACGTCTGTCTAGGAATTTGTTCATTACATTACAAGTCTACATTACAAGTAGACTCTTGAACTTTCTTTATTATTGGAATGGTCTGTTTCTCCCTGTAATTCTCTCAGTTTTTTGCTTCATATATTTGGGGTTTGTTTTTAGGTGCATATATGTTTATAATTGTTAGATTTTTGTTGATGGATTGGCCTGCATTTTCTTATGTTTATCTCCATTCTATTCTTAATAGAGTCTACTTTCAATATTTGAACTACCAAAGATCAATAAAGAAATGAAAAACTTAAACACTGTCAATTAGACCTAACATATCTATCAATATTCCACACACCAATAGCACCATATACATTCTTCTTAAATGTATATAGAACATTATCCAGGATATATCACATGATAGGCCATTAAAAAAAAACCCACAAAGAATTTAAAAGGACTGAGATTATACAAAGTACAGAGTGAAACTAGAGAGAGTAAAACTAGAAATCAGTAACAAAAAAAAATTGGGGAATATTGACATATCAGTGAAAATTTTAAGACCTCTATATAGCAAATAGATCAAATAAAAATTAAGAGAAATTAGTGAATATTTGAGATGAATTAAAATGAAGACACAGTATATACAGAATATAGCTAGAGAAGTGCTTATGGGAAATTTATAGCTAAATGAAAACATTAAAAAAACCAACAGACATTTCAAAACAATAACCTAGTTTGCTACCTGAAGGCACTGGATAAAGGAAAGCAATTAAACCCAAAGCAAGAAGAACAAAAAGAAATAAATATTGGAATATAAATCATAGAGATTAGAAAAAAAACAAAATAAAAAACTTAAAGTTGGTTTATGAAAGAATTTTTTGTTTTTAATTACAAAACTTTAGCTAGATTGACAAAAAATGTTCATAGCAGCAATGTCCACAATAGCCAACTGTGGAAGGAGCCGAGATACCCTTCAACAGATGAATGGATAAAGAAGATGTGGTACATATACACAATGGAATATTATTCAGCCATCAGAAATGATGAATACCCACCATTTGCATCGACATGGATGGAACTGGAGGGGATTATGTTAAGTAAGTCAAACAGAGAAAGACCATTATCATATGGTTTCACTCATATGTGGAACATAAGCAATAGCACGGAAGACCGTAGGGGAAGGGAGGGAAATCCACAGTGGGAGACATCAGAGAGGGAGATGAACCACAAGAGACTGTGGACCCGGAGAAACAATCTGGGGGTTTCAGGGGGGAGGTGGTTGGGGGAGGTGGTAGCAGGGTGATGGGTATTGAGGAGGGCACATGCTGTGATGAGCACTGGGTGCTATACTTAACTAATGAATCGTTGAACACTAAATCAAAAACTAATTATATACCATACAGTGGCTAACTGAATATAATAAAAACAAGTTTTAAAATCTTTCATATTAAGAAATCTGAATAAACAAAATAACTGAAAAAAAATAAAAGCCATTATCGTTGGGGGGGGAATGTTTATCTCCAGTAATATTTTTTGATTTAAAATCTATTTTGCTTAATAGGAGTATAACCACTCCATCTTTCTTAAGGTTGCTATTTGCATGACCTAGGCCTTTCTATGTCTTTGTATCTTTGCATCTAAAATGTCTCCTATAAACAGCAGCATTTGATTCATGCTTTTTTATCTAGTCTTAGAATCTTTTGAATAGATTATTCATTTCCTTACTCACCATTTTTGATATAATTGGATTTAATTTGTCCTTTTACTGTTTAATATGTCTCATGTCATTTTTCTTTATTTCTCCTTTACTGTTCTTTTTTTAATTTATTTTTTAATTTTATTATATTAATCACCATACATTACATCATTAGTTTTTGATGTAGTGTTCCATGATTCATTGTTTGCATATAACACCCAGTGCTCCATTCAGTATGTGCCCTCTTTAATACCCATTTAATACCCATCACCAGGCTAACCCATGCCCCTCCCCTCTAGAACCCTCAGTTTGTTTCTCAGAGTCTATAGTCTCTCATGGTTCATCTCCCCCTCCGATTTCCCCGCCTTCATTTTTCCCTTCCTGCTATCTTCTTCTTCTTCTTCTTCTTTTTTTTTTAACATATAATGTATTATTTGTTTCAGAGGTACAGGTCTGTGATTCAACAGTCTTACACAATTCACAGCACTCACCATAGCACATACCCTCCCCAATGTCTATCGTCCAGCCTGTTCTTTTTTTAAAGGGAATATTTTTTAGTGTAACATTTAAATTTCTTTAATGATTTTTTAAGTGTATTTAAAAAGTATTTTCTTAGTAGTTTAATGAGAGCTTCTCACATAAGAATCCACTTCACTTTTTTTTAAGAGTGAGGGAGGGGCAAAGAGAAAGGGAGAGAATCTTAGGCAGGCTCCATGCCCAGCACAGAGCCTGACAGGGGGCTCAAAGTCACGACCCTGAGATCATAACCTGAGCTGAAATCAAGAGTTTGTTGCCTAACCAACTGAGCCACCCAGGAGCCCCCCCCACTTTACCTTTATAATAATTCTAGTGAGACGTAGAAATGTTCTTCCAATATAGCTCTATTTTCTCTTCCCCTTGTGTTGCTATTAGTTATACATATTACATCTCTATGTTACCTAAAAATACATTCTTTTAATTACTACTTTGTATAAGAATTTCATGTCTACTAAGAAAGCTGAGAAAAGGGAATCAAGTACATATTTAGTCTGTTGTATTAAACTTACTTACTATTCTGAGTTCTCTTCATTTCTTCCTGTAGCTTCCCATTATCATCTGGCATCATTTACTTCAGTACAGCTTTCTTCCTACCTACCTCCTTGGTGCTGCCATCGTAAAATTCATTACATTTCTATTTGGTATACCTCCAACAATGCAATTATAAACCTATTTATTTGAAAAGAAACAGAAGAAAAGAGAAGTATTTGTATATTGTTTCTTGTAATTATATAATTACCTTTACAGATGCTCTTTGTTTTTCATGTAGATTTGAATTACTGTATCACTTGCTTTCACTCCTAAGATCTTTCTTTACTTCAGTTTTTTGTTTTGTAAATGTCTTTATATCCTCTTCATTTTTTAAGATAGTTTTATTGGCTATAAGATTCTTGGTTGATAGCTTTTCTTCTCTCAGTAGTTTGAATATGTGTCCCTGTGTCTTCTGATCTCCACTATGTCTGATTATAAGTCAATGATTAATCATACTTGGGTTTCTTTGAATGTGACAGGTGATTTTTCTCTTGTACTACCAAAATTTTCTTTGTCTTTGGTCTTCAGAGTATTTTCTATGATGTGTCTGTTGTAGCTCTTTGTGTTTCTATTGCTGTAGCTCTCTTTGAGTTTATATTACCATAGTGTCGGTGCCTGACATGTAGCTTTTTTGACTTTAACAGAAGTGCTTGACATTAAGCTTTTGATCATTGAACATCCATTTTAAAGACCTACATCTTGAATGAACATATTGCTAGCTATACAACTAGATAAAGATTCAGAATACCCCCACTACTAAAGTTCTGCTTTTAGAAAGCCCTGGGTGACCTAGATAACAGACTAATTGAATACCCCTGTGTTTCCCTTTCTGCACTTTAATTTTCATCCTTGTTTTAAATATGAAGAGTAAGCGTGTGAAAGCCTAGGCACTGCATTCTCAACTCCAATAAAGACAGATCCCCAATTCCTTTCTCTTTCTGTGTGTCTGTCCTCTGTCTGCCTCTCTACCCACTACCTTACTCTGTGGCCCCCAGTGTGCCCTATGTCCTCTACCACTTGTGAATAATAAACATTTTTTTTCCTCAGAGTTTCCTGATGTTTGTTGCTAAGGTGCATCTTGTAATTCTAAGAACCACAAGGGCCTGTACAGCCCCAACATTTGGTTCCAGTCAGCGAAATGTCCGGGGGGCTTGCTTTAAGTAGTACAGGTTCATTTGAGTGCCCAGGCATTCCTAGCTTATAGCATCACTGTCAGTAGGCTGGAAAAAACACAAAACAGCTACTTGAAGCTCATCGAGCTTCTTGGAGGGTTTAGATTAATGTTTGTTTTTGTTGTAATATTGGGACATTTTCAGTTACTTTTCTGATTTTTTTTTCCCTTCTATTGCTCTCTACTCTTCTGGTAACTTCGATTATGTAAATGTTATATTTAATGGTGTCCCACATTTCTCTGAGGCTCTGTCCTTTTCCTTTTTTTCTTACCCTTTTTTCTCTGTTCTTCAGATTGTATAATCTCTATTTACCTCTGTTCAAGTACCTTGATTCTTTCTTATGCCAGTTCAAATACACTATTGATCCCCTCTAGTGATTTTTTCCTTTGTGTCACTGTACTTTTCAACTGCAGTATTTCCATTCGGTTCTTTATTCTCTTTATGACCTTGTCTTCACATCTTCCATTTTTTTCCTCTAATTCTGGTTTCTTTTAATTCTTTAAACATGTTTATAGTGGCTTCTTTGAAGCCTGTGTCAATTAAATGTGACATCTGGACCCTCTCAGTTTCTGTTGCCTGCTGCTTTTCCTGTGTATGGGTCACATTTTTCTGCTTCTTTGCATGTGTAATTTTTGGGGGGGAAAGTAGATATTGTGGTTGTGGTAATTTGGAAACTGATTCCCTTCTTCCATCTTTGATATTATGTTGCTGTTTGTTTAATGACTTGATGCAGTTATTTTCTTTTGCTTTATAATAAGTCATCACAAACTTGGCAGATTAAAACAAAACAAATTTATTATCATATTGTTTGGAGGTCAGGAGTCCGGAATGATTTTCTGTGGGCTAAAATCAGCGTATAACAGCTTGTCTGCTTTCCTTCTGGAGGCTCAAGAGGAGCATCCACATCCTTGCTTTTTTCCAGGTTCTACATTTAATTCACAGTTTCTTGACTTGTGGTCCTCATCTATTTTCAAAGCCAGCAATAGCTAGTCAAGATTTCTCACGCTGCATCACTCTAACACTGACTCAACTGCCTCCCTCTTCCATATTATAAGGATTTTTATTATTACATTGGGCCCACCTTGATAATCTAGGAAAATATGCCAATCTCAAAGTCAATTGATCAGCAGCCTTAATTCTACCTACAAACTTAATACCTACCATTTTTACTTTTTAGCAATGACAATATGACCCACTTTGAAAAGCCATTATTCTGCTGATCACACTTGGGTAGAATAATTTCGTGAAGTGCATTTCTCCAGTGTGAGGTCTCTGAAGCCACTCCTTGTAAGGAGCAGCCTTGGGCATGAGCACAGTCATCCTGGATGACTTTATTTTACAGACTGGAAAACAATGGTTCTTAAACATCAAGAATCCTATCAAATGCAATATTGGTATTTATCAGCAGAGCTCAGGCTAAAAACTAGTTATTTTACGTACCAGTTTAGTGCAAATTTTGCCTTATCAGTCTACCTTCCAAATATATCCAAGTGGGAATTGCAATGATGGTGGCTACATAAATTCATCTTCATGAAGGGAATGGTGTTATTAATGACTAAGTGGACACATACACTCATTAGACAAGACTGACACAATTAAACTTACTTTTTAAACGCTAAAGTATTTGTTTTAAAGGAAACTTCTCCACTTTGTTGGGTACTATTTGTGGACAAATGAATTTAGAAATGATTTACAAGATAAAAAGTTAAATTTATAGCTGTTTGCCTTGATCAGTGTGTTCTGAATATATTCCAAAACTTGTGATGTGATCTGGGTTAATTTGTACTGAGGTAAGAAATGTAATTATTACATGGGCTATCATAAAATCACTGTCTCAGGGCGCCTGGGTGGTATAGTCAGTTGAGTGTCTGACTCTTGGTTTTGGTTCAGGTCTGATCTCAGGGTCTTGGGATTGAGGCCCACGTCGGGCTCTGTGGTCCATGGGGAGTCTGCTTGAGTTTCTCTCTCCCTCTTCCTCTGCCCCTCCTTGCTGCGTGCGTGCTCTCTCTCTCAAATAAATTTTTTAAAAAAAGAGAAAAAAAGAAAATGTCTCTCTAGAGAATAATGAGGAAAGAGATCAAATTGCAAGACACTAAGTACTTTGTAGGCACTGATTTTTGTCATAACCACAAAGTCTAATAATTAATATTTATTCAGTAGTTGTGTTTTTGTGAGAATTAGATGTTATTCCACCTTTAGAAATTTTCATACTGTTTTTATTGCAACTCATCTGTAAAATGCTATAATAAGAAAATTAGAATTTTGCCTGAAATACTAAATGCCAGGATGTATTATCCAGATCAGCATTAATAGCTGTATATTAGTATTTGTCCATTTTATAAAAATGGACTCTTGAATAGTTTTTGTTAAATACTAAATGAAAGAACTTTCCAAGTACTGTACCGCTATGGACAAGCCTCACAGCAACTGAATGAGTTCTTAAAAAACAAAAAACATGTGTAGCTGAAGCAGCATATAAAGATAACATACACTGAATAAATTAGGATTATCAATAGCAAGATCAGATATATGAAGTGAAAGAAGGAAAATAAGAGGTAGTACTAAAGAGGATAAATCTACTTAGAATTATAAATGAGAGGGAGAGTCTAAAAGGAGAGGTCAAAGAGTCCAAGTTAATTGTTCCAGATAAAAAAAATGCTACAAAGAGTAACAGCTCAACAGTCACATGAATTTATAAGAGGGCAGAGAAAAGACCAGGGTTTTATACGGGTTAGCTTAATTGGAAGCTCTTTAATGTATCAACTGTAAACATTATTCATTAGCAATATTAGCACCTAGTTCTTAAAGTGGGTGTTTCACAACCGAAAGAGCTACTGAACTAGGGAAGGCTCATCACGGAAAGGGTCAAGACTTTTCAAGGAGAACTTGAAGGATATACTGAAATTCTAATGGTTTTGCCATGTGTCTGGAACTTACATAAAATGAAATTTTTCTACAGGTTTGCTGCCTCTTGAGTAGAAAATACCTACCTATCAAAATAGTGAATGGTTACTATAAAGGAAACTGAGCAAAAAGACAATATACTTAATTATTATAACTCCAAAGGTTGCTTTTTTCTGAATATCTTGAATGCAAGAAAATGAATGTATATCCAGTAAATTTGGTTAGAATGAGTGTAGAAAAATTATATAATATAATATCTATAATATGTAATATCATTCTTACCTTATGCATGATCTTACCACTAATATTGCAGACATATGCTGTTCAGCATGAAGGCAAAGGGTAGTAAAATGCCTCCGTGGTTTCTACAAGGTTTCTCCTTGGACTTCAATGGTTTTTCCTTTTGGGAACCTAAAAGAGGTCACTGTATTTGGTTGGTTGGTTTGAATTTGCAGTATGCTGCAAAATTCTCAAAGATGAACAGGAGTTTTTTTGTTATTCTTGTTCTTGTTTTTGTTTTGTTTTGTTTTGTTTTTGTATGAATTTAATAATCAACAAGGATCATTTGTACAGGATCTGAGTAAATGAAGATCTTGATTAGGACAGCACTACTCACTTTTCATGTATTAAGGTAACTGGTTTAACAGCTTAAACTTAAGTGATCTTCAAAAACAGCTATCTCCTATCATTGTGGCTAAGGTTGGTGTGTGTTATACAGTGTAATATTTTTAATAATCATACTTCTAATAGCACTTTTAATAATCATACTAATAATACTTTTAATAATGCTGAATGTGTCAAATTAGTTTTATTAAATTATGGCTAATTTAAGGTTAAACTACTGATAATCAGATTCTCACTGATTTGTATATATTTGTTTGAATGACCTAAAAAGGGGGGGGGGTGGAGATTTATGGTTAACATAGGACAAGTTGAGTAGATATTGTCCATGAGAAAGTTAAAACAAAACAAAACAAAAACAACAACAGTACCTATTGTGGTGGGAAACTATTTGAGACCTACTGATTTAGAACAATATGTCCAGGGAAGTTCCTCAATAAAAAAATAAATACCAGGAGAATTTGAAAATTCTGATTTTTCTACCACATTACTTTTCCTCTGTGTCTCTGTATCTTTGGGATTCAAAATATAAATGTTGGCAGGCAGGAAACATTTTAGTCGTCTTTAAAAAAAAATAGCAGTTTCTTTCAGTTGAACAGTCAAAGAAATGCAATGGGAGCAGCAAAACCAAGATATGGCAAAACACTGAACTAATTTGAAGCTATCACAAGCCAAGAGAACAGAAGAAATAACCTGTGACTTTGCCATAAATAATACTGAGGAAGAAAATAGTGATCTGTAGATTAAAAGATCAAGCATGACTATTAAAGGATCAAGGATGACTGCTGTGTTTTCAACTTGAGTAGCTGGGGGAATGTTATTATTTTCTTTGGTAAAGATTTATTTTTTTTAAAGATTTATTTATTTTAGAGAGAGAGGGTAGGGAGGGGCAGAGGGAGAGAAAGAATCTTAAGCAGACTCCGCACTGAGCCTGAAGCCCAACACAGGGCTGGATCCCACAACCCTGAGATCACAACCTGAGCTGAAACCAAGAGTCGGATGCTTACCTGACTGTGCCACCCAGACGCCCCAAGATTTATTTATTTGAGAGAGGATGTGGGGGGAGAGGGCGGGGAGGGTTAAAAGGAGAGGGAGAGAATCTTCAGGCAGATTCTCCACTGAATGCCAAGCATGACCTGAGCCAAAGCCAATAGTCAGCCACTCAACCTGCTGAGCCACTCAGGTGCCTCTGGGGTAATGTTATTACTGAGATAGAGAGATGGTAGGAGTAGAGGGTGTAAAGAAATTAAGAATTCTGTTGGAACCATACTAAGGTTGATATATCTAGTAGATGCCCAAGAGATATTGGTTGGAAGTTGAATTAACAAAGATAAAGCTTAGGGAAGTGCTCAGCACTGAAATAAACTGGGGTTCATGTAGAAATTAGGAGATAGGGAGAAGATGCTTATTGTAATCAATAAATGTTTGGATATAATTGTCCATATTTCTTTTTTTTTTTTTTTTAAGATTTTATTTATTTGACAGAGAGAGACACAGCAAGAGAGGGAACACAAGCAGGGGGAGTGGGAGAGGGAGAACCAGGCTTCCCGCTGAGCAGGGAGCCTGATGTGGGGCTCGATCCCAGGACCCTGGGATCATGACCTGAGCCAAAGGCAGGCGCTTAATGACTGAGCCACCCAGGTGCCCCATAATTGTCCATATTTCTGAAGTAAAAGTAGAAAAATACTGTATCTTGTTGGGAAGTCACTACTGCATAATTTAACCAAAACTAACATTTTTAATTGCTTATATGTGCCAGGCACATTTTCAAATATATTTATTAAAATGATATTTTCACAAGTACTATTATGAGTCCGTTAATGTTTATTATCAACACTGAGCACAAAATGGCCAAGGCAGGGTCTACCTAATAGAGGCTAAGGAATTAGATGTACCAGTAGCCCAAGAACAGCGTAAATGCTTCTGCCAAACTCCAGGGGAGTTCTTGGGCTCCATCTTAATAGTCATGAGATCCTGAGGTTAGTGACACTTTTTATTCATAGGTGGAGGGTCTAAAGGCCTCTTTCCCAATTTGAAATTAGTCACCTTGCAGAATCACCTGCAGGAGTGGGTAGTACATGCATCTGAGCTGGTGATGGGATTGCCTTGCTTTTGTTAGACCACTGTTACATCACTAAATTTCCTGCTTGATTCCCTTATGTGTCTGAGAAGGATTTTAAAAATAAGCAGCTTAAAAAAATTAAAGGACATTGAAAGTTCATATTGAGTGGGTCTTTATCTTTTTAACTTATATTTGAGAAAACAACTTTTGTACTGCTTTGGGTTGTCCTGATTATCAAAGCCTAACTTCTGGGATACATAGATCCCAGTTCTGACTTGCCTTGGCAATTTTTAGGAAACTGCTACTGTAGTGCAGAGGAAAACTGTTTGCCTTGTGTCAGAATGACCTTCATGTAAACTAACCTAATAGGCATTGGCTAGATATCACCTTGGTTACAAATTTTTTGCAGAAATGAAATTGACATATTAAAATGCATTCAACCTAATTTTATTGAGGAAAATATAAGCAAAAATTAGCCATCAGATAAACACACACAAACTAGCATTTGAATTTGATACTACACACACACACACACACACACTCACAAATCTTGTACAGAGTTCAGGCTGATATTCTTTGACAGTGCTGGCAATTTCCATGCATAAATCATGGAATATGAGATTCATGAACCACACTGACTGAAGTGAATAATGATTCCGTAAAGTTTAAATCTGACTTTCTGTGAAAGCCAGACTTTCTCGAATGAGGAATAACCTTTAGAACTCTATGGGACATATCATATTAGAGACCATTATATTTGTAAAAAGAAGAAAAAAAAAACCAGTCCCACAAAATGAGAAAAGATTGTGTTTCAGTTTGTTTCTACTCATAGATTTTTCTCCTAACTCATTTTTATTGTAGGTCTGCAATTTCACCTGTTGTGTGATGCATGCATGGAGTTGCTGATATTTCTTCTTTTTTTTTTTAAAGATTTTATTTATTTATTTGAGAGAGAGAGAATGAGAGACAGAGAGCACGAGAGGGAAGAGGGTCAGAGAGAGAAGCAGACTCCCCGCCGAGCAAGGAGCCCGATGCGGGACTCGATCCCGGGACTCCAGGATCATGACCTGAGCCGAAGGCAGTCGCTTAACCAACTGAGCCACCCAGGCGCCCGCTGATATTTCTTCTTAACACTGTAGGAAATGTAGAGCAAACAAGCAATTTGTAAGGGATTTTTTTTTTTTTTAAGCTGTAAGGGATAAGGCTATGGCCACAGAGCTTGATTAGCTAAAAATGGATTCTCTAATGAAGATATGATTACTGGTTAGCTTCAAGCTTTGTGATTCTTTGCTGGAATTACCACTGATTTTTCTGAAAGCATTTTAAGGAGTGGATTTCAGAATGGAAGAGCAAGCTCTGGTCCGGGGTCATGTATATATCTTGTACTTCTGGCTTGTTCTCTTATTTATTAAATAGTATAATCTCTTCTCTCTTCAGTTTTCTTATGTATGAAATAGGGATATGGTGACTGTCCTTTTAATGTAGTGTGTTTGTAGAGATCAAATGAGAAAATACATGGATAACATAGAAGCATGCATATAGTATAGTTACACAAATGTTATAATGTATTTTTAATCACTCAGACTCACACAATCCAAATGAAACATTTTTTTAAATCAAGTATAGTTGAGATACAATGTGTTACTGATTTCAGGTATGTAACATAGTGATTTGAGAATTAGACACATAGTTCTTGGGGTGAATATTTATAGTTATATCTGTCACTGTAGTAAGTTGTTATGATTGACTATATTCCCTGTGCTGTACTTTTCACCTGTGACTTATTTTATAACTAGAAATTTATACCCCTTCACCTATTTTTGCCCATCCCCCATTCCCCTTCTCTCTGGCAACTACTGGTTTGTTCTCAGTATTTGAGTCTGGGTTTTTTTTTTCCACACATAATTGAAATCTTATAGTACTTGTCTTCCTCAGTCTGATTTATTTCACTTAGCATAATACCCTATAGATACATCCATGTTGTCTCAAATAGCAATATTTCACTTTTTTATGACTAATATTCCATTGTATATATGTGTATGTATACAAACATATATGTATGTTATATACAAACATATTTAATGTGTTTATTCATCTATCAATGAACACCGGTTTGTTTCCATATCTCGGCTATTATAAATAATACTGTGATAAACATAGAGGTGCATGTATCTCTTCAAGTTAGTGTTGTCATTTTCTTTGGGTAAACATCCTACAGTAGAATTACTAGATCATTGGTATTTCTATTTTTAATTTTGTGAGAAATCTCCATACTGTTTTCCATAGTACTGCATCAATTTACATGCCCACCAGCAGTGCATGTGGGTTCCTTTTTCTCCACTTGGTATGTCTAGTCTTTTGGATGGCTGTTCTGACTGGTGTTAGGTAATACCTCATTGTGGTTTGATTTGTATATCCCTGATGATTAGTGACATTGAGCATTTTTCATGTGTCTCTTGGCCCCAAATGAAATATTTTAATATTTAATTGGTTTTTTGATCAACACCTTAAAAAGTGATAGATTCTCAAAAGATAACTTTAAAATTTAATTTTTAAAAAATTGGCCTATTTATTTATTTATT
>NC_138371.1:59317075-59336771 GCF_054177405.1 Leptonychotes weddellii | reverse complement strand
AAAAAAAAAAAAAACTAATGATGTAATGTATGGTGATTAACATAACAATAAAAATGGAAATGACAGAAAAACAGTAATAAAATTAATGGATTTTAAAAATTAAGTACTTTTCACTTATGGCAGAGTGTTGAAGGATAAATGAAGCTCATTAGGTGAGAGAGAACTGTGTTTTGAGATGGGAGGACTATGAAGAACCAAGGTAATTGAATGAAGGTTGTCTGTTTCAAATTGACTTTCTCTCCGGAGCTCTAAATATAGTGTCAAACTTTAAATAGCAATTTCTTTTGCTAGTAAGAACCAATGACGACTACAAAAATAACAGAATTTCTGCCTTTTAGGGCATACCATCATGCTTACTTAGCTAGACAGAATTGCAAAAAAAAATCTTTATCACAGCCCAGGCTAGAGGTAGAATACCAACTGTTTAATAATTTTGTTTTTGGTTAAAGCTGATTTCTAAAATTTTTTTTTTTTAATTTCAGATTCTTCAGATAAATGCTCCTTTTATATTGTGAAGTATTTTTTATAGATTCTGTTTTCTACCATTTTTTCATATTTGAATAGGGCCCAGGTGTACAGGATAGGTATTTAATATTTAGGGTACATGGAATATTTTTATTGTTTTCTTTTCAGATCTAAATTTGAAAAACCCCAATGTGGTTCTTTTTTTTTTTTTTTTAAAGATTTTATTTTTTTATTTATCTGACAGAGAGAGAGAGAGACAGCTAGAGAGGGAACACAAGCAGGGGGAGTGGGAGAGGGAGAAGCAGGCTCCTGGCTGAGCAGGGAGCCTGATGCGGGGCTCGATCCCAGGACCCTGGGATCATGACCTGAGCCAAAGGCAGACGCTTAACGACTGAGCCACCCAGGCGCCCCCCAAAGTGGTTCTTAACAGATAGTTATCTAAAGCATTAGCTACTAGATGGTTTTGTTTGACTCTTACTGTTCAGTCAATGGAGGCCTACAGTTTTTCTTCAGAGAATATAGCTCATCCAGATAAATGCTGCTCATGGAGAGTTAGAATGAATTTGAAGGTACAAGCAGCTTTAATGACCAGTAGTCTTTTAGCAGCATGGAATTCTTTCTCCCACCTCCCAGCACTGTACACTCTACCAATAAAATGCTTCCTATCATTCATTTGCCTTTTCCTGACCCTACCAAATAGCACTTTCTGTCTTTTTCTATTTTTCTTTTCTATGCCCCTATCCTTTACCTCTGTCTTTATATTTGTCTCTTTCTTATCTCTACCATTATCTCTTACATTCCAGATCCCTAAGAAATTATCTTTCTGAGTTAGCCATGGACAGAACTTTTATACCAGGCCCCCTGAAGTCACTGGTCATCTCCTAGATAACTGATTTAGTTCATGTACCATGTCCTGATCAAATTTATTATACCAAGGGAACAGGATAAAATGGTATGAAGCCTGACAACATAAGTACACAAAATCAGTTCCAGACTCTGTTCAAGAGCAGTTTGTTTTCATAGCAAGAACTTAATGGTTCTATATCCAGAATAACCTCTCCCTCTCTCCCCCCTCAGCCCCTCCCTCCCCCTCCCCCCCTCTATTGAACTGCTCATAGAAGACTTCTTATTTGTACCATTTCTCAATAACTAGATTTCTGTGGAAAACCATATAGCACTGTTCATCCTTATTCACTTCCTACTCTGTTGTGTACTGGAGGCATATTCCCTAATTGGAGGTAGAAATTAATACACTATTAGGATTGGGCAAAGTAAGGAGCATGACTCTTTCTCAGCATGACTCAGAGGATAATTCCCCGTGTAGTTGGGTTGTGGACATGAGGTTTTAGATTTACATTACTCTTGAATACCAAAGTGTTAAGATAGTATGATGGTTCAAATATTTTTTATTCATTGAGGAAAAACAATGTTATTTTGGCTACAGGGTAGATTATATAAAATAATACATTCCTAGTAATAATGAAGGTAAATTCTCCAAATGTTATGTGTAATTTCTTTATTATCATATGCTGTTATTGCCAGATAATTTTTGAATTTTGGAAATACAGGTAGTATAATCAACATTCTAGTCACTTTCCAAAAGCCCCTCTTCTTCTGCTATCAGAAATACTTAAAAGCAAAGGTCCAAATTTACAAGGTCAAGTGATTGAGACCAAATAGGTAACACAAATGAATGGAAAATGCATACTATAATATGATTGGGTGTGGGGGGAACCATGGCCAAGTAGAAAATATGTGCCATGTCTAAAATAGTCCAAAATAAAATTTACATTTCTTAGAACACTGTTGTGGCACATGAATACGTATGAGCCACATTGGGGTTATGGACTGTCAGATTATAACATGTGCCTGTTCATTTTTTTTTTTTTCTTTCAAATAACTCACCTTACGGTAAGAGAAGAAGAAATAACCAGATGTAGTCCAGGGTAAGAGGGGATTTCTTAATCTCACGTATAGGAAAATCAGACTAGTTTATGGGGAGAAAATATAAATTATAGGGGAGAAGAAGAAGAATCAAAAAGATGCCAAACTTGTAAGAGACTTATGGAGATGGCAAATATAACCTTATGTAAGATAAATTGTTTCTCGTTTTCTGAGCCTGAAGCCTAACTTTGAGATTCACTGAACTTCTCATCTTATATGCCTGTGCTGAAAACTAATCCCAATGAGGTTTCCTGTGACCAGCCAATTTAATATTGTGAGCACCCTAGCACTCCTAATCCTCTTAACCTTGTAGTACTTTTTCTTTTACCCACAGCACTGACTGATGTTATATAACAGTAAGCAATATGTATGTATCATAGTAACATGTTATATGTCATGGTCATTGCTGTCTATTTTCCTTGCTAGGATGTAAACTAGATGAAGGCAGATACCGTCATCACTTTTATCCTCAGATGTATCCCAAGGTCCTAGAATAAATCTTGAAACATGATAGGCTCTCAATAAATATTTGTTAAGTGAAAATGTAAGTGGACATGGGTATGAATAATTGTAGGTAGCAAATAAATTGGCCTTTGAATGACCTAATATTCTTGCAAAACAGAAAGAAGGGCTATCTGTTTAGATATAAGGATTTGAAGGAGTAGCAGGGTCTTTGAGTAGAATGGTGAATACCTTAAGAAGCTAAAGCCATGAATAGAAAATCATCTGTCCTATTCTACTGAAACCCTATCTAAAGGTGAATGCTTTAATTTTGCTATGGTAAGCTTGGTTCTGTGATTTTTTTTTTTTTTCCCTCTAGCAGGACACTGAAGCCTGTGGCAAAGGAATCATGTACTTCAGTTGAATTAAAGTAGTGGATTAGCAGATTGGAAGTGACCCAAGAACAGGGAACACTGATAAGATAACAAGACAATGTTTAAAGCATTAGTCTAAAGAGGAAGTAAAGCCATGGTGAGGCATTAGCCTGGAAGAAAATTTAGGCTTTAAGTATGCAGAGATATCAGAGAGAACAACAAGCAGGAATACTTAAAAAAGGGTGTGAGAACATTATGGTTAGAATAGTCCTTTGTAAAAGCAAGTTACATGAGAGCAGGGATTATTATCTGTACACCCAGAAGTACTTAGCACATAGTAGGTCCTTAATGCCTGTTTGTTGGATGAATGGTGAGGTCCAGAATGTGACCATGAGAGTAAGTTCCTATGGTACAGGACAGGGAAAAAATTTTGAGATGAGAAGGAGAAGAATATCAATGAACAAATTGCCAAATGATTCATACCTGCTCTTAGATGCTTCTGTGAAGACCAAAGAAAGCAATTGGAGGCCTTGTGTTAAAGACCTTAAATAGCAGGCCCATATGGCTTGTAGGTCTGTACAATGGCAGATTGGATGGAGAGTAGATGTCATGAATGCTGAAAAAAGAGATTTTCTGTATCAGAGTGGAAGAATAATAGTTTTTGAAATGAAAAAAGCTAATTTGATCCAAACTAATTTTGCATCCAATGCCTGAAATATAGGGAAATGGCTGACAGAACAAATTCTCCAAATAGTTATAGCAGGAACAAACCAAGTTTCATTTAAGGCAAAGGGGTAGAAGAAGTATTCTTCGAACATTCAGAAGCATAAGAGGATTGATTTACAATGGAATAGATCTTCCAAAGGGTGCATGGTTAAGCAAAAAAGGCTGGGGAGGAGGCACAGGGTAATTATGGGGGAAGAAATCCTTCAGATGATAAATTATAAAGTAGAACCTACCAGTACCCCTGGAGAAGGATTGATAAACCTCCTCAAAGGGTAATACCCAGTGTTTTGAGAAAATCAAAGTAAATTTCAGTGACATTAGCATTTATTATTTGTAACTAAAACAAGGCTATTATGCTCTGAGAGTATCCCTATAATTAATACTTATTTATTGAGCATTATGATAAGCACTACATTACATTATCTCATTTAATTCTTATTGTATGAGGTAACCACTATCCTTCTCCATATACTGGGGCTCAGGGAGGAAGAGTAGCTTGCCCAAGGGTACAGACAATAAGTGGAAGAGTTGAGACTTAACTACAGAAATTCTGATTATTAAGATTTTATTTAATGAGAGCAAGAGTGAGTGAGAGACAGAGCACGAGCAGGGGGTGGGGGCAGAGGAGAGGGAGAGGGAGAAGCAGACTCCCTGCTCAGCAGGGAGCCAGAGGCGGAGCTCCCCCACAGGACCCCAAGGTCATGACCTGCGCGCAAGGCAGGGGCTTGACCGACTGAGCCATCCAGGCACCCCAAAAATTTGATTTTTAAATCCTTCATTCTTAGCCACTGGTATATCTGCCATGCTTTAAATCTCAGAGTTCTTCATATCTTAATATAAAATAGGTTTCCCTTCTTGATTTACATTTCAGGTTTTCAGTGTTCCAAGTGCATCTGACTCTGCCAGACTCACACAGACACAACTCTCAGTGACATAAACATGAAACTGTAAGATAACACTCAATTTTGAAGATGTGTGTTGAGAGTACAAAATAGTGTTGTTTTAAAATAGAAACTAAATGATTTGAAGTTTTGGTATGAATATATATGAAAATTTCACTGAAAACAGTGAACAAATTCTAATTTACTGGCTTATATTGGAGTTTGGGAAAGGGGGCAAAGATAAAAGAGAACAGACACTTATATGCCTACTGTATATTTTAGACACATGATTTCTATGCATAATCTAATTAAATTCACCTAACAATTGTGTAAGGTATGTATATAAATGAGGAAACAGTTTCAGAAAGGTTAAGGTCTTACAGTTATCAAATGGCAGATCTGGGATTTTTGAAGTCAAGTACAAAATACTCTGAAAAATTCCAAAAATTTCTTTCACTCTCCTGTGCTTCCTGATAGGAATATAATCCAATTAGTAGAATTTAGCTCTGTGCATACATTTTATGGGAAAATCTATGTAAATGAAAGGCATCTGGTTAGATATAGGTGTGCCAGCTAGTTTGGTCTGCTATGTGTACTAAAACAGACTAAAATTTGCCTGCCCACACACAGAAAAAATGATATTCTATATGAGAAATTTGATAAAATTCAACATACTCCTTTTCACTTCATGGTGATTTAATTAAAATGTAAATTTTAATCCTAAATGAAAACAACAGCAACAATAATTAACATTTACTAGCACTTACTGTAAGACACTGTGCTAAGCACTTCACATATATATTAAATTAATCATTACAAGTCTACTGGGTCCTTCATATCTTGGGTTCTGTCTCTCCAGCCTTGATAAGCATGTTTTATATCAGTGGTTCAACAGTGCTGATCCACAGATTGGTGCTGGTCTAGCTTCAAAGAATACATCCCAGATAAAATAAACAAGCTAGGAGGAGGACCTTATTTAAAATAAATATATTTATTTATTTTAAATAAGTTTCCCTAACAAATGAAAGCTTTCTCCAATGTGACAAAATACATACCTTACTGATTTAATATTCAGTATGTTGCATTAGCCCATGGATTACTCATGGCTCTAATAATTCCATACTGGTATGTGACATATGAGTTGTATCAAAACATTGAACATGTTTAATAAATCTGTAGATTTTAATTTTCCAAAATAATGATCCAATCTCAGAAATGAAGATTCTGTCCAGAGCACCCAACCATCCTAAAGTGTAGACAGAGCTCTTTTCCCCCCATAAGTGACAACATTCAAATCTAATTTATTTTATCAAATGAAAAATTATCATACTTAATCAAATATAGTCCATGTAGATCATGACAGTGAATTTATAGAAGGATCCCACTTCTCCAATAGAAGGATCCCATTGGAATACTAGAATGTTCTAGTATACAAGGTAGGGCTTACAGTAGTGGGTTACTAAGTATAGCAACTGAAGGATATGCTGAAATCCCCAGTGATGTCGATCTGGCAATTAGCCTCATTCTTTTGTATCTTTAGATTAATTTACAATATTATCCCAAATTATAGGTCTACAAAGTGAGTATGTATACTGAAATACAAGGTCACATTATAATACCTTTTTTTTTTTTTTTTTTTTTTTTACAAGACTGACATTTTTTGATGTCCTTGTTTGGATATTTTTATTCAATATTGGATACTTAGTGAACCCAAGAAAAATAGCATGTGAACTTCAGTGATATTTATGAACAGAGTTCTCTTTAATTAGAGCAAGCCTGGAAAGTATAACGTGAAGGGTACACAGTGGTATATCCTTTCTTCAGAATATCTCTCCTGTTGGCCCTACCTTAGGGCATAAAATTAATTTATTCTTAAGGCCTTGAAAGCTACTGCTAGAAGAAAAATGTTACCTGTGAAAAATACAGCACTGCTTTCACATTAGAATTCAACTGTTTTGTTGATAACTTTTTGGTCACTACTATCTGTCTACCTGCAGACCGCATTTGACCTAATTTCCAGGGCTCAAAAAAATGCAACAAGTGATATTTATAAATTAAGCAAAAAAAAAAAAAAGTCATTATCTCTTTGTTTAAGGATACATTTATATATATGTTCTTTAAGATCTTTATTTTCCAGAAAATATCTTAAAATAATTCCTTCCATATTACTTTGAATTCAATAAACTATTTTGTTGAGTTTAATAGTGAAGTGACTATTTAGACTTAATACATTGAAATAATTATTAGTTTTCCTCGTAAAGAAATGGTCAGATTGTGTCTTCCATGGTAGGCAGAGCTACTGGTGAAGGTTTACAATGAATGCCTGATTTGAGCACTTTAGTTTTGTGTTGTAGAATATTATGCCAAATTAAAGGAAGAGTTGACTATAATCCTCTTGTTTTCTGTGTAAACTTTGTAAATGGGGCTTTACCTACTTTTCTTCCTTTATAATATGTGACCTTGTCAACAGATAAATATTCCATGCTTTTTTAATGAAATTATTTAATAAACAAAACATCAAAATTTATATGTGGTTCCATATAATGGGAAGAGCTTATTATACTGTACTGTTGCAAGGAATACTTTATGGATAAAAGAATACATTATATGTTAAAAAAAAAAAAAGATAGCAGGAGGGGAAAAATGAAGGAGGGAATAGGAGGGGGAGACGAACCATGAGAGACTATGGACTCTGAGAAACAAACTGAGGGTTCTAGAGGGGAGGGCGATGGGGGGAGATGGGTTAGCCTGTGATAGGTATTAAAGAGGGCACGTACTGAATGGAGCACTGGGTGTTATATGCAAACAATGAATCATGGAACACTACATCAAAAACTAATGATGTAGGGGCGCCTGGGTGGCTCAGTTGGTTAAGCGACTGCCTTCGGCTCAGGTCATGATCCTGGAGTCCCGGGATCGAGTCCCGCATCGGGCTCCCTGTTCGGCGGGGAGTCTGCTTCTCCCTCTGACCCTACCCCCTCTCATGCTCTCTCTATCTCATTCTCTCTCTCAAATAAATAAATAAAAATTAAAAAAAAAAACAAAAAACTAATGATGTATGGTGATTAACATAACATAATAAAAAAAATCCATTAAAAAAAGAAACACAGTAATTACGTATTATGTGTCAGACAAAGCTGTATTTAATTTTAATATGTTTAATTATATATCAGAATTGTTCAGAGGTATTTTGTGTTCAGGGAGGTACCATTTTAGAGAGGGACAAGGTAAGATTTCTTTAGAATATTCCTTTGCATTTAGTTACCATTCTCATTTAAATACTTCTTCCTTTTAAGATGTCCTTCCTAAAATTTCATCAACCAAATGAGTTTTGTTCTTAGGCTAAGTAGGAAAATAAAATGCTTCATGCATTTATTCATTTTTTCATCCAGATGGTATTTGTTGAATATCTTCCATATGTGAAATGCTGAGGACACTACAATTAACAAGGCATGTGTTTGCACTCAGGAGCTCTCCATCAGGTGCTGAGAGGACAACCAAAGATGACAATCCAGTGTGATAAGAACCATAATAGAGAAATGAACAATCTTGGCTTTTCTAATCACCTGCAGAGATGGGATGGTGAAACTGGAGTGGTGGTAGATACATTTCTAGGACGGCTTCCAAGAGCAACTGAAGCATGAGTAGTCTTGAAGAATAAAGTACAAGATCATCAGGGTAGAGGAAAGAAGTTCCAAATACAGGCAGGGATCAGTAAATTTAAAAAACAGAATCATAAAAAAAGCATAGTCTATCCAGGGGACTAAAGTAGTTTAGGATGGCTGAATGTGAGATGCTTTAGGGGAACATGGATAGATACATGATGAAAGGCATGGTATAGACCAAGTAATGAAGGGGCTTATAGATTATACCAAGGACTTTAATTATCACCTAAAAGGCCATGACAACCACTGAAGAATCTTGAGCAAAAAGTTGGGAGTTGGATTGTAGAAAGCTTATTTTAGCATAAGAGTTGTGGAGAATGGTGAGGTGGCCAGATTGGAGACAGAACTATTAGTCAGAATACTTTAATGAATGGTGAGAATCTGTTCTAGGGCAGTTAGAGTGGGCATGTTAAAAAAGGAGACATCATAGTTGAGATGCTTAGGTGTCAAACAGGACCTTATTAACTGATGTGGAGGCAAGCAGGGTAAGAAAGTTTTCTAGGATATGGCCTTATTTTTACTTTGACTTTTTTCTGGTAAATGAAAATTATAATAGGAAAAATAGGTTTGTTGAAGACTGCAGAGAAGATAGAGCTCAACCACATAGTACATGTTGACTCTGAACTATCCTCAGGACATTCTGACCAATGGCTATGACTGTAGAGGGGAGGAAAACCTATGGAGTAAGAACAGACCATAGAGTTGAATTTCCTATGTCTGAGTCCTAGATCTATTTACTAGCTAGGGTATACTTGGAGAAATACTCAACCTATGTAAGCCTCAGTTTCCCCATATGTAAATAATTTTTATAAACACTAAATGAAATATTTCATAGTAAATGCATTCCAGGGCATGGCATATAATATACTCAATAGATACTGCTGCTGTTATTATCACTATAAAAATAGGCAATATTTGAGTCTTATGTTCAAGAGAAATAAGTGAACTAGAGAGATGGATTTAGAGCTGTGGATTTGAGAGTTATCAGCATGAATGATTTTACTTTTTCATCCAGTTATCTGCTGTTGCAGTCTTGCTACCATAATCACTGCTTAACAAACTCAAAATTGTTGAGTCTTCAAATCAGCTGTGTATCTCTTCTGGTCTTGGCTCTTTTATATTTCTGTAATCAACTGTGGGTTGCTGATTTGGTATGGGTTGTCTCATATGTTGGAAGGCTGGCCAGATGTTTACTTGTTTAGAATGGCCTCAGTTATTTTTTGTATGTGTCAAAAATTTCCCCAGCAAATTTCAGTATGTTCTCATGGAGAGGCAGATGTACAAGAGTAGACAAACCCAGTTATATATAAAAATACATATACATTCTTATTAAGCCTTTGCTTGAATGATGATTAATAACATCCCTTTGCTTATGCTATAAGAAGTCACATGGTTGATCTCAGTCACACTAAGAGAGGACTACAATGTTAGAGGACAAAGGGGCATTGATATGGAGTATAAGACATTGAGACTATTCAATCAATCAGTCATTCTATTTATTGACCTAGAGCCATGAACTCACACTGTGACCATAAGGTAAAACTAGATTTCTCCTTTTCATATATTGGACTCTTTCTATTCCATGGTTTCTCCTCCCTCCCTGCAGCTGCTCTGTGTGAGCTGTTACCTTTTCATGTACTTCATGGAAGGTTTCTATATCAGATTTCTGAAGTGGAACCACTTTAAGACTTCCTGCGTTAAAGGCAACAGACAAAATACTGTTTTGATAAAAATGGTTACTAGCCTTGAATCATTCCATAAATATTTATTGAGCATTTTTAATCTTTTAGATCCTGTTTTGGGTGCTAGGAATAGTGGTAAATAAGTTAGACCTATTCCTTTACCTTATGAACTTAGATTCTACTAGGGAAAACAGACAATCAACAGTTAACCAAAAAACATAAGAGATTTTTGAGCATGGTATAGCATAGGAAAAAGATAAGGCAGAAGACAGAATGAGTTTATCAAGAATGATTTAGAGTGGTAGGAACACTAAATAGGGTAGTTAGGAAGGTCTTTCCCAGAGAGATAGGTCTTGAGCTGAAACATCTGGGAGGAGCTCTCAGTCATGTGAGATCTGGGGAGAGTATTCTAGGTGGAGGTAGTAAAAAGTACTGAAGGCCTGGGGTGGAAATAAGCTTTAGTTCATTGGAATATCAAGAAAATCAGACTGCTGAGGAAGACACTTGGAGCTTTGTGTGCCAAAATGTGGTAGCATTTGGAGCTCGTTGCAAAGCAAAGGGAAGCCATTGGAGAGTTTTAAGCAGGAGAGTAACAAGCTATAATTTTTGAGCACTTAAGATAATTGGGATATTTTAATGGCTATACTTAACGTCTCCTGGTCCAGAACCCTCATCTGCCTAGAGCAATGACTCATGCAAGTGAATCCTGTTGGTACAGTGATTTTTCCCAATCACTGCCCAGTTTAAAATTTAGTTTGTCCTGATAAACTGTTGTGACAAATGAAAGTGTAATTGCAATCTTAGTTACTATACACAATGTAATAATTTTTCTCCATCTCTTCCTCATCAGAAAATTCCAAGGAGTTTATATTTCACCTACCACCTAAAGAGTAAGAATTATTCACATGGAGCATAGGAAGGTAGGAGGAAATTGAAAAGTTTTCTAGTTGATGTGTAGCCAGTTCACAGCCAGCCCTGTCTCCTGATTCTATTCTGCATCCCCTCTGAAGCCCCTCCACAGTTCCCTGCTATTGGGAAGATCACACTCTTTCTTCAATTATTCATTCTCCAGCAATAGGTCTATTCTTAATTTTCAGCTGATATGACCTATTGGCTCCACTGAGGGGTTTCTTGATGGACAGGGGGAGGGGAAAGGGATAGTGGAGAGGAGGGACTTGCAAACTTACTGTCCTCCATGGCCTACTCTATCTTACTGAAAACCTAGGAATTACTATAAACAGCTGCTCTACAAGAAATTGAGTTAGTTTTAATATTTTGTCTTCCTTCTCTGCTTGTCTCCTGTTGTTCAGCAGCTTATCCTGTGCTCAGTGATTCACAATGGCAAACTAGCCCTAGTCCCTATGTTTAGAACCATTCCCTAACCCCAATTCAAGAACAGATATCTAGTGGTGGGGAGAATATCTTCAAGGGAAGATTCATGTACAAACCAGATCTCCCAATGAAAAGGGTAATGCATCAAGGAACACTATGGTGCTAACAATGTGACTCTTCCCTAGGGGAAAAAGCAAAAAAATTCTAATGTTCCAGAAAGACTCTTTCCTTCTAGAGAAACCTTTTCCATCCAGAGGCTTTTAACCATCTCCTCTTGCAGGTAGGAGAGGACCAGAATTTTTTTTTTTTTTTCCAGTTTTATCAATGGACCCTTACTAACTCTAGATAATACATAAATTCAATTTAGCCGTCTGCATTTTTTGTTCACTGAAGACTAGGCTAGGAATTGTCAGAAGGGAGGAATGCACAAATACTCCAGGTGTTGTTCCATTACATATGATTTTTTAAAGTATAGCTTTTTATGCTATATAAAGAACAGATTGGGGTGCCTGGATAGCTCAGGTCCTGATCCCAGGGTCCTGAGATCGAGAGCCCCACACTGGGCTCCCTGGCAGGGAGTCTGTTTTTCCCTCTGCCCCGCCCCCCAGCTCTTGCTTACCACGTGCTCTCTTGAATAAATAAAATCTTTAAAAAGAACAGATTATGGAGTGGTGACATGGGTGGGTGGAGGTGGAAAGGCACATGTAGAAGCAAGAAGAGGTGTTAGGAGGCCATTATGGATAATTCAGTAAAAGAATAAATTGGATGAATCAAAAGCATATGGGACACCTGGCTGGCTCAGTTGGTGGAGTATGCAACTCTTGATCTTGGGGTTGTGGGTTCTAGCCCCACATTGGGTGTAGAAACTACTTAAAGATAAAATCTTAAAAAATGCCATGTTGTATTTTCTTCCATAGAGTGCCTAGCAGAGAAATAGGCATTAGAATGTTTCTTCTATGTTGGCTTATCACTTTTGAGGGAATATCTGATGCTTATCTAAGCTTTTTGGCTGTACCTGGAGGAAGAACAAGGAACCCAGTGCTGGAAAAAGTTACAGCATTTTAGAGGTATCTGGAACATTAAGTTTATTGCAGATTTATACGATCTAGTAAAAATATTAACATGAAATGGTTTTAAGTAAGACATTTCTTCATGGGCCTTTGAAATTTCTGACTAGGCATTTAATGGTTGAATTTTATTATTGGTTTAAATAGGATATAAAGTCTGAAAGAAAAGTGCATGAATCTAGAATCGGAGATATAAATATATAAGCAATAGCTAGTTAGCAACTTGAAATAGATGGACTTAGCAAACTTTAATACTTTTTGAACAGTCTTTTAAAATTCTATTGTGTTTTTTAGGAAAAATTATGGGTATTTTAAAGACAATCTCAGTTGATTTTTTTTCATCATTAAAGAAAAAATACCAAGACAAATGGAAGGTCATATTTTCTCTATTTTATTAACCTTACAAAATGTCATATAATTTTAGGAGGCAAAATCTGAGAATAATAAAATAGAATAATAAATCTGAGAATAATAAAAATTTTGCCTTTATAAAAATGCATAGAAAATGTGATTATTTTAACCTGAACTGATGCATTGTGTCAGTGTTCTAATAGTATTGCCACCAGATTCGCCTAACAGTTTGGTGTCAAATTCAGATTTTTAGTATACATGTTCAGTGAGCAATGAATTTAAGGTCAAACTTCATTAGCAATGAATACTGGTATCCATGCAATTTGTCTCTTTCTCTCTCTCACTCTCTCTCTTTCTCTCTCACTCTCACTCTTTCTCTCCTACTTTCTTTCTCTCTCACTCTCTCCTAAAAGCCCTGGCAGGGTCCATTAGAAACAGAACTTTATTGACCTGTTATATATATTTTCATACTACATATAATTCAGTTTAACAAATTCTCTTCATTCTCCAATCTCACTTCCATTGGTATCTTACTCTCTTCTTATAATATAAAAATACACAGCAAGTTAGAATAACTCAAGTGTAGAGATTCGAGCTGAGTGGTGTGACTGATCATAATTGAGCTGAATTATGAAGTTAGTACTCCAGAAATTTCCTTTGGTTAAAGTGGGGGTAGAGATCTTAGTGCTTTATGCACTGGACCTCTTGCTCAGACTCTTTTGGGAGGCTGAGTCCTTAAGATTATACCTTTCCTGAGATCACAAATGGTACTGGAGGTAAAAGTGTGGCTGTCAGCAATAATGTAGATTTATTCATTGGGTGAATAAACAGGTCTGTTTGTTGTACCTTCACCAATTGTTAAGCACTACTTTGTCCTCCCTACCATCAGTCTGCAATAAATACAGATGAGTTTACTATATATGGCTTAGAAGGCTAATATACCTGGCTGTTGTTTCTATTTGTTTGCAAACACAGTTCCTCCAGAGCTTTGCAATTCAAAGTATGGTCCATGGAAGGCAGCATCAGCCTTGCATGACCTGGGAGCTTTTAAGAAATGGAGAATCTCAGGCACTGCCTCAAACCTACTGAATTTAATAAGATTCTTAGATTTTACTGTATATTAACATTTTAGAATCTCTAGAATAGCAGCTCTCAATAGGAGTTGCACACTAGAATCTTCTTTCAAAAACATATAAAAACTGGTGTTCTCCCTCAGGTCAATTAAGTCAAAATATGTAGGATGGACTCTAGGCATTGGCATAAAAAAAATAACTTCTGCGGTTGAAGTTCTCTGGGGCTAGGAGTCACTAGATGGCTTCCAGCCCAGGAGTTTCAACATGGAAAGAAACAATTCCAGAGACCTTACATGGTACATTCCATCTTTCCCCACTGATAAAGTATGGGAACAGGAACAAAGGAATTCTACAGGGTAACTCGATTAAATTAGTTAGGTCGGTCTCCTTCCTGGAAGAGGGGCTGGCTCAGTCACCTATGCCAATCAAGGCACTCTGAATAAGAGCCAAAAGTTGAATTGGCTCTCATGTGCTGGATTCCCATCTTTGGAGTCAGTAATTCAAGATGATATGATCTGGGTGTCATAAGGCTCCTGTAACACATGTTTTTGAGGCTCTACTCTGGCAGAGAGGAGATAGTACAGAAGGAATCTGAGGCACAGGAGTGCAGCAACAATACCAGAAGCTTAGTTACTTTTGTAATCACAACTCTGAGAGGTCCAAGCTCCCACTCTAAAATATCTAACTTTTTTCACTAAACTCTAAATCATGAGATCCACTCTCCTGGATTTACTTAAGCTGTCCATTTTCCTTGCTGAATATTAACCAACAGAATTTTCATTCCTGATCTACACAGTCTACTTCAGAAAACAGGGAATAGAAAATTAACCTTGCCTATGCATCTTATTGCTTACCAACCTGAGTGTCTGTAATATACTAAACCTGTGTTGACTTTCAGAAGGCCAGGCAGTCTCACTTTCATTCTGTTTTTTCTGCTAGAAATTTAGAATGAAGTCTTGTTTTTCCTTTTGCTGTTCCACTTTGGTAGTCTTTATTTAAGAACTCTCTGGTCAGTCTTGTGGCTACCTTGCTGATGCTGCATTCCAGTTGTTTTTTTTTTAAATTTTTTAATTTACTATTTTTAGAAAACCTTTGCACAGGTAGAGTGAAATTAGGCTGTTGGGAGGAGGCTTCAAATTATTGACATTGAAGGGATTAATTGATGTTTGCCCAAATGTTTTATGTTAGGCCAAAAGCTTTGAGAGGAACAGTGTTTTGAAACAATTTGTTTAGGAAAAATAAGGTACATCAGAGGGTTAGGGAAGAAGGCAGAGTAGGAAGCACCAGGAATCTATCTTTCCACCCAGACAGCAATTGAACTAGAAGAATCTGTTTGATGTAAATAGTTTGGACTCTGGAATCTATCGAAGGCTTAAAACTCCTAGGGGAAACAGAAAAGTATGGCCCATTCAAAGGAAAAACAATTCAACAAACTATTTCTGAATAACACCCAATGGTAGATCTACTAGACAAAGACTTTAAAACAGTAGTCTTAAAGATGCTTAAGGCAACTATGGTAGGTGTGGAGAAAGTCAAGAAAACAGTGTACTCCATGAGTATATCTTATAGTACATTCAGCCTCTTGGATGGTTATAGTTATGTCTTCCATCAAATTTGGGAAGTTTTCCATCATTATTTCTTCAGGAAGGCCTCCATGCTAAATTGGAGTTAATTTTGGTCAATTTTAGCTACCTATCTCCCACTCTCAGCGTTATGGTAGGAAGCTGAGCATATGTTCCTGGAGCAACCTGCACACACACAGGTTGTAGAAACCAGGATGGACAAAAAGGACCCATCCTCCAAATATTGGGGATCTGTGCTGTGACCCCTAAGGGCTGCTTCTGATCACAGAGGTTCAAAGAGTGTGATGGCTATTGATGTTGGACCTTCTTCCATTGTTGCAAGCCCCTCCCCTCAGGCAGGAGTGATCTCTAGGGTATTTAAAGGGCTAACATCCTTTTTTCTCCTCCTCCTTCATTTTTCTCTTTTTCCCCTTTTGGGAACCAGATATTAAAGACTAAGGCATTAGAAGGCAACTGCATATACAAGCGAAATTAGAAAGTGACCATACATGCCCAGGGAAAGGTACAGGTTCAGAAAAGTCCTAGGAAGACTTTAAGTTTACACCTTAGGCTGATATTATCTCAGACAGCCTGTAACAAACAGTAAATACTGGGGAATGGGGAGAATATGATTTCCAGAGTTACCACATTATTAGATTCAAATATCCAGTTTTCAATAAAATTCACAAGGCATACAAAGAAATGCTCCAGGGAGTCCTGCAGGATGAAATGATTAAAGGACACTAGACAGTATGTCTATGTCCATACTACTCAGAGCCATATGAAGAAGTGTCTCCATAAAGGTAAATACATGGACATCTATAAAAGCTAGAATTGTAACAATGAATTTTAACTCCATTTCTTGTTTTCTACATGATTTAAGATAATAATACATCTTAAAATGGTCTAAAAGCTATCGTTGTAACTTGAGTTTTTGCTCTACATTTTATTCTCTACATAGTTTGAGACCTTTAAAAAAAATTAGCTTCTGTTTTAGAATGTAGACTATATAAGATGTAATTTTGTGACAACAACAACCAAAAGATGCATGCAAAGAGCTGTGAAAGGAGCAGTTTTTGTATATTACTGAAGTTAAGCTGGCATGAATTTAAATTTGAGTGTTATAACTTTAGGGTGTTAAATGTAATCTCCATGGTAACCACAGAGATAATAGTTAGATAATATATACAAAAGGACACGAGAAAGGAATTTAAACATCACAGTGTTAAAAAAAAAAAAAAAAAATCATCTAAACCCAAAAGATAGTAATGCAGGAAATGAAGGACAGAAAATCTATAAGGCATATAGAAAACAAGTAGCAAAATGACAAAAGTTAGTTCTTGCTTATCAGTAATTACTTTTTTATTGAAGTAAGAATAACATACAGTGTTATATTAGTTTCATGTGTATATCAGCAATTAAATGTAAATATATTAAAATTTCCAAATCAAAAGACAAATATTTACAGAACAGATAAAGAAGGTTCAACCATATGCTGTTCACAATAGACATTAGATCCAAAGACACCAATAGATTGAAAGTGACTCAATGGCAAAGATACTCCATGCAAATAGTAACCAAAAGAAATCAGGCATGGCTATCCTAATATCAGATAAGATAGGCTTTGAGTTAAAAAAGAAATGTTAGAAGAAGGTTATTGTATAAATAAGTTTCAAAGCAGCAAGAAGATAAAACATTTATGTACCTGATAATGACCATCAAAATATATGTAGCAAAAACAGAATTGAAAGGAGAAATAGACAGTTCTACAGTAGTAATAGGAGACTTCAGTACTTCATATCAGTAATGGATAGAACCACCAGACGGAAGAAATAGGGGACTTAACAAAATAAACCAACTAGATCTAACAAAGAAAAACATTCTGCCCAACAGCAGTGTATATTTTCCTTTCAGGTGCACATGGGACATTTTTCAGGAAAGAACATATGTTAAACCACAAATTAAATCCCAGTAGATTATAAAAGACATTGTACAAAATATCTTCTCTGATCACAGTGGCTGCAGTTTAAAAATCACTAACTGAAATAAAACTAAACTTTGCAAATTTGTGGAAATTAAACACACTCTTAAGCAACTAAGTGTTCGAAGAAATCACAACTGAAGTTAAAAAATACATACAGATGAAAAATGAAATCATCATATGCAAAACATGGGATGCATAGGAGTGTTAAGGGGAAAATTATCACTATAAATGTTTACATTAAACAACAACAAAAAAAAAACCCTAACTTTACACAACAAGGAACTAGAAAAAGAACAAACTAAACCTAAAGCTGACAAAAAGACAATAATAAAGATGAGAGAAGAGATGGAGACTATAAAAAAGTAAAGACAATGAAATCAAAAGTTGGTTCTTGGAAAAGATTAGCAAAATTGACAAAATTTAGCTTGATTTTTAAAGATTTTTTTTGAAGATTTTTTTAAAGATTTAAAAAAGACATTACTAAAAACAAATGAGGATGGAAACATTACTGATTCTAAAGAAATAAGATTTTAAGAGTATTATGGACAATTGGATGACTTAGATGAAGTGGACAAATTCCTGGAAACACAGAACTTATCAAGAGTAAATCATGAAGAAATAGAAAATCTGAATAGACCCATAACTAGTAAAAATATTGAATCAGTAATCAAAAATCTCCCAACAAAGAAAGCCCTGGACCTGATGGTTTCATTGGTGAATTCTACCAAACATTTAAGAAGAATTACCATGATTCTTCACAAACTTTTCCAAAAAATTGAGGAGGAAATATTTCCTAACTCACTCTGTGAGACCAGCATTACTCTGATACCAAAGCTAAACAAAGATATTATAAGAAAAGGAAACTACAGGTCCGTATCCCTCATGAACACTGATGCAAAAATCCTCAAAAAATACTAGCAAACTGAATTTAGCAGCTTGTTAAAAGGACTGTACACCATGATCAAGTAGAATTTATTCCTGGTTTTCAAGGATCATTTAACATATGAAAATCAATCAATGGAATATATTAACAGAATAAAGGGAGGATGGAAACACGTGGTCATCTTGATGCACAAAAATCATTTGAAAAAATTCAGCACCATATGATAAAAATACTTGACTGACTAGAAACAGGAGGAAACTACCCAACATGATAAGAGCATATGGAACACCCACAGCAAATATCATACTCAGTGAGGAAAGACTGAAAGCTTTTCCTCTGAGGTCAGAATAAGGCAGATACCCACTCTAACTACTTGTATTAAATATAATATTTGAAGTTTTCTAGTCAGAGCAATTAGGCAAGAAAAATGTATCCAAATTAGAAAGAAAGGAAAAAAAATTTCTTTTCACAGATGACAAAATCTTCTATGTAGAAAATCTTAAAGGTTCCACCAAAAAAAAAAAAAAAGACCTATTAGAACTAATAATTCAGCAAAGTAGGTTACAAAATCAACACACAAGTCAGTTGCATTTCTGTGTACTAACAATAACCTGAAAAGGAAATTACAAAAATAATACAACTTACAATAACATCAAAAGAATAAAATAGTAAGGAATTAACCAAGTAGGTGAAAGACTTGTACATTGAAAACTACAAAACATTGCTGAATGAAATTAAGACATAAATAAAAACATATTCCATGTTAATAGATTAGAAGACTTACTATTATTCAGATATCAAAACTACCCAAACTGATCTACAGATTCAATGTAATCCTTATCAAAAGTTGATTTTTTTTTTTTTTTGCAGACATAGAGAAACCCACCCTAAAATACATACGGAATCTCAAGAGCTTCTATAACCATCTTGAAGGAAAAGAACAAAAAACAAACAAAAAAATGAAAGAACTCACACTTACTGATTTCAAAACTTACTACAAAGCTACAGTAATCAAAACAGGGTGATATTGGCATAAAAAAATATGTGAACTAATGAAGAATAGAGAGTTTAGAAATAAATCCTTTCAGGGTGCCTGGGTGGCTCAGTTGGTTAAGCGACTGCCTTCGGCTCAGGTCATGATCCCAGGGTCCTGGGATCGAGTCCCACATCGGGTTCCTGGCTCAGCGGGGAGCCTGCTTCTCCCTCTGACCCTCTCCTCTCTCATGCTGTTTCTCTCTCGCTCGCTCTCTAATGAATAAATAAATA
>NC_138371.1:59294112-59316575 GCF_054177405.1 Leptonychotes weddellii | reverse complement strand
TAGAAACTGAAGATAAATAGAAAGTAAGAAACACATTTGACCCTGATGACAACTTTAATAAGAGCATTTAAGACAAATGACAATAATATAAAACCTAGGATGAGAGGCTGAGTTTTAGAGATTTTGACATGTCAAAATATGCCTGCCTGGTATACTGGTAAGGCAGGAAAGCTAGAGGCCTATTTACTTTGGGCCACTGACCTTCAGAAGAGAAGAGCTGTTATACGCAAACAGTGAATCAATGAACACTACATCAAAAACTAATGATGTGATGTATGGTGATTAACATAATAATAAAAAATATAAAAATTAAAAAAAAAAAAAGAAGAAGAGAAGAGCTGTTAACATTAGAGTTCAGACATACCAAAGCAGGGCTGAGGTGATATAGCTTGAATGAGCTCTCTTTAGAGCTCTACGGAGCAAATTCTGAAAGAACTCAGCCTATGGAAAGCAGGAACTATGGGTAATGGTTTGTATTAAAGGCTTAGTGTACAAAGGGAAGAGGTAATTCTGAGTGTAGACAGGTATCAACCATTCATATTTGTCTTCTGGTCCAGTATCCATTGGAATTATGTCTGAATCTAGGAGTGTTATAGTGAAGAAACAAAGCAGATTCTCTTCCAAGGTGCCTTTCTTTAGGTTGTGGCTTTCATTTTGGTACAAGAGCTTTATAACAGATAAGAAGCATAAGTCATTTCATTTAATCCTTACTGTGAACTCGGAATGAAGTTATTAGTGTCCTTATTTTACACAGGGGAAAATGGGGGCTTTGAGAATTTCTATTAATTTTTAAGATTAAAATAGTAAGAACTGGATTTGGATTTGATTCTGAATCCCATGCTATAGCATTGATTATGCCTGCCCTCAAGAAATGGAGTAAACATGCAAATGGGAAAAGATTTTCTTTATGGAGACTTGAAGTTTAAGTCTTAAAAACAACAAGAAGAACACTTATTTGCTGTCCTTTTTTTTTGGTTGTGCAAGAGAGTCGAATATTTTAGGAAAAAAAAGCAATTGGGTTGAAGCTGGGAAAAAAGACATGGTAACTCTGGGGGCAAAGAGACTGGTCTCTACTCTATGGAAAATTTGGGTTTGGGCCTGCATTGAATGGGTTTGGGTCTAGCTGGAAAAGAGAACTGTCCCACTCTGAACTGATGAAACCACTCTTTAGTCTCCCTTTATTTATTTCTACTCCTTTTAGTAAGTTAACATTCTGGTGAAAAACAACAAAAACTATGATGAAGGATAGTTGGAAGAAAGTCAGGCAGGGGCTCCTGCCCTAAGAGGAAATGACTCTGGAAAGAGCCCTCCACCTTTTCCCAAGTGATAGATGACAAAAACCTGATTGGATGACAGGTGCAGGGAGGGTTAATCAGATTAAAACAGCCCTCCAACAAGCCCATAAACCCTTAGACTTAGAAAAATCTGATGTCAACCCTCCCAGGGAGCTCCTTCTTCCTAGGGAGCTCGATACTATCACTTTACTATCTCCCATTAACTTTCCTTTGCTGCCCACCATTTTTCGTCTGGTCTACCTCTTCATTCTCTGAAGTGACGTGACCAAGAACCATAGCACCTAAGGAGAAGGAAATCCTTTAACAACTATACATGTGCTTTTTGCTTGTCAGTCCTAAGCAAGAGACAGACCCAAAGGATTTAATTAAAAGCAAGACATTCTTTGACATTTTAATCCTTTAATATCACTAAGATACCATTAGAATCCCAAACTAAATTTAAAATCATCTATGCTTTTCATTTGAGAATTAATCTTAGAATTTTTATTTTTGTGAATCGGATCTGCTCTAACACACAGTCATTAAACAACAAAATTTTTTATTGCTATATGCTGGGTCTATGGTATTGTGTAGGTAGCTAGCCTCCTTCAAGTGGGCCATGACATCATTTTGTTTTCTTCCAAGTTCTAGAACTATTCTTAATTAAACTATTATATTGTTAGGGTGAGCTGCATGTAATTTGGCATCTTTCTTACAGTTTTAGGGATACATTTGGAGGATGTTTCTAGGCAAGTTCTCTAAATCTCCTTAGAGAACACTTATAATAATCATTTGAAAAATATATTAGAGAAATTGTCATTCAAATATTTTTGTGTATTTTCTACTTTAGGGTTACATTCCATTCTTCTTGTGCTTTCCCACATACAATGACCTATCAAATTTAATAGACAATATTATTAACATCCTCAATGAAAAATTTAAATTCACAAAATAAAATTTTCTAGTTATGTATTTTTATGCTGATGAAAGATAACGGTATTATGATTTTTTAAATGTAATTCTGGTTTTAACGTGCACTACTATAAAGAGAATATGGAAAAAAATGGTATGGTTATGATCTTAGACAAAATGCTGTTGTCTCCTTTGTCTGCAGGTCAGAATTAACAATTTTGACTGCCAAGAGAAATAAGGATCTTCCAGTTACTGCTTGTTCTTCTTTCCTCCTTACTCCATAGAAAACAGATTTTACTTTTTTTTTTTTTAAAGAATTTATTTATTTATTTATTTGACAGAGAGAGAGACACAGCAAGAGAGGGAACACAAGCAGGGGGAGTGGGAGAGGGAGAACCAGGCTTCCCGTGGAGCAGGGCGCCCGATGTGGGGCTTGATCCCAGGAACCTGGGATCATGACCTGAGCCGAAAGCAGACACTTAACGACTGAGCCACCCAGGCGCCCCCAGATTTTACTTATTTTTAAAACCTAAACTACTTTTATAAATAACAATCAGTTATGAAACTTACTGTCATTTCCAGATGTAAACTTTTTGTTTTAGTCCTTTAAATAGTAACTCTGTGAGCCTCTTTATCAGAATGACTTCTTTCTTTGAGTGGGATGATGGGAATCAACTTGTCTAATATTGCAATATCACACCAACATAAAAATCCTTTCTTGAAGAACTAGGAAGGGTATTTTCTACCTTAATTTTTCCAATGCATACTTTGGTCTGTAATCATTTAAATAAACTATTTCTGGGGCAGAGCATTGAGAGTTCTGAAATTAGCATTTCCTTAGCAGATTATCAACAGAAGTTCTGTGTAATAAAAAATTTACCCTTGTCCAAAAAAAGAAGTTTGGCCTTTGCCTTAGGCTTTTGGGAGGTAACCTCTAAGCCTGTGGGATATCATGCCTGATGGGAGTGTCTGTGTTTGTTTTGGGGCTTTAGATCACTGGATAGTCTTATGGTGGAGGCTAACATCATCAGAAATACCAACAGTGTCACTTAGAGCAGAGACTTTGGGTCATGGGTATCATTGGACCTTCAGAGAATAGCTACATGGGAGGTCGATCAATCATGTCTCCAAAATGGAGCCCTGATAACAACTCTGAACATTGAGGCTTGGGTGAGTGTCCCTGATTGTCAGTATGCTGTATTTATTGTCATGTACTTGTCCATGACTTCATGGGCAGAGGACAGCTGAATCCCTGAATTTGGTACCTTTTCTGAACTCTGCCCTATGTGCTTCTTCCCTCTGCTGATTTTGACTTGTATCCTTTCCCTGTAATACACCATAAATATGAGAATAAAAACTTTTGTAGCATAGTTCCGTGAGTCCTTCTAATGAACTGTAGAACCTAAAGGTGGGCTTGGGAACCCTCAAACTTGCAGTTGGTGTAAGTAGTGAGGATAGTCTTGAGTGGGAATTGCTACCTCTAACCAGACAGTTGGCTAGAACTTTTATGCCTTTATTCTCTTAAATAGAAAAAACTCATGATTCAGCAATGGATTGAAGCCTAAAAAGTACAGTTAATGAATAAAAACTCGGGCATCTTTCTGTGTATGTTTAGGTGTATGTTTGCACATGTAGTTTTCTATATGCTTACTCTCCATATGTTGACTTCAAAAACTTAAGGTAGTGTGATAAACTTACATCTGAAGTTAAAAAACTTAATGTGGTAAGACTTTTACTTTCAGGAAGAGTAGGGTGCAGGATTGGGGGCCGTAATTGACTCACCCATCACTGGAAATTGCATTCTAGAATCTAGATGGTCAGGAGCCGACAAGACAGCCATCATCTGCTCTCACAACTGTGGAGCTAGCCAGTACTCATCCTATCTGCAAAGGATTCTGTCATTAATCACAGGTCTGAAGGGAACCCTTCATTCAATTGTATCCAGATTTTTAGGCGTTTTGCCACTGAGGTTTTGATTCAGTATTACAAAAAAAATACAGAGAAGATGAAATTTTTTGGACTGAAAGAGACCTCAGTTTGAGTTCCAGCTTTGTCTTTAATTAGCTGTGAAAACAGGCAAGCTGTTTTAACCTCTTTGGGCCTTAATTTCTATTAAAAAAAAAAAAAAGTTGAACTAGAATATCTTTTAGACCCCACATGGCTTTCAAATGAGATGATGTTTAAGTAGTTTTAAAAAATTAGCTTCTAAACATAGGTCAGATTTCCAAACTTGAGAGGCCAGAGGCACGAATCCTGGTGTTCTCTCTGTGCCTGCTAAGCTAAGAAATAAAAGTAAACTGCTTTTCTCCCTCCAGAAACAGGTGCAGTCTGGCATCTCTCTTCATACAAACTTAAGTTTTTGCATTGTGAATAAGTTTAGAAAATACTTTTACCAAATGTTCATTGCATGCCTGCTTTTCTGTCATTTAGGGAGTATATTTTTAATTAACATAATATTTTTATTTTGCAGTACAGATTGTTTTAACAAATTCCGTAGCCTTAATTTATAAGAACTGCATTTTTAAATTATTTATGATTAAAATCTGTTACTAATTGTAATGTTTTTATGATACTTGTACTTCATTACAATTCTGTCTCTCCTTAGCATTTCCAAAGCATCAAGTCATTTTGTGATCTATATCAGGCCGTTAATATGTGTCATCATAGGGTGGGATAGAACGTAGAGGAGAGTAATTGGGGTCAGGGAAAGAAAGGAGAGGAAGAAACAAGAAAAAAAATACAAGAATAAATAACTTCAACCTAAATAAGAAGTACCTTGATGGTATCATTTCATTTATGTAAAATGTGTGACTGTAAGTGTGCATGCACATAATTAGAAAAACATGTTTTAAATGAATGTCTCTATACTGATATGTGAAAATAGCTACTTAAAATGAAACATGAAAGACAGGTTACAGATGAAGGTATAATGTGTGAGTCAATTCTGAAAACAAACACCTGTGTGGGTGTATATATTTCGGTGTGTGTTTGGATGAGCAAGAGAAAAATGAAAGTGCAAGTGCCAGGCTACTAATATGGATTTTGCAAGGCAAATAGGCCTTAGTGGCTGGGTTGGGAAGAGATGATAATCTCTTGCTCTACCCAATTCCGAATTTTTTCATTTGATTTAATGTATACAGACCTTTTGTAATTTGAAAACATCAAATTAGATGTAGAAATCTAAACTGGTGGTATTTATTTTTAATATACAAAGGACTATACATTGATGAATCTGCACTACTGCATTTGTGTACTTAGCTAAATACTCAATTTATAAAACATTTTTTTTAAAGATTTTATTTATTTATTTGAGAGAGAGAATGAGATAGAGAGAGAGAGAGCATGAGAGGGGGAGGGTCAGAGGGAGAAGCAGACTCCCCGCCGAGCAGGGAGCCCGATGCGGGACTCGATTCCGGGACTCCAGGATCATGACCTGAGCCCAAGGCAGTCGCTTAACCAACTGAGCCACCCAGGCGCCCCAAAACATTTTTCATAAAACTGAAAATTTTCTTGCATTTTTATCCATGTTCAAATGCTTAAATTTATTGAACTACTAAAACTATAATTCCATTGAATATTTCAAACATTTTAGACAGCAGGCAAAGCATACACAAACACAAACATTAATGGACTGATACTCATTGTATTCAAAATCCTTGCCAGTACATATTTAATGCTTGTTTTTAAGTATTTTTTAGCTTAGTTGACTAAACGAAATTGGGTGTGTGATCAACTACAATTTCTAGAACTTTTCTCATGAATTCCTGTTAGATGAAGTCTGACCATTCTCCCCTTGACAAGTAACTTGTATTTCTAATTAAAAAATAGCTCATATTTATTAATATTGAGATAATATAATTACCCTTGTATCCACATGGCAGATTAATACCTAATTTTCTAGACTTTTCATTTGTATATATACTTTTTACTAAAATGAGATCATAATTCACATATTTTAAACTGAATTATTCTTAGTGTACATGTTCAGATATTTTTTTTTTTTTTTAAAGATTTTATTTATTTATTTGACAGAGAGATAGCGAGAGCAGGAACACAAGCAGGGGGAGTGGGAGAAGGAGAAGCAGGCTTCCCGCGGAGCAGGGAGCCCGATGTGGGGCTCGATCCCAGGACCCTGGGATCATGACCTGAGCCGAAGGCAGACGCTTAACGACTGAGCCACCCAGGCGCCCGTTGTTCAGATATTCTTAATAAATAAGACAATATATTTTACTATGAAGGTTTAGAATAATTTATTTATTTATTTATTTATTTTTAGAGATTTTATTTATTTGACAGAGAGACAGCGAGAGAGGGAACACAAGCAGGGGGACTCGGGGAGGGAGAAGCAGGCTTCTGCTGAGCAGGGAGCCTTATGTGAGGCTAGATTCCAGGATCCTGGGATCATGACCTGAGCTGACGAGAGACGCTTAACGACTGAGCCACCCAGGCGCCCCCTAGAATAATTTAACACAATTTACTTAACCAGTCATCAGCAATTCGAAATATAGGTTATTTACAATTCATTCTGAACTTAATGGTATTGCATTAAACAATGTACATAAATTTATGGGATATCCATAATTTCCTTGGTATAAGGACTTGTTGCATCAAGGAATATAAAATATACAGTACTGCTAATAGGTATTATAAGTAGATACATTTAAATGTAAAAACTTAAGCATTTTTGGTTTTTCAGAGGTGGGGAAGAATTTCATACACCACTGGTGAAAGTGTAAATTGACATAGCATTTTTGGATGATGATTTAATTATATCTACCAAACAAGGAAAAGAACAGTCAGTTATAAGTTCTTTTTTCTGTCAAATTTATAGCCTTTTTCTTTTGGCCTAAAGGAAAAAATCAAATGCATTTTTTTCCTCCTGTTCTGTTGAAATTTTTTTTAATCCTGAATCTGTTCCCAACATCAGAGCCATAGTCTTCACTTTGTCCGTTTAATGAGTAGATCTTCTGAGTCTCTATTTACAATGAGTAGATTATGAAACTTTGAACAAGATATGCCAAATATAAATTAAAGTTGTGAACTGCTAAGGTATTATTTTTCTCTTTAACTTTTGACCCCCTTCATCCATTTCTCCCACCCCCCACCTCTGGCAACCATTAATCTGTTCTCTATTAACTTGTTATTGTTTTTGATTCCACATATAAGAGAGCATGTGGTACTTGCCTTTCTGTGTCTGACTTACGTAGCATAATGCGCTTGAAGTCCATCATGTTGTCACAAATGGCAAGATTTCGTTCCTTATATCTTTGTGTGTATATGCATATAGCCACAATTTCTTTATCCATTCATCTATTGATGGACACTTAGATTGTCTCCATATCTTTTTTTTTTTTTTAAAGATTTTATTTATTTATTTATTAGAGAGCGAGAGAGAAACAGCATGAGAGAGGAGAGGGTCAGAGGGAGAAGCAGGCTCCCCGCTGAGCCGGGAGCCCGATGTGGGACTCGATCCCAGGACCCTGGGATCATGACCTGAGCCGAAGGCAGTCGCTTAACCAACTGAGCCACCCAGGCGTCCCTAGGTTGTCTCCATATCTTGATGATTGTAAATAATGCTGCAATGAACAAAGAGGTGCGTATTTTTTTTTTTTTTTTTTTAGTGTTTTCATTTTCTTGGGATAAATATCCAGAAGTAGAGTTGCTGGATCATATTGGAGTTCTATTTTTAATTTTTTGAGGAACCTCCAAACTATTTTCCATAGTGGCTGCACCAAATTTACATTCCTATCAACAATACATAAGAGTTTCCTTTTCTCCTCATCCTCCCACCAATATTTGTCTTTCTTGTCTTTTGAAAATAGCCATTTTGACAGGTGTGAAGTGATATCTCATGGTGGTTTTGATTTGCATTTTCCTGATGGTGTGTGATATTGAACATCTTTTCATGTACCCTGTGGTCTTCTGCATGTCTTCTTTGGAAAGATTCTATTCAGATTTTCTGCTCATTCTTTAATCAGAGTGTTTTTTCACTATAGAGTTGTATGAGTTCTTCATATATTTTAGATATTTTCTTATAAGATACATGATTTGCAAATATTTTCTCCCATTCAGTAGATTCTTTTCCTTTTGTTGATGGTTTCCTTTACTGAACAGAAGCTTTTTAGTTTGATATAATCCTATTTACTTATTTTTGGTTTTGTTGCTTCTGCTTTTGGTGTCAGATTAAAAAAAATATCACCAAGGCCTATGTCAAGGAGATTACTGCCTGTTTTCTTCGATGAGTTCTGTGTTTCCAGGTCTTACATTCAAGTCTTTAATCCATTTTGAGTTGATCTTTAAATGTGGTATAAGATAGTGATCAAGTTTTATTCTTTTGCAAGTGGCTGTCCAGTTTTCCCTACATCATTTAATGAAGAGACTTCCCTTTCCTCCTTTTTGCATTATTGGTTCCTTTGTCCTAAATTGACTGTATATGTGTAAGTTTATTTTTGGGCTCTCTGTTCTGTTCCATTGATCTATGTTTTTATGCTAATACCATACCATTTTATTTTTATTTTCTTATATTTTTTTAAAGATTTTATTTGTCAGAGAGAGAGTGTGAGAGCACGCACAAGCAGGGGTAACGGCAGAGGGAGAAAGAGAAGCAGACTCCCCACAAAGCAAAGAGCCTGATGTGGGACTCCATCCTGGGACCCTGGGATAATGACTTGAGGTGAAGGCAGATGCTTAACCAACTGAGCCACCCAGGTGTCCCAAAACCATACCATTTTAATTACTATAGCTTTGTAGTATAGTTTGAAATCAGGGAGCCTGATGGTCTCTAGCTTTGCTCTCCTTTCTCAGGATTGCCTTGGGTATTTGGGGTCTTTTTGTGGTTCCATACAAACTTAAGAATTGTTTGTTCAGTTTCTTTGAAAAATGTCATTGGAATTTTGACATGGCTTGCACTGAATTTGTAGATTGCTTTGGAGAGTATGAACATTGTAATAATATTGAATCATCCAATCCATGAGCTTAAAATATCTTTACTTGTGTCATCTTTAATTTCATTCATTGAGGTCTTATAGCTTTCAATATAAAAGTCTTTCATCTCCTTGGTTAAATTTATTCCTAGGTATCTTATTCTTTTTGTTGTAAATGGGATTTTTTAAATTTCTCTTTCTGATAGTTATCCATGTATAGAAAGACAACAGATTTTTGCATATTGATTTTTGTATCGTAGAACTTTACTGAATTCATTTATTCTAAGTTTCTTGATGGAGTCTTTTAAAATTTTCTATGTATAATATTATATCATCTACAAATAGTGACAGTTTTACTTCTTCCTTTACAGTTTGGATGCCTTTTACTTATTTTTCTATACTCAGTTTTTATGCTTTCCTAGGGTTATGGCAATATTTATTTTTTTATTGTTTTATGGTTTCAGAGCAGAAATATTTTAATATAGTTCATGTATTCAAATAATCTTTTCAGATCAAAAGGGAAAAACAAAAAACAAAAAGCACTGTCTCAGGCCCATCTAACTTATAATATCTAGATTATCAACAGATAGATTCTTTCAGTCCTGGTACCTGGTTGCTTCTTTGGCAGTGAGTCAAATCTTCACCTCTCTTCAGATCTGGCTTCCTGTGTGTATATTGGTAAGACTTCTTTATTTTTATCTGAATTATTACATATTTTAACTTACTATCTTCTCTCTAAAGCATACATTGTATATGTATGATTTGATTATCCAGCATTACATATCCTATGGAATTATTATTGTATAATATTGGTTCACTTTCTTAGCATTATTTTTTTTGAAAGATTTTTTTATTTATTTGACAGAGAGAGAGACAGCCAGAGAGAGAACACAAGCAGGGGGCAGTGGGAGAGGGAGTAGCAGGCTTCCTGCAGAGCAGGGAGCCTGGCATGGGGCTCAATCCCAGGACCCTGGGATCGTGACCCGAGCCGAAGGCAGATGCTTAACCATCTGAGCCACCCAGGCACCCCCTTTCTTAGCATTATTAAAATGTTAGGAATGTGTTAGTGTCATTATAAGTTGATGGCCAGCCACAGAATTAATGTCTTAGGTTAATAGCTCAGAATCATTTTCTTATGTCCTATCTATTTAAAACATTTGTCTAATTAATCATTTTGTAATATAATATTGAACTCTTTCCACCTAGTATAATGAGAGACCACTGGTGATGAGCAGTTGCTAGTTTTGCAGGACACTTTGCCTTATGCATAGTTTATTGTATTTACTCTTACTTGTACACAGAAAATGGTATACAACTTATACCTTATAAAAAGACATACACAGGCGCCTGGGTGGCTCAGTTGGTTAAGCGTCTGCCTTTGGCTCAGGTCATGATCCCAGGGTTCTGGGATTAAGTCCCACATTGGGCTCCTTGCTCAGTGGAGGATCTGCTTCTCCCTCTGCCCTTACCCCCTGCTAATAATCTCTCTCTCTCTGTCACTCTCTCTCTCTCAAATAAATAAAATCTTTAAAAATAAAATAAAAAGACATACACTTGGGGGCACTTGGGTGCCTCATTCAGTTATGCATCTCTTGATCTCAGCTCAGGTCTCAATTGCAGGGTCGTGAATTCAAGCCCTGAGTTGTGTTCCACACTGGGCATGGAGCCTACTTGAAAAAGACATACTTAGTAAAAGCAAAATGCCTATGTGTATTAACATTGATGTATTAATTGACATTATTAACAGTGCTATTACTGACATGTATTAGCATTGCCTATGTTTATTGAAATGACTAAAATCTAAAACATATCCTTTAATATATATCCATGTTTTGCATAGCTAAAACCTTTTGTAATTTATATTAGTTATTTCCTTTCAATATGATAATAAATGAAGAGCATTTCACAAGCTCAATGTATTTTTATTCATAATATTAATGAGGATTGTGATTATAGTGGCTCAAATTGTCACAACTGGAACAGCGGTAGCCCCATTAAGTTGTGCGGTTTGTTTTGTTTTTATTTACTGTCACCCCATAATTCCTAAAGCATTCTTGCCTTCTGACAATAATAAAATGTTCTAGGACCAGAGTTCTTCCAAACTACAGAATCAGCTGGACTACTAGGATCTCTCATACCTTTCATAGAAAGAGGCCATAATTTGGAAACTTGGACTTCATCAGATTGGTGGTGGTGGGTCAAGTCCTGCTGCTGCCATCAGCCAGGCTGAAATATAAAGATAATCCTTTTCAATTCCATGTGTTAACACTGAATCCAGGAAAAGGCTCACATGTATGAAAACATAATCAATGGTAGAACTGGAAACATATAATAGAGAAAGGATGGTTATTCAATATATGTTGCTATGACAATTGGCTATCCACAAAATAACTAAAATCAGATCTCAATCTCAAATCATGCGCAAAATAAATGCTATAAAAAGACAAAAATAGGAAAAGTAGCAATTGAAATGATTAGAAGAATATAGATTTTTAAATTTTAATACCCAGCTAAAGAGTGACACAATGTGAGCAAATTATAAAAGATGGATTAGTATATTAAATAAGATCTGTGTGTCAAGGGACACTATCAACAAAGTGAAAAGAATCTGAAAAGACTAGATTGAGAGAGAGAGTATTTCAGTGCATATATCCGAGGGAGGATTAGTATCAAGAATATATACTTAACAACTATATACCATTAAGGAAAGAAAACAATTTGATATAAAAATGGGTGAATATGTAAACAAGCACTTCAAAAAGTAAAATTACATGTTGTCAATATTGACATGGGAAACTACTCAACCTTTTCAGAAATCACAGAAACACACAACAACTAAAAACTAACACCATTCTGTTGGGCAAATCTAAAGAAGTCTGATAATTCCAAGTGTAAGCAGGGAAATGGGGAAATCAAATCTCTTGTGCAGTACTGATAGAGGAGGGAGATATAAGCATGTAAGAATATAGCTTTGAGGAACAATTTTGTGTTCTGCAGTAAAGCTGAATATATAAATACCCAGCAGTTCTGCTTCTCAATATATCAAGCAGAGCAGCATTTTTTATAGTTTTTCATCATCTCTGCATAGACATATACAAGCTAATACAGAAGTTCTGTGGGGGAGGAAAAATAATTTTCCCTTTACCCTTCTGAGTTCCTGGCTGAGACACCCCTATAAAAGTTAAACAGGAGAAAAAAACAGAGAAGTTTAATAAAGTATATCTTCTATATACATGGTAGAGACCAAGGAAAACTGAAAAACTCTTTGAGATGGCCCAAGCTAGCACTTTAACCTCTCCAGCTAAAGATAAAAGATGTTGGGTGTAGGGGAGGCTACTTTGGAGAGGTTACTAGGAAAAGCAAGTAAATAAGGGCAAGGTTGTTATACAGATTTTAGTGGTTGACTTCTCTGTTAAGAAGAGTTTGTAGAGATTTAGTCATCCTTCTTTTCCTGGTACAGAGAGGGGGGGCATCCTAACAAATTGAGATTTCCCTTATAAAAGTCAATGTTTCTTACAGAAATGTAACTCCCGCTCAGTTTGTAAGAGCTTTTTCTATATCTGCTATTTATTAAAAATAATCAGCCTAAAATAATCCTTCTGCCAAAGAGACCTATTTTGGGGTGGCAAATTCTGTTCCCTTTGGTTTCAAGAAACAATTTTTACGCTTGAATTTGTAATGCACTGTTATTCTTTTTTTATTCTGTTTTTAATCTCATCATATCATTGTTATATCCTATCCAGAACTGCACAGACCCCATTGTTTGGTGGTCCAGAATGATTGTACTCCTCTGTGTTCAGGGGACTAGGCTTCACTAAGAAGGCACTCCCAAAATGGCAGAGGTCAGTGTCTATTCCCATGTAAAGCCTCCTAAGGATCAAGTCTGACCAGAAACAGACTGGTTCAGGAATAAGCTATAACACACATCCAGAATCGCTGTCCCCCTTCCTCTATAAGGATATCTTCTTCTGAGAAGATGATTATATTTACCGTACACCCATCTTTTTGGGAAGTTGGTGTAGCTGCACATGATTCGTCCTTCCTGAGTCATTTCAGGGCCTGTATAATCTCTTTCAGAGGGGCTGTTTTTAGTGATTCCAGTGATTTTTCTGACTCCCTTCTGACTACTGTTAAAGAACAAAAGATCAACTGAATAAACTTGAAGTTCTAACTGGCTTATTAAATCATTCATATATCAGGGAATATCCCACGTAGCAAGTAGAGGGGAGCTCTGAGGAGTTGTGCAAAATGGAAGATTTTTATAGGAAGGAGGGCAGGGCAAGTAAGTGACTAGCAAAGGGAAAGAAAGGATTGTTCCAGGCAAGGCCACCTTTCCTTAGGGGGGAGGGGCAGGGGTTTTATTAGGTGGATTACCACATCTTCCTTTGGGGGATAGAAAGGGCCCATGTGACAGATTACCTCATTGGTGCTGATCAGAAAATTCCTGATTGACAGACTAAGACTTAATATTTCTAGGGGAGGTTGAAACTATGGTTAGATTAGGTATTAAGCCCCAGTTTAGTGACTTGGCCTGGCCCAGATGACACCAATTGGGGCCTGTGATTTTCTTTTTAACACTAGAAAAAAGGGAAGAAAAATGTGTGTGTGTGTGCACATGTGTGTAAATATACATACGTAAATATATGTATGTGTATATATAAACAGATGAACGGCAATAAAAAAAAAAATACCCTAGAGAATCTCCACTCTCCTCTGTGTCTGCTCACTTTGGAGTTCCCCACTCAGTGCCTTAATTTCTGCTGAGGTTTTGTTTCCACTGGGGTTTGCTTCTCAGACAGGTTGCTGTGGGTCCCACACTGCAGCTTGGACAGTTGTGTGCAACCATCTCCTCCATTTCTCTACTCCACCTGCAGAGGTTTCCTTCCATTCCGTATTTGCCCACTACCCGCAGAATGACATCTAAGGCAGTGATGAAGCGTTCCTTGTATAATTCAGTATTGTATTATTCAGGTGACATTTCTTGATAAAGCAATTTTATTTTTAAAATTTAAAGGAAGTTAAAAGATTTGACACACATTTATGCATTAAATAATTAATGATAGAAAATGTTCTTATAAATGTTTTGGTTGTTCTTGATCCCAGAATTTAAATGGTATCTTTCTATATTTTAAAATGATTCAATCTGTCTTTGACATAGCAGTCTCTTTTTTTTTTTAAACTTTTTTTTTTGTTTAATTTTATTTATTTATTTGACAGAGAGAGACGCAGCGAGAGAGGGAACACAAGCAGGGGGAGTGGGAGAGGGAGAAGCAGGCTTCCTGCCAAGCAGGGAGCCCGATGTGGGACTCGATCCCAGGACCCTGGAATCATGACCTGAGCCGAAGGCAGATGCTTAATGACTGAGCCACCCAGGCGCCCCGACATAGCAGTCTCTTAAAAAACACTTGCTACAAGACTTTCTTTACCTTCAGAAATACTTGCTTAGATAAATTTTCTGAAAGAATGGGTATTCTCTTTAGGGACTTCAAGTCACTAGAGATTCTGTTTCCTTTTGTGTGTTCTTTTGAGGATTTGTTTCAAGTACATAATACTAACACATCTTTATAGTGTCTTTTTATTTTTGTTATTTTTTTAAAGATATATTTATTTTAGAGAGCGTGCGTAAGTGAGCACAAGAGCACGCAAGTGGCGGGGAGAGAGAGAGAAACTCAAGCAGACTCCCTGCTGAGTGCAGAGCCTGAAGCAGGGCTCCATCTCAGGGTCCTAAGACCCTGAGCTGGAACCAAGAGTTGGACGTTTAACTGACTGAGACACCCAGGTGTCCCTATAGTGTCTTTGTCATTGTTGAAATAACTCTTTAGTTTAAAATTTTCATGTACTCTACGTATCAGTAAAGTAAGTGGAGAGCTAACTACTGACAGCCTCCTATGGGGAAAAAATCTGCAAGAAAACAAACAAACAAAAAAACCCCACAGTAGTGAAGAATAAAATTAATGATGATAGCCTGACCCTGACAAGAAAATGTTTTCATTTCATGTTTTATTTTCTTTAGGTTGTAAACACAATGACTAGATGTGTCAAGCAGGTTGCAATGTTAATAACATTTGTAGATGCATGATTTGCAGCAAACATCTGATTATGGTTGACTTCATTTAAAGCTAAAGCCTTTACAGAAGGCATATTAATATTTGGTGTTTGTTGCTTGGGATGCGTTCTGTTTGTCACAACCAGAGACCTCAGAGGGCCAAGGGAGAGCATTCTAATTAACCCAGGGTGAGGGGCAGTAGTGCAGAACTGTTTTGTGTTCTGTTTTGTCTTCTTTTCTTTTTTCCTTTTAGTAACTGTAATAAAGCATATAACCAGAATTTTGAAACCACAGACAGGGTTCCTCTGGGTGAAAGCTCTGCTAGCATTACCACAAAAGACAGTTATTGCAACTTCTTGGCTTCATGTAATTTGTGTTGTTGGCGTTTCTTGAATTACAACTATCAGGACAGTTTGGGGGCTAGGCTGCCACTCTTAAGGAATTATATATGGCTTGTAGGTCTCTGATGTGATATTAGAGAAATATGCATATATATTTCAGTAATTAATGGTTTAAGGACAGTGAGCAACTTTTGAAAATATATTTTAAGGAAGATCATACACCTATCTTCAATAAGAAAGAATAAAAAACTATGGAAGGAATTCAAGATAGAGCAAATGAATGAATTCTCTAAATTTACTTATTACTTCTGAGTTTTATCGTGAGAAGTGGATAAAAGGAAGTTAAATGAATTAATGATGTAAAGGATCTAATATGGTATCTGACACTTCAGATTGCTTCTCTACAGGCCTTAGTGCAGTTTGATGGAATGAGGAGTCTGGACATCTGTCAGAATGAAGGAAATAGTCTTCTATCCCAACTCTGGCTATCATCCAGTTTGGGCATATCAGACTCAGAACTTTTTCAAGCTGAGTCAGCCAGCCCTTCTTTATAAACCGCTCTGAAGATTCTGATGGGCTTTCTCCTAGGTGAAACTGTAGGCAAAACAAACAAACAAACAAACAAAAAAACCCCAAAACCACCACCTAATGATTCTTCTCCAGAAAACTATTCTGAATCTTTCAATGACTTCTCTAAGTACTCTTTCCTTGTGTGTTTCCACAGTTCTTTTAACTGTTTGGATTATGGGTGTGTCCAGTCATTTTATACCATGGCTGCTTTTCTATAAAGTGAGTGAATATTCCTCTCAGAAAAATATTTTATCATGAAGACAATTTAAATTTATCTTTTCTCTTTCGAGGCAGAGGGAGAGTTTAGGAGACTATATTCAAAGCTACTTTGAGTAGCCCACTTTGTTTTGTTTTGTTGACATTTTCTTAGAATATTTGAACAGGTTCACATTGTGATTCAGTCATCTTATTGAATATGCTATGGGGGAAAGTTCTAGAACAGATGGGATGAATGATTTGATTATTTGCATATTACAAATAAAAAAGTGGAGTTGGTGTTCATGTTGGTTAATTGTGTGTTAACTTGACCAAACTAAGGAATGCCCAGATAGCTGATAAAACTTTATTTCTGGGTATGTCTAGTTTCAGGAAGAGATTAGCATTTGAGTCTGTAGACTTAGTCTGCTGAGGGCTTAAATAGGACGAAAAGTGGAGAAAGTACAAATTTGCTCTATCTGTTTAAGCTGAGACACCCATCTTCTGCTCTCAAACATGAGTACTTATGCTCCTTGGGCCTTCTGACTTGAACCAGAACTTAGACCATTGGCCCCCAGTTCTTGAGCCTTTGGACTTGAATTGACACCATTGACACTTCTGGTTCTGAGGTTTTCACACACTATTAGCTTTCCAGTTTGCAGATGGCAGATTGTGGGACTGCTTAACTTCTGTAATCATGTGAACCAATCCCTGTGGTGAGGTTCCTGTGAGCTATATCTATGTGTTTTTATCTATATCTACATCTAATACTGGTTCTGTTTTTCTGGAGAGTCCTTACTAAAACAGTGTTAAATCCAAGACTGATTTAAAAACAAATATTAATACAAGACTAGTAGTTAAAAGCCACATTTATTTTTTTGTTTTTCTCTGCAAAATTACTTCATGAATATGAACTAGTCATGTCAAGCCTGAGACTAATGTACTCACCTGTAAATGAAGGCATTGTACAAAATGAACTCTAGTGTCCTTTTCAAAACTCTGAAAATCTGGGTTTTATTATATCTTTCTCATTTTTTTACTAATGAAGTAGGAGAGTTGTGGTTGCACAGATCAAGTGAATATTTTCTGATTCATGTTTCTGTAGCTCCAAACATTGGTTATAGTGAGTTTCTTTCTCAAACTCTTGGCTAAATTGCCTCAACATCTGTACTGTTAGAGCTTCCACACCTTCTCAAATCAGAACAGTCCTGAATCTGCATATTCTAGAAGAGCAGTTCAAGTACCTGAATTCCTGATGCCAAATGATATGTGATAACAGGGAGCTTTTCCTTTGGGTCCCGTATCCCTGAATTCATTTTCTTAAAATCTTCTATGTTGTTTTCATCTTGGGCTGAGCTGCTAGTTCTGGTAAAGTTTCTGCTAGGCTAAAGATATCTTTAGTTTTTTTTGACAAGATAGCTATAATACAAAATAATTCTAGAAAATGAGTATTTTATTTTCTGCCTTAACCTTCATGGATCTCTATAATTTTTAAAAATTATGTTTATCATTTATTTAGTACTTTTCTGGCTAATTTTTATTTTTAACAAAGATGAAAATTTTGTTCTTATAAATGTAAAAATGACAGTCATGAATTTCAGTCATTTCTGACTGTTGAAATTTTCCATATATTTCTGAAAAATATTTGGGAAAAAATTTTTCCATATATTTCTGAAAAATATTTCTGAAAAATATTTACATGAAAAAGTAAAAAAAAAAAAAGTTGTCATCTTTACTTACCTGTTTGCCAATATATTGATTCATTTGTTTGCCAGTATTTATTGATAGGCTATTTCTACCAGGTTTGCTACATGATGGAAATATGTCCACTTTTTTTTTGTCTTATCCATTAATAATGTAGAATATAGAATATATATTTTAGAATATTATATTGTATAGAATATAATATATATAGAATATTATATTTTATAGAATATCTATAAAATATAGAATATATTTTGATCCATACTAATTTCCAAGTCTGTCATCTCTGAACTGTGTTTTTAATGATACATAAAGTATACCTACTGTCTAGAAATGGTTTTTTTGGAAATAAAAATGTATCTTGTCATTTAGAAAAATGCAAAACAATCACTGTATTTTTTGTGTTCCAAATAGTGTGAAAAATCAACATTAAATAGCTCTATGTGAGAGGGGTCTATTGATGTTCTGAAAACTGGGCTGCCTTTGATTGTGCTTTCCTAATTGCTTCTCATTGATTATGCCATACCTGTAATGGTTGAAATTGTTGGATAAACACTTTTCTATCGATACAAACAGAAGATGTTGAATTTTTCCTTTTGATTTAATGGGTCAAAAATAAGTGTTTATGGTACATAGACATAAAATGGGGATCTATATACATTTGACAGTTTGTATATATAGCATAGACAATTTATACTAATGGATTATGAAGTGGAGGAAGGAAAGGCAACAGGGAAATGAATTTTACCAATGTGGTCAAGGTCTGGAAAACCCAATCCCTGTTGGCTGGGGTCTGTCTTCCCAGGTAGACAAAAGTCACTCGAATCATTATATCACAAGGTAATGGCTTCACAGTTTCTAAAGTGATTGCTCCTTCCCTCCAGCTTCAATAGTAGCAGCAACAGCAGTTTAGAGGCTCTGGCTCTTTAGAATTCTTGGCATCAGCTCTGTGGGACCCTCCTTTGATGTCCTGTAACTTCACCTCTTTGTCTTTTGTTCCCCCAGGCCTTGGGATGGTGGCTGCTTCTTGGTGTTATTTTATTTGGGTAAACTCAGTGTTAACTTTGGAAGGAAACCTTCCATATGAAGAAGGTTTGACAAAGAAAAGGTCAACTGTTAAAATGCTTTTTACGCTTGCTTTTTGGAATGGCTGTACTTTGCCTGGGACTCTCTGCAGCTGATTATGAAAGCTAGCATGACAAAAATGCTTCAAAATGGAAGAGTGGTAGTCATATATCTCATGGTTTTTCCTTACCAATAAATCTGTCCAAACAACAGTTGGCTTTGTTCTGTAAGAACTATGTCTATTTATTTGCTGTTTGTTTCTCATAATACTACTTGAATATCTCTAGAATAGGCATTGAAGTCTTTCTGTAAATTAATCCCAGTAGCTTTATATCTTGCAGAAAACTCCTAAAGCTTAAGGCATGACAGTAATACAATTATCTACATCCTCAGATGTTATCTTCCTACAAAGAGAATTATTTTTGCTTTTGGCAAGGAGTTCGGGTAAAGAGTGATCACCTAATTCAATCAGGGGTTCTACTGATTTGCAGCTAGGTTTTAATCTTTGTAAGGAAAGATCTACAGGTTCATTTCTAGTTTATCCTTATTAATTGTTAAGGTTCAAGCTATAAGCTTTCAGTATTTATCAGTGACTCATCTCCATAGTGTCTGTGAACTACAGATTTTGTCTCCTCTGCCCTGTATTAACAAAAGGTCTAGGGGCGCCTGGGTGGCTGAGTTGGTTAAGCATCAGCTCTTGATTTCAGTTCAGGTCCTGATCTCAGGGTATTGAGATGGAGCCCCTTGGTGGGCTCTGCCAGGGGTGTGTAGCCTGCTTAAGATTTGATTCTCTCTCTCTCCCTTTCCCTCTGTCTCCCCCGACCCCCATGCACACTTGCTTGCTCTCTCTCAAAAAAAAAGTCATTAACCTTCTCAGCTTCTAATCACCCTTCCTACTCACCCGTTATTAGTTAGATTTTCAGTCTCTTAGTTGCCAGCTGCAAATAGATGAAAAGATGTATCAAATAGTGTGCTCACCTCTAGGTTTCCCTTTCCTTGATTTTGGGCCATCAGGTCCTTGATGTCTTTCTTGGTGGCTCTCTGATGTCTTTAAGTCAATTTTGTTTACTTAGTTGAAGATTTTATCCAGCTTTTTTAGTTTCCTGTTTCAGCAGGTCAGTTGTTTGTTACATAAGAATTTACCATTACTAGTAAAAAGCATAAATCCCATTTATTGATTTAATTTAAGCCAAAGAGCAATCATAAATCCTTCAAGGTACCTGGCCAGTCAAACTGCTATTTGATCCCAAAAAAGCAAAGTGAAGAGATATCATGAGAGTCAGCAAAGACAGATTTTAATAAAACCTTCACTTACTTTTTATTAACTTCTATTCTTCACCTTCAACATGAGAGTAATAAGGATCTCTAAGAATCAAAAGCAAGAGAAGTTGTGGGGAAAACATTTTGTTCATTGTTGCATGTAATTATCATGTTCTTCCAAAAGTTTAATTCCTTGTGATATAGGCTCTACTCATGGGAAGAGTTTGGGGATTGAATGAAACAGAGAAAGGGGTTATATAATCATAAAATCAAAAACTTGAATGGATGCTTTACATCCTTGCTACAAAAATATTTCTAATTTAAAATCAAAAGAATAAGCTATGTCCTGGACAAATCACTGCCTTTTAGGTTTAGGTCAATTAATGTAAATTTAATTAGACCTTTTCATATATGATCTAAAGAACCCAAAGTTCTTTATAGGTTCTTTCTTATAAATGAAAGTTTATAATTGTTACAGATAATTTTTTTTAAGATTTTATTTATTAGAGAGAGAGTGTGTGTGAGAGAGCAAGAGCAGGGGGGCGGGGCAGAGGGAGAAGCAGGATCCCCACCAAGCAAGAAGCCCGATGTGGGACTTGATCCCAGGACCTCAGGGATCATATCCTGAGCTAAAGGCAGTTGCTTAACTGACTGACTGAGCCACCCAGGCACCCCTGGGTAATTTGTATTGAATATTTATTAGTCATATCCATTGGCCAAACTATATTCTAAACACTTCTTTTTATTACTTATTGAATACTTACAACTACCCTTTAACAGAGTTACTGTGTGTATTTCTATTTTATATATGAGAAAATCAAAGTGTAAGTTAAGCAAGTTGTCTAATATTTGTAAATAGTAGAGCCAAGATTTGAATCCTCAAACAAGAGTCTACATTATTTTTTTTAAAGATTTTATCTATTTGACATGGGGAGAGAGAGAGAAAGCAGGGGGAAGTGGGAGAAGCTGGCTCCCTGCCAAGCGGGGAGCCTGATGTGGGGCTCGATCCCAGGACCCTGGGATCATGACCTGAGCCAAAGGCAGAAGCCCAACCAACTGAGCCACCCAGGTGTCCAGGAGTCTACATTCTTAACCATCATTCTATATTGCCTTTGTGTCAAATGATTTAGAAAAAAATAAAGAATAAAGGTGACATCTAAATAGAAATGGTAGAATTTGCAAACTAAATCATCAAGGCGAGACAGATGTCATAATATATATAACAGTTGGTGGGGATTTCTGGTTTTCATTCCATTAATGTTAAGATCAACTGATGTGACTTACTGATGAGTTTAAGTAAGAATTCGTTAAAGCATCTATAACATGTTAATAAGAATAATACTTTATTTAACAGACAAGAGTACAAAGCTTGTTTTTTTTTTAAGTATTATCTAACAAAAGTAGGGAAACTACATAAATGCTTATGCTTCATAGTATGGTTTAAGATTATTAGATTTGATTCAGAGTTTACTCTGATGAAATTGCAAAAATTAGGAGAGAGAAATTGATGAATTTCTGTTGATTTGACAAGACAAAGAAGAGGGGTTATTTTATATAGGAAGACTGTCATAACTTGAAGATTGGATTCTAGATGAGGGTCCCATTAAAACATATATCAACCACTACTACTAGTTAGTTTTCAAAGACACTGTATGGATATAGTAAACCTCTTGCATAAATCATTTATGGTTAAATTATTGTTTTTAGTTGTGAAAAGAATTATAAACGAGTAGTAGAAATTGAGTTTTTATTTTATGTACTTAAACATTTATCTATAGATCATGAATTATGTGCTAGCACAATAACTATCACTAGTAGTTAATCAAGATACGTTTATTTGCTTATATTGTGTAAAAGAAACTGAACTTCGTCCTCTCTAAAACCATCAAAATCCTCACACCAGTCAGAATGGCTAAAATTAACAAGTCAGGAAACGACAGATGTTGGCGGGGATGCGGAGAAAGAGGAACCCTGCTACACTGTTGGTGGGAATGCAAGCTGGTGCAGCCACTCTGGAAAACAGTATGGAGGTTCCTCAAAAAGTTGAAAATAGAGCTACCATATGATCCAGCAATTGCACTACTGGGTATTTACCCCAAAGATACAAAAGTAGGGATCCGAAAGGGTACGTGCACCCCGATGTTTATAGCAGCAATGTCCACAATAGCCAAAC
>NC_138371.1:59249858-59293612 GCF_054177405.1 Leptonychotes weddellii | reverse complement strand
AAAAAAAAAAAAAAGAAAACAAATTTCCTTAAACCCGTGATTCTTTCAAAATTCAAATAGTACTTAGTAGTATTTAAAAAATAAGTTATGGTGTTACAGATAATCACAATGTCATTTACATCCTTTTAAACAGTGAACCCTAAAACTTCCCAGGAGATTTTTAAAAACACAGATTTCCAAGTTTCATACCATGGACTTTTTATCCCCTGGGTATATGACTTGGGTCAAACCTGAAAATCTGAAGGTTTTTTCATAGTCACACAGCTTTGGGAACCACTGCTTTATGAGGTACCATAGCATAATCAAGCTTTGGAATCTTAACACATCTAGATTCAACCCAAGTTCTGCTGTGTCCTACCTGGGTAATGTTGGGCAACATGTTGACTTTTCTATGCCTGTATTCCTCAATCTCTTTATCTTCAAAATGGTTTCACTCAAATGTGGAACATAAGGAATAGTGCAGAGGACCACAGGGGAAGGGAGGGAAAACTGAATGGGAAGAAATCAGAGAGGGAGATAAACCATGATAGACTCTGGACTCTGGGAAACAAACTGAGGGTTACAGAAGGAAGGGAAGTAGGTGGGTGGGGTAACCGGGTGATGGGTATTAAGGAGGGCACGTGTTGTGATGAGCAATGGGTGTTATATGCAACTAATGAATTGTTGAACACTACATCAAAAACTGATGTACTATACGTTGCCTAATTGAACATAAAAAGATAAAAATTTAAAAAGGCAGATAAAAATAACTATCCTTATGATATGCAGTAAGGACTATGAAAAACAATGCATGTTAAACAGCCAGCACAAACAATGAGTAATTGACTCAATAAATAAGAGCCATTTTTGTTCTGAGGTGTTTTCCCCTCAATAAAGATTTACCCTACAATACGAATGACATTAATCCACTTAACGTTTCTTGTTCTAGAAATTTCACTTGAGAATCTCAATGATGATGCAACTTCAAGTAATTTCTAGGAAAAGTAGTAGTGTATTTGTTTAAGGTAAAATAATGAAGCAACACTGAAAACAAGTGGTTGAAAACAAGGATACACAATGAATGAGGAAGACTGAGATTAAACTCAAGAGTCGAATCCTCGCCTCGATCGTGATTCTACAAAGTACCATACTCTAAATATGCCTTTTTTTTTTTTCAAGTTTAAGGAGTACATATTTCTGGCTTTGAAGAAAGAATCTGAGAAGAAATAGTGTGCTGTGGTCCTGATGTCTATTCTCTGGCACATCCTGATTAAGTATTTAAATGCTAACAGATAGTTTACTGAATGCTTCCCCAGGAGGCTGTATTCTGCCAGTTAGAGGTAGAGAATAGTGTGGAGGTAAATTTGTTGAAACAAGGAATATAGGATGAATGGAAAATTATTAGTCACCATACTACCAACTCTCCTGACACATTGAATGCCATGGGTGGTCTCCAATACAGTGACAGCATCTGCCTGAGGGCTGACTGTGGGGTCAGTGTGTCTCACCTTTGGAAGGATGGTTGGAATGCTTCCTTCTTTGGTTTTCTTTTCAGATGACACTGAACCAGATGGACTTTATTTAAATGTAAATAAGTTTCCAAATCTTAAACATCAGTCCTTCTACTTTCCATGTTATTAGCTACAGCTACATCCATTTTTGGAATTCAAATATTATGGTTTTAGTGAGATATTTACAAAAGGTCATGGTCAGGGAACACTGTGTGATTTCAGATTGGATAAATCTATATTAGCAACATGTCAAAAAATAATGGTTGTGATTGATCTCTGAATGTCACTGAGATACTGTGTCTTCCTTCTTCTCTCACCTCTCCTACCAACTTAATGTAAAGACTAACAGATAGATGTGTCTCTTCTAAGTACCATGGGGCTATTCCAAGGAATCCTCTCAGAAACAGTCATTGGTTTTGAAGGGCTATACTGGAATTCCAGCTGGCTTTAAATTATTCTGAGTCAGTAATGGTGAATCTAAATACCTGTAAGAGCTTTCTTATTTTCTTGGAAGGATTTTAGAATGGGATTTTAGATTTAAAAATATTTTTAATATTTATTTTAAAAATATTAGCTTTAATTCATGCACTAGGATAATCAGAGTACCTGAACTAGCCCAACTCAGCCCTTTTACTGCTAAGGTGACTATATGGCATTCCCAGAGTTCACATTCGTACATTTACCTATTTCCTCTAGTGTTCTGTTCACCTGGTACGTACGTACTAGAAATGTCTAATCATTTCAAAACTACCAGATAATCTTTACCTTTTACCAGGATTATTTCTGCACCATGTAGATTGGATGTTGGCACTACCACACTACCATGTTCTTAACAGGTAAATGTGTAGAGAAAAAGCATTTCTAGCAGCATGACAAAGTCTTAGACATTGGGCCTCTCAGTGACCCTTCAACTCCATTGCCAAAAGACCTAAGAAAAATTCCAAGTAACTCTTCATCAAGCATAAATTGAATTCACCACTGTGTCTAAGAAGACAAAAAATTTCCTCTGCCCTCTTAGTTTAATTTGCAGCTCCCCCCACCAAGATAGAACTTAACAAAAAAATAGTTAGCAAGGGATAATGGATTTAATCACATCTATATATATGGGAGTTTATGTAAAGAAATATGACTCAAAGAGGGAGTTAGAATGTGGGGCTTATATGCTATCTCAATGGATGAAGGGAAGTGGGGTACAAAGGGCACTTATAAGGAAAACAACTTTTTGGAAAGAAAAATAGTGCCCTTCAGAGAATGGATGGAAGATATGATAGTTCTGAGACAATTCCTGTTTTGATGTGATGCCAGCTTCTTATCTCAGAGAGGATTAGAGGATTAGAACTGTTCTCCAACAGAGTTCATGAGGCATTCTTCGAGTTCTTTTGGGAGGCTGTCTTAGACAAAGGATTTAAGAAACTGAAAAACCTTCCGTTTATGCCACAATGGCATGTTCTGGACCCTTTCAAGTGTTATGGGTTGAATTGTGCCCCCAAAAAGATATGTCAAAGTCTTCACCCTACTACCTATGAATGTGATCTTATTTGTGAGTAGGGGCTTTGCAGATATATAAAGTTGAGGTCACTACTGTGGGGCCTAATCCAATATGCTTAGTATTCTTCTAAGAAGAAAACACCATATGAAGACCCAGGCACACAGGGAAAACATTGTGTGATAACAGGCAGAGATAGGAGTGATGCAGCCACAAACCAAGGAATGCCAAGGATTGACAGTCATCACTAGAACAGAAGAAGCAAGGGAAGACTTTTCCCTACAGGCTTTACATGGCTCTGCTGACATGTTGATTTTGGGCCTCTAGCCTCGAATATTGTGAAATAGTAAATTCATGTTGTCTTAAGCCACCCAGTTTGTGATACTTTGTTATGGCAGCCCTAGGAAACTAATAAAGCAGGTATACAGAACCGAGAAGGGGTCTCTTCTTTACCACAGTATGTTTAATATTTTTAAAAAATTATGAGGATGTGGAGAAAGGGGAACCCTCTTACACTGTTTGTGGGAATGAAGCTGGTACAGCCACTCTGGAAAACAGTGTGGAGGTTCCTCAAGACGTTAAAAATAGAGCTACCCTATGACCCAGCAATTGCACTACTAGGTATTTACCCCCAAGATAAAAATGTAGTGAAAAGAAGGGGCACCTGCACCTCAATGTTGATAGCAGTAATGTCCACAATAACCAAACTGTGGAAGAAGCCGAGATGTCCTTCAACAGACGAATGGATAAAGAAGATGTGGTTCATAAATACAATGGAATATTACTCAGCCATCAGAAAAGATGAATACCTACCATTTGCATCAACGTGGATGAAACTGGAGGGGATTATGCTAAGTGAAATAAGTCAAGCAGAGAAAGACCATTATCATATGGTTTCTCTCATATGTGGAACTTAAGGAATAGTGCAGAGAACCATAGGGGAAGGGAGGGAAAACTGGGAAGAAATGAGAGGGGGAGACCAACCATGAGAGACTATGGACTCCAGGAAACAAACGGAGGGCTATAGAAGGGAGGAGGGTAGGGGGATGGGGTTACCGTGTTGTGATTAAGGAGGGCATGTGTTGTGATGAGCACTGGGTGTTATATGCAACTAATGAATCATTGAACACTACACCAAAAACTAGTGATGTACTATATGTTGGTTAATTGAACATAATTTTTTTTTAAAGATTTTTATTTATTTATTTGTCAGAGAGAGAGAGCACAAGTGGGGGGAGCAGCAGAGGGAGAGGGAGAAACAGGCTCCCCACTGAGCAGGGAGCCCGATGTGGGACTCGATCCCAGGACCCTGGGATCATGACCTGAGCTGAAGGCAGACGCTTAACGACTGAGCCACCCAGGCGTCCCAATTGAACATAATTTTTTAAAAAATTACATAAAAGTTCACCCTGTAGCTTTGCAAAATCACACAGGTGCGCGCACACACACGCACACAGACACACACCCTTTCTGAACTTGAAAATCAGGTTTGGTGAGTCTAATAGACTAAGGAAAACACTGAAATTCTTATAAGAAAAGTTCAAGCAAAAGTTAGACCTACCCTATCTGAGGTGTTTTTATGAGCGCAGTAAATCATTTACCTGATTCATAAATACTATAATGTATTCATAAGCAAATGATAGATAAATTGTTCAAAAGAGAGCAAATGTTATACATTCATCTCTGCATCTTATTATTACCACATATAAATCAATTCAAGATTCAAGTGTTTAGAAGCACCACAAACAGTGGCATACTGAAATACATGAGAGTACGATGGTAGTGATACATTTTTCTACAAGTGGTTATTAAGTTCTTCCTATGTGAAAGACACACTTTAGATATATAAATATGGAAAATATGTGGTTTTCAGGAAGTATAAATGGACAGGACCCAACATAGTCTAAGAAAAGAGCCTGAATACACAGGCAGAAAAGAGAAGGTATGTATAGGAAATAGAAACTAGCTCTGATTGAATTAACATAGGATTTATGAACAGGAAGAATGAGAAATAAGGTTTGGGTAAATTGGAGAAGCATTGTGGGAGACTCTGAATGGCTATTGATAATATCTACATTAATTGAATATTTAACATTTGTTAAACTATACTTTGTATATGTACCAATTATTTAATCATCACAGTAACACTGTGAAATAGATACTAATACCATAACTATGTAGATCAGGATATAGAGGCACAAAAAAGTTAGGCAGTTTCCTAAGAGTGACATTTTGGAGTCCACAGGATTTGAATCTAGGCGGTTTGTCTGCAGTGCTCTTAATTATTGTGTGTTACAGGCATTCTAAAAGAATGACAAGTGGAGAACTAAATAAATTGACACATTTTTTGTGGGCAATGATGTATAATTGCTAATTACAGAAGAATATAAAAAGAAAATGTGATGTATATACACAATAAATATTATTCAGCCATAAGAAAAAATGAAATCTTGCCATTTGTGACAAAATGGATGGACTCTGAGGGCATTATGCTAAATAAAATAAGTCAGATAAATTCTGTATTTCACTTATATATGGATCTAAAAACAAGTCATAGTGATATAATGTATACAAGATGGTGACTATAGTTAATAATACCATATTATGTATTTGAAAGTTGCTAAGAGTAAATCTTAAAGGTTCTCATCACAAGAAAAAATATTTTTTTTGTTATGGTGTGGTGATAGACATTAACCAGGCTTAACTGTGGTGATCATTTTTCAATATATACAAATATCAAATTATTATGTTGTATATCTGAAATTGGTATTTAAGTTATATCTAATATGTTATATTTAAATTCACAATAAATAAAAACACCATTGACAGAAAAAAATAGCTAATTATAATGGAGTACTTACTACGTGGAAGCACCCTGCTAAGCATTTTATATGCATTGTCTAATTTAATCATCATATATCCCTGTAAGTCAGGGCACTGAAGATTTTAGAGGTAAAGTAGTGAAATTTACCAAAACATTAAAGTAATGCTTTGTGGAAAATATCTGGCAAATTGTATACTGGATCAATGTGAAAAAGTAAGAGAAGTGAGAAAAGCATGTATGAAGCTGTTTTAATAATCCAGACAAGAAACCTAAGGGTCTAAATTTTGGGAAATGGAAGTGGGAGAAGATAAACTAATATGAAACACTATAGAAGTAGAGTAGATATTATGTGGCAACTAATCATTATAAGACGATAGAGATTATGAAAAATCATTCATAAATCTTAGATTCAGAACCTGGGTAACAGAGAATGGTGGTGCCAGTGAGACCATAGGGGGAACATAAAGGGAACTAGAAAAGGTGAAGATGTTCTATCACGCACAAATTTATGAGGTTGACTCTTCTCAATGGGAGTGGTTTAGGTCTTGAGAAGTCTTGGCAAGAGCTCAGAGAACCTTCAAGACTGGGAAGATATCTTTTGCGTAGAAGGCAAAACTGTAAGATTGGAGAGAGAGAGCTAACACAGGGCAAAGAGGGGGTGGAGAGATGGGCTCTAAAGGATTGCTACCTGCTCCTTAAGTATGAGGAGTCTTGTCATTCTACTTCTTCCTCTTGTTCCTCTACCTCTTTCTTCTAACACTGCCCCCCCTTCTTTTCCCAGTATCTTGGTATATAGTAACCAAATGATTAAAGAATGAATGAACAGTGGAATAAAGGAATGAATGAATAAGGGAAATTTGTAAAATACTTATAAAACTATGTTTGTAAAACTAAAGTTCAAGAAAAAGAGAAATTTAAAAAATGGGAAAAAGATGAGGAATTTAAAATATTACTTAGCCTATAAATTACTGTGCTATATAGATCCTAATGATAGATGTAAGTTTCCTTCTGCAAAGGTATGTATAAATATTCCTTAAAAATTCAGTCTTATAAATCAAATGTATAAGAAGACTTTTTAGATTTATTTATTAGAGTGTGCACATGCAGCAAGGAGGGGCAGAAGCAGAGAGAGGGAGAGAGAATCTTAAGCAGATTCTGTGCTGAGTGGGGAGCTGGAGGCAGGGCTCGATCTCATGACCCTGAGATCACGACCTTGGCCGAAACCAAGAGTCAGACATTTAACCGATTGTGCCACCCAGATGCCTCTAGAAGACTTTTTTTTTTTTTTTTTAAGATTTTTTATTTATTTGTCAGAGAGAGAGAGAGCAAGCGAACATGAGCAGGGGTGAGGGAGAGGGAGAAACAGATTTCCTGCCAAGCAAGGAGCCTGATGCAGGACTTGATCTGAGGACCCTGAGATCATGACCTGAACCGAAGGCAGACGCTCAATCCACTGAGCCACCCAGGCATTCCTAGAAGACTTTTTTTAATAGCAGGAATATTGTCATTATCCCCAGAATAAATTGAAAATGCATCCCATATTTTGAATAAATTTAGATCATACAGTATTATTTATAGCACAGTTTCATTTGTTTAGAAAGTATCTCTCTTCCTAGGAGAAAGTTGCCTTTCTCTTGTACCATATTTAACAACTCTCAGTATAAGTAAAAAGATAAAGAATATCTTCTGTGAACCCATGTCCCTATTTCTTGAATTTTTCCGATATAAAAGTTTACTTTTCAGAGTAAAATTGAAGAAGACCTGAAAAAATTTTATTTTACAGTTCTTATAGTCACACATGTATAAATGTATCTTATATCAGCTTTTATAGTTTTATATAATTTATGTATTTCTCACTTCTCATATGTATCAATGCACATGTATATAAGAACCTTTATATATGTTATACCTCATATATAAATGTCATACATAATATACACATCTCACCTAACATATTTAATTTCTTTAATAGTATTTGTCCTACCATGTATCCATTTTGATGCTGCTTTCCATGTTCCTCCAAACTAAAATCTCAGACCTTTATGAAAGTTGCATCTCTCAAAACTTTTTGAGTATTCTGAGTACTGACTTGTGATGTTATGTGTTTTTGCATAATCATATTGTTGCCAAGGTCTTTTTCTATATTCAATGTCTAAACCACTGTGTGTAGTTCATCACATTCCATGTGCGATATTTTCTTTCTTCCCAGCCTGCAAGTGTGATCCCGTGATTTGCAGGTGATCTATACAATCATTCAGGACTGCTTTTATGGGAGGGAGACAAAGTCTGCCAAGACAGCACTAATCTGCCCTCTTTTTCACTCTTAGAAATAAAGTGATATTTCATTTTGTTTTAAATACACATTCCCTGGCAAAACCAGGACAATACTAGTGGAAGTTTTCAAGTGTACCATAGGCATTCTTAGGGTTATAAGGTTTTTAGGATGAGAAGAAAGAGATTGGATCTCATGAAGTTACTTGTTTTTACTGAAGGGGAAACTAAGTGTCAGAAAGAATAAATGACTTTTTCCAAATTTGCACAGCTTTTGGTTGGCTAAATTGGGACTAGAATTGATTTTATTATTTCTCTTTTCCTTTGTTGCCTCAGTGACAAACATTTTGAATCCTATTTTCCAATGACAATTACATGAGTTTCATTTTAATGTAAAAAATATATTCAGTCTAATACAAAAAACTTTTCCTTTTTCCTTTGTATTTCAAGTTCATACTTACAGATTGGTTTATGAACATAAAGCAGAGCATCAGATTTTCTCTGCTGTTCCCTCTTTGATCCAGTGTGCTCAACTTACTGGCAGCTGAGCCTTGATGTCATTTCCATCCTTCTCACTTACAAGAGACTTAACCAAAGTCAAGATAATAAAAACCGTGGCAATTTTATAGATGTTTATGTTTTGTAAAAGCAGATCTGCGAATGTTAATCTGTATTTTACCTCAGAACTTCCGTATTTCTGTAGAGTTTATACTGTTCCTTCTTTTTAGCTTCTCGGTGCTTTTTTCCTGTTGATGACACTGGATTCTCTATAATGGACCATGTTTGTGCAAACAGACAAAACTTAGAAATCAGAGTGAGCAAGTATCATTCTCATTCTGTAACTTTATTCTAAAATTTGAAGAAATTAAGTGAACTGTCAGTTTTATTTTGTTATGTTAATTTATTATGTTATGTTAATGTTATTATGTTTATTATGTTAATTTTATTATGATTTATTTTATTATGTTATGTTAATTTTATTGTGTTATGACACTTAGTTAATCACCATACATTACATCATTAGGTTTTGATGTAGTGTTCCATGATTCATTGTTTGCATGTAACACCCAGTGCTCCATTCAGTACATGCCCTCTTTAATACCCAACACCAGGCTAACCCATGCCCCCACCCCCTCCCCTCTAGAACCCTCAGTTTGTTTCTCTGAACTGTCATTTTTTTTTTAATTTTTATTTATTTATTTTTTTTATTTATTTGCGAGAGAGAGAATTTGAGACAGAGAGCATGAGAGGGAGGAGGGTCAGAGGGAGAAGCAGACTCCCTGCTGAGCAGGGAGCCTGATGTGGGACTCGATCCTGGGACTCCAGGATCGTGACCTGAGCCGAAGGCAGTCGCTTAACCAACTGAGCCACCCAGGCGCCCGTGAACTGTCATTTTTAAACCAACATTGATGTTTGGTGGTGTTGTTTGTTTGTTTGTTTTTTCCTAGATATTGAAGAATAAAGAAGCTGTTCTTACCTTGATGGAGCTCATGATCCAGTAGGGGAGATAACAAACTTAACTCGGCTTAAAATACCATAAGCATTGCCATATAGTACCAAATGCTATGGGAGGTTAAAAAAAAAAATCCAGATGTTGATCAAACAATCTTATTTTTATTTTATTTTTTTAATTTTTTTAAAGATTTTATTTATTTATTTGACAGAGAGAGACACAGCGAGAGAGGGAACACAAGCAGGGGGAGTGGGAGAGAGAGAGAAGCAGGCTTCCCGCGGAGCAGGGAGCCGGATGCGGGCTCATGACCTGAGCCGAAGGCAGACGCTTAACGACTGAGCCACCCAGGTGCCCCCTTATTTTTATTTTTTTAACAATCTTCTTACCCAAGAGAAAAGACCTCTTGAGATACCCAACACAGCAGAGGTTTGTGTTTTTTAGTATGGGTTCCTTCTCTCAATCACAGGACACAGAAAATGCTTGAGCGACTTCTGTCAGTTCTCCCAGAGATGGCATATGACTAGTATTATTCTAGATTTAGAGGAGATGTGGTAATTTATTGCTTATAATGGATGCCTTAGGACATTGGGGCTTAATTCTTTCATGGAATCTTAGTGAGGCAGCTCAAGTATCTCTCTAGAAGGGCCATAATATTGAATCATGCTGGGATTGGTCTTTAAAAGATTGTTCAACTGTCCTAATTCTCTGTGTGAAGAGCAGCTCAAAGATAGCTACGTGGATCAAAAAGGGAGAGATTTGTGGATATGAGAGTTAAAGTTTTCTTACTTTTACAAACAATTCAGTCTGATAAAAAGTATGAAAATGGAATCCTAGATCCTAGCAGTCTGGAGTATAAACCTAAGGCGTCTATACATAACATTAAGAAAATAATCATCATGTTCTATCACATCCTCTATGGTAATTTGACCCAAGTTGAAATAAGTTTCCAGAACACAAATTAGAACTGGTCCCATACAGTCTAATTTTAGTGCTCATTTCAAAAACAACAAGAATTTAGCATTTGTTGGAATCTATTGAAGCCAGGTCCACTGAACAATTCACTTCTCTGGCAATCAAGTTGTCCAGTGGCCTATATTTAGGTGAATTGAAAATAACCATTTGATGACTGTTAACATTTAGCAACAGATCTGTCTGCTCCAGAAGCTTTGACACTCTATACCTGGCAGAAGGTTAGAGCCAGGGGCACCTGGGTGGCCCAGTCAGTTAAATGTCTGCCTTTGGCTCAGGTCATGATTCCAGGACCTTGGGATTGAGCCCTGCATTGGGCTCCCTGCTCAGTAGGGAGTCTGCTTCTCCCTCTGCCTGCTGTTCCTCCTGCTTGTGTACTAGCATGCTCTGTCAAATAAAATCTAAAAAAAAAAAAGCCAATTCTTTCTTTTGTAGGTCACTTGTGCTCTCCTCAGAGCTTCCCTGCTAGGGTTTTCTATGCACAGCTCCTATATCTTGAGTATGAATTGTCTTCGGGTGGCCACATCCCCCTCAGTCTCTGTTTTCCTGGCTGCCACCTTCCACAGACACTCTATTGGAGTCCCATCCCTGTCTTCTTGAGCAGGAGTAAGCTCACATTCCTAGGTTATCCACATCTCTTGTGGATAGGGATGCATGGGAAACATTCATGCATCCTGGACTTTGATAAGTTCTTAGAGTTCAAGCTGAATCCAGTGCAATGACTTTCCTTCAAAATGCAACCTTCTATGCCTGGAAACACTGGAGAGATCTTTATATAACCTCAGTGAAGGCCCAACCAACTAAGCTGGTGGTTAGCCAATTGGTTTCTTTACTCCTCCTCATCTAAGGATGAGGCATGAGGGAGTGGTACTTACAGCAATGCTTCTACAAAGAGATCCTCTCCAGAATTCTCTCTTTATAATCTTCTATCTACTCCCAACTGAGACCTCTTATAGTCACTCTCTTTTTGCAGAGTTCAAGAGTAACAACACTGGTCTTGCACATTTTTTTAATTGATTATTTTCCATGTTAAAAAAAAAAAATCCTCACTGCTTTTGAAAGGAGTTACTACAAATTACCCTATTATGAATGCGCAACCATTGTTTGACAAAAGAAATTGCCCCAAACATGTTGTGATACCATGATCACACAGTAATCATTGTTTGTTATGCCAGATATGAGAATGGATTAGATCAATTGTTGTACATATGTTTAATATCAAAGAAGTTGAAAACATCAAAGAACTAATGTTAGTGACTAATAAAATAGGCTTAATCACATGATGTAATATTTTTCCTTTATTCTTCACCATGCAAACCACATTCTTTTTTGAGGGGAATATATATAGAATATATATAGAATTATTGGGCCAATAGTCCACATTTACCATTATGAAATCCCTAGTGGGAGATCTTCCCTCTCCCTCTTTCCTTTAAAATCAACATGAAAACATGTGACCTCTTTCAGCCAATCAGATGCTCCCATATGATGCTTGCAGAATCTCTATTTCAGGAAGTAATAGAAACACAAGGATAGTTAGAAACCATTTAAGTCTAAGTATGCATGATAGGCTAACTAAGATCTTAGCAAAAGATTTATATATTTTTTTTAGTTGAAAGCTAATTAAGCAAATTTATTTAAATCCAGTGCCATTGAATCTAGGTTGCCTCCTTAGCAATAGCAGTGAGCAATGACCCAAACCTGACTGACCATATCCCTATGTTTTTCCTGGGTGGCATGAGGCCCACAGTGAGTGGTCTTTCACAGGATTTTTTTTTTTTTTAATTTTTATTGTATTTTTAAAATTTAAATTCAGTTAATTAACATATAGTATATTATTAGTTTCAGGGGTAGAGTTCAGTGATTCATCATTCTTATATCCAGTGCTCATTACATCACATGCCCTCCTTAATGTCTATCACCCAGTTACCCCATCCCCCATCCCCCTCCCCTCCAGCAACCCTCAGTTTGTTTCCCATGATTAAGAGTTTCTTGGGCGCCTGGGTGGCTCAGTTGGTTAAGCGACTGCCTTCGGCTCAGGTCATGATCCTGGAGTCCCGGGATCGAGTCCCGCATCGGGCTCCCTGCTCGGCGGGGAGTCTGCTTCTCCCTCTGACCCTCCCCCCTCTCATGCTCTCTCTATCTCATTCTCTCTCTCAAATAAATAAATAAAATCTTTAAAAAAAGAGTTTCTTATGGTTTGTCTCCCTCTCTGATTTTGTCTTGTTTTATTTTTCCCCTCCTCTGTTTTGTTTCTTAAATTCCACATATGAGTGAAATCATAAGATAATTGTCTTTCTCTGATTGACTTATTTCACTTAGCATAATACCCTCCCATTCCATCCACATCCATGTAAATGTTAAGTGTTCATCCTTTCTGATGCCTGAGTAATATTCCACTGTATATATATACCACATCTTCTTTATCCATTCATCTGTCAGGGGACATCTGGGCTCTTTCCATAATTTGGCTTTGTGGACATTGCTGCTATGAACATTAGGGTGCAGGTACCTCCTTGGATCCCTACATTTGTATCTTTGGGGTAAATACCCAGTAGTGCAATTGCTGGGTTGGAAGGTAGTTCTATTTTCAACTTTTTGAGGAACCTCCATACTGTTTCCCAGAGTGGCTGTACCAGCTTGCATTCCTACCAACAGTATAAAAGGGTTCCCATTTCTCTGCATCCTTGCCAACATCTGTTGTTCCTGACTTGTTAATTTTAGCCATTCTGACAGGTGTGAGGTGGTATCTCATTGTGGTTTTGACTTGTATTTCCCTGATGCTGAGTGATATTGAGCATATTTTCATGTGTCTGTTGGTCATTTGGATGTCTTCTTTGGAGAAATGCCTGTTCATGTCTTCTGCCCATTCCTTGATTGGATTATTCATTTTTTGGGTGTTGAGTTTGGTAAGTTCTTTATAGATTTTGGATACTAGCCCTTTATCTGGTAAGACATTTGGAAATATCTTCTCCCATTCTGTAGGTTGTCATTTGGTTTTATTGACTGTTTCCTTTGCTGTGCAAACACTTTTTATCTTGATGAAGTCCCAATAGTTCATTTTTGCCCTTGCTTCCCTTGTCTTTGGAGACCTGTCTAGCAAGAAGTTGCTGCAGCCAAAGTTGAAGAGGTTGCTGCCTGTGTTCTCCTCTAGGATTTTGATGGATTCCTGTTTCACATTTAGGTCTTCTATCTATTTTGAGTCTATTTTTGTGCATGGTGTAAGAAATGGCCAGTTTCATTCTTCTGCATGTAGCTGTCCAATTTTCCCAACACCATTTGTTGAAGAGACTGTGTTTTTTCTATTCTTTCCTGTTTTGTCAAAGATGAGTTGACCATAGAGTTGAGGGTCCATTTCTGGGTTCTCTATTCTTTTCCATTGATCTATGTGTCTGTTTTTGTACCAGTACCATACTGTCTTGATGATGACAGCTTTGTAATAGAGCTTGAAGTCCAGAATTGTGATGCCACCAGCTTTGGTTTTCTTTTTCAACATTCCTCTGGCTATTCAGGGTTTTTTCTGGTTCCATACAAATTTTACGATTATTTGTTCCAGTTCAGTGAAAAATGGTGATAGTATTTTGTTAGGGGTTACATTGAATGTGTAGATTGCTCTACGTAGCATAGACATTGTAACAATATTTGGTCTTCCAATCCATGAACATGGAATGTTTTTCCATTTCTTTGTGTCTTCCTCAATTTCTTTCATGAGTGTTCTATAGTTATCTCTCACAGGATTTTTAAACTTGGAGGCGATGGTGAAGAGTTCCTTTCTCTCTGTGTATAAAGATGTCAGCTTTGGGCCCTAGGAGTTCTGATAGCCCAATCCTTACCTCATTGATAGTCTGGACAAGAGAAACTAGACAGAGATGAGATGCCAGATGTTGATCAGAAATGCTTATATAGAGTTTAAATTCCTGGTTAGCTTGTATTCCATCTCTGTAATTCCTGCGGTTTGTTTATATGCATCAGTATATTTTCCTGTTTTCTTAAGCCAGTTGGAAGTGGATTTCTGTTGTTTGCCACCTAACTGGCCTGAATAAACTATGGTCCTTCAGATGAATTTGCACCTCTCACTCTGTCACTGTAGTTATTTTTTTTGCTTTTTTTTTTTTTTTTTTAGATTTCATTTATTTATTTGACAGAGAGAGACACAGAGAGAGGGAATACAAGCAGGGGCAGTGGGAGAGGGAGAAGCAGGCTCCCCATGGAGCAGGGAGCCTGATGCGGGGCTCGATCCCAGGACCCTGGGATCATGACCTGAGCTGAAGGCAGACACTTAATGACTGAGCCACCCAGGTGGCTCAGTTTTTAATGTTGGATTGGTAAATTAGAAAGGTTGACAGTTAAAAAGTGAATTATATTATTAAAAACGTGGGGTTCCTATAGAATAAAGATGAACTATAGAAATCCTAAGTTAATAACATTCTTGTGTAGGCACACATATACATCACTTATTCCAGACACAACACTATTCCATCAGCTGAGAACAGCTGTAAGGGAGAATCTTATAATAATTGTCTATAGCAGAGGAATAGAGTGATTAAATTTCTAGAGTCACTCACATCAGACTCAAGTCTTGGCATTGTCTGTTATTAGCTAAGCGATTTAAAACACATCACATAAGTTTGCTCTTTGTGTGCATTCTTGTGAGGAATGTATCTCTGCATATGTAGTGCTTAGCAAAGAGCCCTTCTGAAAATATAGTGAGCACTAATAAAAATTAACACTCATTATTAGCATAAGGCTAGAGGTTATTTCTATTCAAGTCTGGTATTTTATGAAGCAACATTCTGGTACTGTAGGTAAAGGTTATTGTCATCTCTATGTATCTTTCAAAAAGTACATTTCAGCTATCATTTTCTCCCTCATCATGTTTCATGGCTAAGAAATGAGTTTTAAAAAGTGAATAATAAGCAGAGGATAACCTCTATTAGATGAAGTTAATGGGGACATAGAAAAACTTTGGTTAATTACAGGCCATGGGAAACTGATAATAAATAGTTTAAACATGATGGAACAGATAGTAAAACATAATTTTGGATGATGGATTGATTTAATCATAGTTGTTTTGTAATTAAAAATCAATTACTATAAAACAGGTTGGGGGTAATATTGCTTTTGCGGATATGGCTGTGTTAAAAACTGAATTTAAATAGTCCAATAAAGTATTTATTCATGATATTCTCTTCCTGATCCATTTATTTCCTTAGGATTGATTACCTCTGAAAGCTTTCCTGACATAAGTTTTTGTATGCTGAAAAAAGGGAGGTGAAGCAAAGCATCTTGATTAGCTACAAGTATAGATCAGTTCTTCATAGAGTTTACCAGAACAAAGAGAACCCATTGCATGCCCTTAGAAGATGCCTTCCAAGACCAGCTGCAATGGAAAGCCCACTTCGCTTTTAATCATATTTTTATTTTCCTTTTTTTTCTTTTAATTGCAGTATAATTAACATACAGTGTACTATTAGTTTCAGGTGTACAATGTAGTGATTCAGCACTTCATACATCACCCAGTGCTCATCACAACACATGCACTCCTTAATCCCCATCGCCTGTGTCACCCATCCCCCACCCAACTCCCCCCTGGTAATCATCCTTTTTCGATAGTTAAGAGTCTGTTTCTTGGCTTGTCTCTCTTTTTTCCTTTGCTCATTTGTTTTGTTTCTTAAATTCCACATATGAGTGAAATCATATGGTATTTGTCTTTCTCTACCTGACTTAATTCACTTAACATAATACCCTCCAGCTCCATCTATGTTGTTACAAATGGCAAGATTTCATTCTTTTTTTATGGCTGAATTAATCGTGTTTTTAGATTTTTTTTTTTTTTTTTTTAATGAGAGACAGAGAGCATGAGAGGGAGGAGGGTCAGAGGGAGAAGCAGACTCTCTGCTGAGCAGGGAGCCCGATGTGGGACTCGATCCTGGGACTCCAGGATCATGACCTGAGCCAAAGGCAGTCGCTTAACCAACTGAGCCACCCAGGCGTCCAATCGTGTTTTTAGATTTAATAAGTTCTTAGCAGAAGTTCAGGTCCCATCAAGTAAACTCTTTATAAATTGATTTTTTTCTTGATATAGTTGAACAAAGAAGAGTGTTAATTCTCTTTTTCAAGACATGTAAGAGAACATGGGGTTTTACAGATTTGGGCTCCAACTGATGCTTCTCATTATGCTGTATGTGCTTGCTTATTCAGAAGAAAAATGCAAGAACTTAATTTGAATGTGTGTATATGTTAGATTAAGTTTATTTTCAATCTTTTTTTCAGAATAGGATAGATTTTTTTTTAAGTTTCTATTTCCAGTTAACATACAGTGTAATTTTAGTTTCAGGTGTACAATATAGTGATTCAGCCCTTCCATACATCACAGATGCTCGTCACAAGTGTACTTCTTACTCCTCATCACCATTTCATCCATCCCCCACCCACCTCCCTTCTGGTAACCATCAGTTCTCTACAGTTAAGAGTCTGTTTCTTGGTTTGCCTCACCCTCTCTCCCCCCTCCACTTTGCTCATCTGTTTTGAATCTTAAATTCACATATGAGTGAAATCATATGGTACTTGTCTTTCTGACATTTCATTTAGCATAATACTCTCTAGCTCCATCCGTGTCATTGCAAATAGCAAGATTTCATTCCTTTTTATGTCTGAGTAATATCCCATTGTGTGCATGTGAGTGTGCATGTGTGTATGTACACCAGATATTCTTTATCCATTCATCAGTTTATGGACACTTGGGCTGCTTCCATAATTTGGCTATTGTAGATAATGCTGCTATAAACATTGGGGTGCAAGGATCCCTTTGAATTAGTAGTGTGATTGCTGGATCATAGGTTAGTTCTATTTAACTTTTTGAGGAGCCTCCATACTATTTTCCACAGTGGCTATACCCAGTTTGCAGTCCCACCAACAGTGCAAGAGGGTTCCCCTTTCTCCACATCCTTGTCAACACCTGTTATTTTATTGTGTTGTTGATTGTAGCCATTCTGACAGGTGTGAGATGATTATCGCATTGTACTTTTGATTTGCATTTCCCTGATGGCAAGTGATGATGAGCATCTCTTCATACGTCTGTTGGCCATCTGGATGTCTTCTTTGGAAAAATATCTATTCATGTCTTCTTCCCATTTCTTGACTGGATTATTTGTTTTTGGGGTGTTGAGTTTGATAAGTTCTTTATATATTTTGGATACTAACCTTTATCTGGTATGTCATTTGCAAATATCTTCTCCCATTCCATAGGTTGCCTCTTAGTTTTGTTGATTGTTTCCTTTGCTATGCAGGAGCTTTTTATTTTGATGTCATCCCGATAGTTTATTTTCACTTTTGTTTCCCTTGCCTCAGCAGACTTACCTAGAAAGAAGTTGCTATGGCTGGTATCAAAGCGGTTACTGCCTGTGCTCTCTTCTAGGACTTTTATGGTTTCATGTCTCATATTTAGGTCTTTAATCCATTTTGAGTTTATTTTTGTGTGTGGTGTAAGTAAGTGATCTCATTTCATTCTTTTGCCTATTGCTGTCCATTTTTCCCAACGCCATTTGTTGAAAGGACTGTCTTTTTCTCATTGGATATTCTTTCCTGTTTTGTCGAAGATTAATTGACCATGTAATTGTGGGTTCTTTTCTGGGTTTTCTATTCTTTTCCATTTATTTGTGTCTATTTTGTGCCAGTAACATACTGTTTTGATTAGTACAGTTTTGTAATATAACTTGAAGCCTGGATTTGTGATATCTCCAGCTTTGCTTTGCTTTTTCAAGGTTGCTTTGGCTATTCAGGGTCTTTTGTGGTTCCATACAAATTTTAAGATTGTTTGTTCTAGCTCTGTGAAAAATGCTGGTGGTATTTTGATAGGGATTGCACTAAAAGTGTAGATTGCTTTGGATGATATAGACATTTTAACAATATTTGTCCTTCCAATCCATGAGCATGAAATGTCTTTCCATTTCTTTGTGTTATCTTTAATTTCTTTCATCAGTGTTTTATAGTTTTCACAGTACCGGTCTTTTACCTCTTTAGTTAGGTTTATTCCTAGGTACCTTATTATTTTTGGTACAATTGTAAATGGGATTAATTCCTTAATTTTTCTTTCAGCTGCTTCATTATCGGTGTATAGGAATGCAACAGATTTCTGTATATTGATTTTGTAGCCTGTGGCTTTACTGAATTTATCAGTTCTGGCAGTTTTTTGTGGTCATTTGGGTTTTCTATAAGAATAGGATAGATTTTCAAAAAAATCCTAAACAGTGTCCTTTTTTGCAATAGGATTCATATTTCAGGGTTTTGAAGTCTTTTCAAGACCATTTTTTTTTGAACATAGAACTAATGACCCTAAAAATAAGGACTTTAAGGATCAAAAATACTTCAAATTGAGCAGCTTAGCTGAACTAACATGTGGCTCTGGTTGTTGCTTAGATAGCATTTTGTTCCTAAAGCCTTTTATTGCTTCAGGAACACACACAAACACTCACACAGTCTCTTAACATATTAATGATTCAACTTATTTTCAATATTTGATATTTTGTATTGGTGAAAATAAAACATTTAAACATAGAGAACTATCACTTACTTGAGAACCAGCTTTGGGTTGAAAACCCTGATTTGTTTTGACTCTTATGGTGTAGTCTAGGGCAAGGACCCTACATTTTCTGAGCCATACATTCTCATATGTAGAGTGGAGGTGGTAATAAATACCTATCAGTATTATATTAAATGGAATTATAAAGGTAAAGCATTGCATCCTCTATTTGATATATAGGATATGCTAATACATGGTAATTATATTGATGGTGATGATGTTAATAATGATGTTTTCTTTTTGTATTAGTCTCAGGGAAAGTGATCACAAACCTCATTTCTGCCTACAGTCATACTTAGCTAATATGCAGAACACACAAACAGCTACTTCTGTGCATTCAGTATCAGTTCCAACCTATCAGACTTTTCAAAGAAATTGCATGTGTAGGCTGCACATGATAGAAATAATTTTCCCTAGTTTGATAATTCAATCTGTAAGGAGTTTTATAACTTAGTATCTTTTTTACACCAAACAATTTAATGTATTAAGATGACTAAAAATCCTTTTAGAGACTGCTATGATTTTCTATCATTGAATTTTTTAGCCTTCATATTAAAATGAATTGTTACAATATATGTTCTATACTAATCACTTAAGTAGCATGGAGTATAGAGAAATTCATCTGATATTTCATAATTATGATTCTTAAACTTCAAGAAGAATGTTCTGGACAATAACAAAAGTATAAGTTTGGAAATATTTTAACTTGTAGATATGTGAATAATAAATAAAAAATTTTTGTTTACATGCCTAAATCCTATAGAGGCTCTACAAGGATTCTAATCAACTTCATTATGCAATTTTATTGCATTTTTATGCTTAGAAATAAATGTAGCCCGTCTATACATTTTGGAAATGTTAGAAGTATACCATGTTGGCCCTGTTTTATGTTTCTAGAATTTAAGCGTGAAGAGAGAAGAGTTAAAAGTTTTCAGAAGTGGGAACATGGAAATTTTTTTTTTACATTTACTCTGTTTGAAAAACGTGTTCATTGCCACTGGAACATTCATTGGTATACTGAAAGCAGAACTGCACCTCACTGTTATTACAAACTACCGCAATAGTTCAAAATAAATTTAGTTATTAAATGCAGATTACAGAATTCCACTAATGGCGAAGGGAGAATAAAATTTTGTTTCGGTCTTGTTTTTTCCTTGTTTTTAAATTTAGTTTTTAATATCAGACTATGTATAAACCCGTTTCTTCCTTTTAGCTGGAATCCCAAACCCGACAAGTGAGTTAACCATTTAATTTTCGTTTAAGGAGTAACTGGTTCCCAAAGTCCCAGCAGAGGGCAGCAAAGCCTAGATGTTAACGCTAACTCTGACCAACTGAGGAGCAAGGATGAAAATCACATGCAACTGATTTGGCTTGAATGGGATGTGTGTAACAGAGGGCAATTCTTTTGGACAACGGAGAGAGTTTTAGAACCTCAAAACACTAGATAACTCTGTTCAACACAAACTGAGCAGCTCCTTAAGTTTATGAAGAAAAGGGTCACTCAGATTGCTTTTGCAATGATCATCTAACCCATTGAGTAAACAGTGTAAGATTTAAATTGATTAAATAGGTTTAGAAGGATCAGAAAGATAAAAAGAAATGTTGAGCATAGTGAATGGAACAATCTGAGTGATGGGTAGCCCATGACTTTTTCCTCTTTTGGGGACTTCTCTGCTCTTGCTTGTGTCCTTTGTTGTCATCTGTCTCCCTCTCACAGATACTAACCAATGTAATGCCTATGATCTAGCCTCTTGAGCAAAACTAAATTGGGAGAATTTGAAGATACTCTAGAGTTTTGCAGGTAGAGGTGTGTGATTTTGTTCCCTAAGAACAGGAGAATCTATCTGTGAAGTATAATTGACAAAATTGGTAATATTGTTTTAATGGAAAAAATCCATGACCACACTGAATATTTGATGGAATAAATAGTGCACTAGCTATTTCTATACCTCTAACTTAGTAAAATGTTCATTATCTCAAGGAGGTTTATTTAACAGTTGAAATAAGATCTGAAAAAGCTAATGGCCACGGGGGATGGAACTATTTTTTTTCTGTTACTGGTAATAATGGGGACATTGTGTTTTCAGAGCCAAGAAGCAAATAAAAGCATACTTAGAAGTGCCCTCATCTATCCATTCATCAAACCACTGGGGGTAACAAAAAGTATGGTTATGCGGTAATTGTTTTGCAAATGGGACCTTCTTTTTAGCTCTAGTGTAGTAGGAGGTCCTTGTGCCTGCTGGGAAGTTTTGGAGACAAAGAACAACAGGATGTTTTTCTCCCCAACAACAGCTTCTATTAACCTCCTGATGTTTGGCTCAGAGGGTTGTGATTATGATCCTGCTGACATCAGCTACCCATCTAATATAAAGGAGCAATGTTTTAGCTCAAGCAGTGAGAGGCTGAAGACTTGGAGGTTTTGTACCTGATAAAGTAACTGTGTGAGAATTAAGTGTGAGGAAACATGTTGTGCCATCTCCCTAGCTGTCTAGTGATGATGTTATTCAACTCAGCAAATACCTAATGACTTTCTACTACGGTCTTGGTAATTCATTAAGTATTATGGGGATACTGAGATGCATTAGGCAAGTCACTTGCCCTTTGGAAGCTTATAGCCTTATTGTGGAGAAGAGGTTTATGGAAATACAAAAATGCAACACAACTTAAATGCTAGGTTAAAGGGATTCCTGTCAGAAAGGAAGTGTGATTTAGACATTAAATGAATCTGCTTGATGTTTAGGAGAGGAAAGAAAATTCTTCAGGCAAAGATACGTATCAGAAAACACTCTAACTTGCTGCCTGTTATAATTTATGTACCTCCATTTGGTTAAATAAAAATACTCATCACTCTATATGCTTTCTGGCATTCTGATGAGTAAGCTCTTCTACTTATTTTGTAAACAAGGCAGTCAGGGTGTGGAGAGTTTAAGTGATTAGGGCTAAAAGTATTGGGAGTTAGGGATAGTATTTGAATATACTTCACTTGAATTTTTTTTTCTCTTGTCCATCTTAGAGTTATGAGAGCCGCTTAGCAAACCTTCAATAATAACCATATTGATGGTTCTATTAAATATCAACTAAAACATATTAAATCGTTAAGGTAATTTTAAACAATCTTTCATATTAAGGATGAAAATCAGAGAAGAAATGTATACTGGGTTCTTCATGCTCTGTGACCAGGCTAAAATGAGGAAACTATCAAATTTGAAACTGAGTTACTCCAAGCAATGCCTCTCTGCAGTGAATATTCTTTACTGATGATAAAACTATCTTGATGCTGCTAGCTTTCACCTGTAGATCTGCAAGCTTTTCTAGGACAAAAATAATGTCTTATATAAATTTTTAATACCTTACACATTGTTATTGCCTGTTAAGAGGGAAGGGTTAACTTGTCCCAACACTGCTCATCTGCAGGCTGGTCTCCCAGGAAAGGAATTGACCTCTGTGCAAAGCCCTATGAAATTGGCTATGGCTGGTGCTTAAGGCAATTAAGGTCAAGGACAAGACTTGGACTCCAGTTTTCAGATGATGCCCAGAGGAAGGGCTATTTCTTTACCACCCAAGATTGGTGATATGACTAATTTTGCTTCTTTCTGTAACATATAAGTCTGCAAACACAAAGTTTGGACCCTGACACTTGAAAACTCCAGAGCTAAGCTGACAGATGGGACTGGAAGCCCATATCATCATATTGATAGTGTGCCATAGTCCCTGACCACAGCAGGAGATGGGGGATTGCTTTTCTTTTCTTTAAGATTTTATTTATTCATTTGAGAGAAGAGTAAAGGAGAGAGAGAAAACAAGCCCAGGGGGGAGGGGCAGAGGGAGAGGGAGAAGCAGGCTCCCCGCTGAGCAGGGAGCCCAATGCAGGGCTCCATCCCAAGATCCCAGGATCATGACCTGAGCTGAGGGCTGATGCTTAACCAGCTAAACCACCCAGGCATACCAGAGATTGCTTTCCTAATCAGCTGAATAACCCGACAGTATGAGAAAATGAGTTGTCCTCACCCTTAGAAGGATGGTTACAACTGTTTAGTACATAGATAGGGGGAATATTAGAGGAGAACACTGTTCCATTCAGAAGAAATGGATAAAGATCATCCCCTTCCTCTGAGTTTAGATAGCAAACTGGTCAGTCTAAGGGAGTGGCTCCTGGGTGGGTCACCAGGTAACTGATCTCCTCAAACCTCAGAATCACCTAGTTTCTTAGAAGCTAGGCAGAAGCTTTTACTGTCCAAATGCAGATATCTCTACAATTTAATCATTGAATGGACTGGGATAGATGGCCCTTTCCTATTAGGATATCCAGACTCATTCCTTCAGATAACTCTTCACAATTTACTCATTTTGACACTGGGCAGTCCCAAAGTGTGTGTGTGTGGATATATATATATATATATATATATATTCCATATCTATCTAGCTCTTAATATAAAATAGATACATGGAATATGGGATAGACCTATATCTATTCCATATATCGAGAGAGAGAGAGCCCTAGAACAGTTAAATGAAAGACAACCTGAACTAGCACTGCCCTTGCTTTTACTGGGAGACTGGCTAGACTTCTTAATGTTGTCCTAAGGACAGTTCTTTCTTGTAGGAGTCCATTTCCTCTGATCTGTCACTTAGAGACCCACAAACTGGAGGGTGATAGGAAATTCCTGGAGTTCCAGAAATGCATATAGGGACCTGATCCATACACACTTTCCCATCTTTTTTTTGTCCCCTGTACTCAAACTTCCTCAAGTAATTGGCAAAATCTGAATAGCACCCTATATGGAGGAATGAGCAGACACCAGCTTGGAAGGCACTGCTGTTGACTGGCTGGCTGGCCTGAGCCATCCACCTGAGGCAGCAGCCGCTGTCTTGGACCCTACTCATGTGATGGAGCAGCTCCAAATCTAAACATCTTATGTTGAACGTTCTGTACTGTTCATTCTCAGCGGGGTTGCAGCTACAGATCAGTGCGCTCAATTGCCACAGGGTCATGAACGTGTCATGTGTGGCAGTAATGGTGTGACCTTCGAGTAAGCAAAACAGCCCTTGCCTAACAGGAAGGTATGTCAGGGCCCCCAAGGTTCCAGGCTTCGTGATTCCCTGGAAGGATTCTGGCTTCTCAGAAAAGCTGTTACACTCATAGTTACAGTTTATTACAGTGAAAGGAATACAGATCAAAACCAGCAAAGGTAACAGGTGGCATAAGTTAGAGTCCAAGGGAAACCAAGTACAAGATGCCTCCTCCCAGTTAAGTCACACAGGGTCACACTTAATTCTCTCAGCAGCAATATGAAATGACTTTCAAAGTGTTGCCACCAGGGAAGCTCATCAAACCTTGGCATTTAGGGTTTTTATTAGGAGTCGGTTGTGTAAGTTGCATGACTGACTTCAGCTACTCAGACTCCAGCATATAACACACACACACACACACACACACACAGACCCCCCGAGGCAAAAACAGGTATTTGTCATAAAACATTTTTTAGCATAAACTTATCTGGTCAAATGGGTGTACCATGGCCTATGGCCTTAAGCACACAAAAACACTTGCAGAATATTCCCAGAGCTCAAAGATTATTTCCCAGGAGCTGGCTAAGAGTCAGGCTTGAAGAGAAGCCTTTCTTTGCAATTTGCAGGATTCCAGCAACCTGGGTCTGTGGAGTTAAAACTTTTCCTGCCCAGAAAGAGGTACCTGAGGTTATGGAAGGTGAGAAGAAAATGCATCCTAAATTGTCTTGCACTAGAAGTCTTCCAAGATAAGTGTCACGTGACAGCATTGAATTCAGTATTTACATCATTAAATGATGGCCATCTCAGCTACTCTGTTGTGACGTTGGGCTTGCTGTGGAGTACTGGCATACCAAGTGGAAAGTTAGTAGCCATTCCAGAGTCTACTAATAATACAAATATGTTCCTGGGGCCTCCCAGACTCCCGGCAAGTATCACTGAATTATAGCAGGCGGCAGTATCTGCCAAATAATCTACTAACAGTGAATCTAAAGCCCAGAACTGAGCTGGGATTATGACTCTTCCTCCTCTAGAGTTTGGAAGGGACTTGAGAGCCTGCCATTTCTCCATCTCCATGCTGCAGCCATGGATGGCAGCTTTCTCACACTTTCTGGAATGGATATCGTATATCTTTTGGTCTGTTATTACCAAAGGGCCTTCCAGTTTACTTTGGGAGAACGTGACTTTCTTCTTGTGGATGGTTATCTGGCTTTTCTCAATCATCTTCTGGGTCTCCTACATCAATTACAGTGACTGGCCTCCCAGCTCTTACGGTTTAGATGATACAGATTTGATGGAGTGGGGTCCATCATTTGGAATCAGGAGGGTGAGTTGAGAGAATCTAAAACTGGCTCTGTAGGTTGGCTTCACCAGAAAAAATAAATGGTTCTCTTTGAATTTCAGTGGAAAAAGGCTATGGTAAAATACTTAAGGAAATCAAACCTACTTAACTATGAGATCATGGCAGAGTGGGTTTGCTACTTTGCTCATTTGGTAAATTTAAATCCTGCTGCTGGCTTACTGTGTCACACAGGTGACCTTTGCCCAAGCTGTCAGTGCTGAGCTGGCAAGAGAGAGTAGGAGCCATATTATTAATACATGATATTGTTGTTGAACCCTGGTTTCTTATCCCAACAGGGAAGGATCAATGCATCCCTACTCAGCTTAAAAATCCCCACAACCCAGGGAGACCTTGTACTGGAATCTGATGTCCAACCCTGTTGAGTTTTTGTGTGTTGTGCCAGAATGTGCTAGATCAAGAAAGGATTTGCATACCTGCTATTGATCCTGCCTGCCTAAGTTCCTTCTAATGAGTTCTCCTCTAAAACAACTAAACAGATTTTAGGTGGTCAAGGTAAATGACCAAATGGCCTTTTATCTTGGCTATTTCCATGATACGCTCAGGCGATGGAACATAGTGGAGAAATATTTTTTGAATGTTTAACTTCTTTACGTGTTTGAGTCTGGGCTGTAGGTGGGATCAGTTCATTATTAAACTAGGCTTACTCTTTTCTCCCTTTTCTATGGTGGAAGCAAGTTTTAACCTTTTTAAGTCATTTTGAATGTCTGAGAAAGTGGTTAATACTACTTGGTTACTGGTGCCTTGGGACTATTAATTGGTTTTTACAGCATATTAACAAAACACTTAAAAGACAAATAGCATAATGAAAAGCACTGAACACACTGCTCATAAAAATAAATGTTAGGAATCTGTACTTCTTGCTTTATCCTTTAAGGCATTTCCAAGCACACTAACCAGACATCCATTTTATTTTTAAGGTGAGATCTTCAAAAGCAGAGAGTTTAAAACTGAATTTAAAGGCCAAAACTGGAGATACCATGTGTTATAGTCAATTTTCTAGGTAGTTAAGAATTCTAAGAACTTACCTATGGCACATAGCGCTTTGCTATATGATTTATGTGCTGGCTTACTTTATTATGCACTGTTGAGAAAAGACTGTAAAATATTCTAGTAGGCAGCCATTTGCATTTGGGAGCCAAACAATTTGCATACTGATAGTATGCTACTTTCTGAAAAGAAGGGGAAAAGGAGCCTCAGGACTCACCAGAGAAAAAGGAACAAGTTAGAAATCCCATGGTTTGGGGGATGAGAGTGTAGGAACAGTTTTTATACAGTTCCATTTTTTTTTTTAAAGATTTATTTATTTATTTATTTATTTGACAGAGAGAGAGAGATAGCGAGAGCAGGAACACAAGCAGGGGGAGTGGGAGAGGGAGAAGCAGGCTTCCCACCGAGCAGGGAGCCCGATGTGGGACTGGATCCCAGGACCCTGGGATCATGACCTGAGCCGAAGGCAGACGCTTAATGACTGAGCCACCCAGGCGCCCTATACAGTTCCAGTTTTTGAGTCATATATCTATTGAAAGAGAACTTGCTCTATAAAAACCTTATAAGCAATGAACTGTTTATTTCAGAATGAGGCTCTGGGGAATAATCTCATAAGAAACACATCTTGCATTTGTAGAGAAACCCAAGGGGATAGTATTCATGAAGCATTATCCCAGTGTAGGCAGAAAATGACAACCAATGCAAACTCATCAAACAATTGAAAAGGAAATGCTTGATTACTGAATAATTTTTTTCTCCCCTGCCTCTTGCTCTTTCCCAAATGCATAAATCCATCATTCTGTATTATAGACAGATTGATCGTTCTTTCTCTCTGCTTTCCTTCCCTGTTCCAATATAATTGTTCTCTCTAGTTCCCACCTTGCTACCCACCCAAGCAAAGCAAAAGCAAAACTCACTGCAGACTCTAAAGTTTTCTTAAGTTACAAGTCGGGCTTTATATGTCATGCAATCTCTATCACATGCTTTGTGAATAATAATTCTTGTTACAGGCTTAACTCCTAAGGTTTAACTATGGTATAGGAGCACATGGAGAGCCGTTGTAGTGTCAGGTGTTCAAGTGTTTGAAAGATTAGCTGTCTTTTCTAGGCAGTCTGAGAACACATATCTTTTAAACAAATACACTGCAGGACTTAGAGATTTCTATTCCTCTGGCATCTTGCAAGTATTGAACCACTGCAGAGTAGACAGTGGTGATCAAAAGAGCCATAAGAGTTACAAATGAAAAGAGAATTCATACAAGTCATCAAGATGACTCATTGTGTTCAGGAGGCCCTACAGGAAAATCCTTTTATTGAATTCTATGATTGGGGGATTTCCTGTGGTGTGTGATATTGCCTATACATATTCAATCTTTCCACGAAAAGGGGCAGAAGGAAGGAGCTGTACCAGGTCTGCTGCTTCTCAAATTTGCCCTGTTGAATTGCCCTGATGAGATTCTGGTCTATAAAGTGACCACGAAGGATGACACATTTAACCAAGATCAAATCTGAATGTTTCATGTCCCGCCTGTGTAACCCTATAGTAGAAAGACTGAGATCCAAGTTAATTAGGAGTTTGCTATTAGGAGCTGGATACTGTTTTCTATAAATCTGTACTATAGAACATTGCAAACCAAAATCTGACAGCTTCCATGATTAGAACGTCCTGTTGCTATTCTCTTTACTCCAACTCTCTTTTCTGTTGAGGATTCCTATCTAAATATAAAGGTATTTTCCTGACTCTTCATTCTCATCATATTACACATTCTCGACCTGTTCTTTTCAGAGGATGAGGGTTCCATGTTTTCCCAGGAATTCAAGGTGAAAAAATAGTTGTCCTGTAAAAGCTAAACCTTAAAAACCGTGTTTAAAAGCAGAGCAATGCTGTTACAGAACAGAGGCAACAGGTCCCAGGCTGTAAGATCTGCCTGTCCTTGGATGGCAGGTGTTAATATACATTCCTGAAGGGCTGTAATAGATGGCAGGGAGGTCGATCAGTCATGGACTCATAGGAAGAGGCAAATACTAGCCGAAGCTGCCCATAGAGCAAGAGTATATTGCTTAAGAACATACCATCTGTCTGGTCCAGGTGGCAGTTATGACTCCAGAATGGAGTGAAAAAGTATAAACTTTCTTTTTATGGTTCAAAGGTTTAATGGCATTGGGTCACACTCTTCACTTATTCTGATCACATACTCACCAGGCAATCTACCATTCATGATTTAGCTTTCCCTGAAGCTTGCTTACCAGGAGATAGCATATTGACTGCAGAACTCCGCCTGTCCAGTGCCTTTTAGCAGTTATAGATTAGAGTTTTCATGTTAAATTAACAAACTGATATCCAGGTTCTAACTTGGCATTCTCTAGAATTGCCTATAGGAGTGGTAAGTACATGTGAAAGAGAGAAGCCCAGTATCTTTCATCTCAACAAAGATAATTCTCTAAAATAATTTGGCATTCTGGTTTTAAACTCAAATCTCTTGAGTTAGTGGGAGTCTGTTCCTAGATAGGGATTTAGGTCACAGACAGATAAAATCAGGGTTGTTAGCCTTTGAGGCTAAGGTATCCCAATCTAAGATGACAACAGTACGTTTGGTAAACTCACGTCACCCTGTCAGTTGCTACTTTACCAAGAAACCTGCTCTCCCTGGGATTACTCAGACTCTTTTGCTACCATTTCTCAGAAATACTGCACAGAACTTAGAATGAACCTGTTTTGTTTTTTTTTTAATGAGCCAATTATTTTCCTTACTACTGCATTTTCATACTGCATAATATTCAACCAAAGAATGATGTTATAAATGATGTCTAGTCCTCAAACTTTTGCTTTCCAGTGAATCAGAGATCTCTCTGTCAGAAAGATTTGAAATTCCCAAAGCTGGAAGAAAGGTGGAAAGAAACATTCTATAATGCTAGCATATGTATGATCACTTCCAAGCTGCAAAGCAACCCTGTAGAGAAACACATATGATACTCCCAATTAAGTTTGAGAAGACTGAGGCTCACCCAAGTTAGATGACTGATCCAAGGTTTTGAAGCTATTCTTTCTGTTTTCAAAGCTTACATTTATTTGTCCATTTGTTGTTTTCGTTTAGTTCTAGATGGATTAATTCAGGTATATGCATGTGAGATGGTAGAGGTGGATAAATTCAGGAGCTGAGTAAAGCTAAGGTTCAGAGAATCCTTTTGAAAATACAGAAGTATAGGGCACCTGGGTGGCTCAGTCGGTTAAGCGGCTGCCTTCAGCTCAGGTCATGATCCTGGAGTCCCGGGATCGAGTCCCGCATCGGGCTCCCTGCTTGGCAGGGAGTCTGCTTCTCCCTCTGACCCTCCCCTCTCTCATGTGCTCTCTCTCTCTCAAATAAATAAATAAAATCTTAAAAAAAAAAAAAAGAAAATACAGAAGTATACTAAATGAGTGCCTCAGGCATGTGATCTCAGTGAAGCAGCTCTCCATTCTCTTTATGTTGTAGTAATGCTTATCTCAGAGTGAAAAATAGTAAACATGTGACAAACATGTTAGTGCTTAGTCCACATAAAGTTCTATAACAAAATGGTAGGTAAACAATTAAACTGCAGATTTAATAATTCATGTTTTATTTAGTGTGATACTAGTAGTTGACATCTTTCAAAAAGCATATATGTTGACATTAGAGGCATTATTCTAAGGGTGTTGTATACATAGCATTAAGAAGACTCTACACCTTTATAAACAATTTGGATTGCAAATCAGATTGAATTGCAGAGTTCAGAGAAGTTGTTATTTCTAAATTACTGCGTTAGTTGAGTCTTAAATTATCATAATGTTGGTGGTTTGTTTGGGTGTCTACCTGAAAGGGGAAGAGGTAGTTTTGATTTCATCTTTGGAAAAGGAAGGTGAGGTTAAGTGTTACCTGGAGAGGTAGGCTTCACACAAGCTTCACTGAAGGGTAGGATTTGAAATAAATGTCCAATGATGGACTGGGAAAGTGGAGCTGATAAAGCAAATAGGAGTGCTGATTATAGAGTTCTTAAAAGCAAAATGGGTATTTATAAATGTGAAACTTATGGTATTACTTTGTTTATTATACATCTTCCTTTGGACCCCATTTATCAGAAGAGATCTTCTTGACACTTAACAAAACATCATCATTAGTAAACCCAAGAACATGACTTCTGTATTTGGATCTCCTTAAATTTCCCTCTATCTTCTTGAGTAATTGATTTATCTGTAACTTGTCTTTCTTGAAAGGTGGAATCTTTGCCTGCTTCCATCCTTAGAGGCATCATAGCCAAAACTCAGTCTTTAGGATGAAGTCCTCCCTCATCCATGAGAAATGGACTTGGTTTTTCATGGTTAATTTCATTCCAGTCATCTTCACTAAGACATTTTGCATTAAATCCTTTTGTGTGTTAAAGCATTTTAGGAATTGTTGCTGATAATAGATGGAAGTTGTTTTCTTCTTAATGCTTTTACTTGGAAAAATTAAAAGTACCATTCTATCAAAATTTTTAAATTACTACTTGGTAAATTTTAGAAATCTTAGTTTTTTTTGTTTGTTTGTTTTTTTGTCCTTGAAACCTGTAAGTAAAGAAACTTTGAGGATATTTAGAATGTGGAGATACACAGAAGGAAAGCATAACCAGACCAGCCCCTAGTCACCTGTATGTAGACCATTCACAGTAATTAATTGGTGCCCCATAATTGTGCTAAGGGGGTGCCCTTTATTTTTGTTTCTTACTTAATGTTTCCACCACCTCTCTTCCCTCACAATGAGCCTGATCTCCCTTCAGACACCTCCTATCCTATCCTCTGGTCCCTCTCTGATCAAGTATGCCTTTGCAGCCTTCCATCCTTAATTACAAGTTGGGAAGCTGTGCAAATACAGAGTTTTAGTTTTCGAAATAAAGAGAGGAGTTTTTCCTAGAAGAGGATGTGCAGATGGACAAGATTAAGTGGGTTTATGAGATGGGATTATACTTCACTACAAAATAAAAAGGACACATTTTTCAGAAGCACTTTTTTTTTATAGGAAAGCATTATCTTGTCTTTAATATGTCTAAAATTGGAATCGTAACAGACATTTAAACAGAGTAAGCATTTAGAGACAGATGCTGTGCCAGTGTGATGGAGAGTTCTTTGACTATTTACCAGTGTTTATTCAATTAATAGATATTTAACAATTCCATGCTAATAGATTTTATAAGTAAGTGATATTTTCAGTGTACATTGTATTCTAATTTATTTTTTTTAAAGATTTTATTTATTCATTGTATTCTAATTTAAAAAAATCCTGTTAATTAAAATATTTAACCAATAAGTATGTCCTATTACATAGCCAGGCAAGATTCATCCATCCATTTATTCACTCATTTTTCATCCATCAGACATGAATTAGGTACCAATTATGTGCTGTTGATACAAAGATAAATAGAACAAAGCAGGGGACAGAGATAGCCATGAGAACATCTGATTACCACAATGTAGTATGTGATGAAGAACAGGTAGGAACAATTATCTAAGGGAGCATACAAGGTGTCCCCTGGAGTTATCATGGAATGCTTTGGAAGAGGACATTTGAATTCAGTATTGAACGAAGAGTAAAGGTTTTTCATGAATATGAAGGTATGTGTTGGTAGGGGAGCATTTATTGGAGAAGTAAGAAATAGGAGATAATTTAGGCAATAGAGAAGGTATGGTTAAAGATGAGAGGGAGAAAAATGTGTGGAACATTTAAGACACTGCAGAAAGTTTGGTATGCTTGGAATTCTTGGTGCAGGTGGAAAGGTGGTAACAGGAAAGGGAAGCTAGGAAGGAACAAGGATGATTTTCCATGAAAGCTCTTTGGGCTTCACTCTCGATGTAATGGTGTACCATTGGAGGATTTTAAGCTGAGAAGTCAAATAATGATTATTTATTTTAGAAATTTTGCTCTGGTTGTATTGTACATAGATTGAGTGTCTAGCTCCCTAGCTAGACAAAGTAGAAAGATATTAAAAACTCCAGGACAGAAATAAGGGCGAGGGCTAAGAAATGGAAGTAGAAGTTGAGATTAGTTGAAACAATTTCTAGGCAGTCCAGTCAATTAGGCAAAGTTAATATGAATATAAGAGGTTAAAGAAGGAAAGTCTAGAATTATTCTCAGCCTTCTAGCGTGGATGGTACAGTGGAGAGATGTGCTGATAACTAGAATGGGAGAAAATGTGCAAAGCTTTGGAAAAGTCTGTGAATGATAGAAATGTACATTCTTAAGAGTCACTTTGAAATAACTGACACATAGTGTGTTGTTTGAATTGCCGTAGTAATTTGTTCACATACACAATTTCTGTTGTTTCTATTTTACCATCTCTTGAAGGCAGAAACTATGCAAGTGGCTTTCTTTGTACAATATTCACTCAAGTATAGACCGTTTTGATGATGATAAAGCTATAGCCAGGAAAATTGGATACACCGTTAGAGCAGAAAACACCCCCCATTAAGTTTTGAATCTTAACTTAAAAAGCTTTTGGTTTCTAAGTATACTCAGTCTTGAAGATGAATGGCTGTATTTCAACATTAATCAATTTCAAGCATAGGAGGAACATAGATTTATGCATTCCTTGAAGATAACATTGGGAGAGCAGTTTAACCTAAACAGTTTCCACTCAGGATAGCCCAGTGTGTTTAAAATGCAGTCAGATGATTCATTTGGCTTTTTGTTTCAGTTCATTTGGTGGTGCCAAGATGAAGCTCTGAGCCACTGACCAGAGTGCATGGTGGATTCTGTTATGATTACATCCTCATTTCCACCTACCTAAAATGCAAAGAGACTAGGAAATGTGTTGCTAAATGAATGATTGCCAGGGACTACTCACCATCTTCACCCTTTTGTGTATGGTGGGGTTTCTCTTAGACAAAGGCTAAAGAAATAATAGATACAGTCTGCAAGCCTGTTGTGGCTGATAGACAGGTCTCTGATGGTTAAGTGCCTGTTAACACCTGTCCCTGTTCAGTGCTACACATGCTGCCTTTTTTGACTATTCCACTATTTTTTATTAGGTCAGCCAAGACAAGAATGGAGTATTTTTTTCCCTAATTGCCTCTCTGGCATTTTCTGACTAGAACCCGTTCCCTCAACTCTTCCTCAATCTCTTTTTCTTTCCCCAGACCCGCTCAGGTGTAGACAGTTGAACAAGAGCATGGGATTTAAATTGAGCTGGCTACAGTCCTGATAATTTTACAGGATTGGCATTTTGTCCTCATCCCTTTTATCTTCATAGAATGTGTTCTCTCTTCCAGAGAGACACAGTCCCCTGCCTTTTTTTTTTAATATTATGTTATGTTAATTACCATACATTACATCATTAGTTTTTGATGTAGTGTTCCATGATTCATTGTTTGCGTATAACACCCAGTGCTCCATGCAGTACGTGCCCTCTTTAATACCCATCACCAGGCTAACCCATCCCCCCACCCCCCTCCCCTCTAGAACCCTCAGTTTGTTTCTCAGAGTCCATAGTCTCTCATGGTTTGTCTCCCCCTCAGATTTCCCCTCCTTTATTTTTCCCTTCCTGCTATCTTCTTCTTCTTTTTTTTAACATATAATTTATTATTTGTTTCAGAGGTACTGGTCTGTGATTCATCAGTCTTACACAATTCACAGCGCTCACCATAGCACATACCCTCCCCAATGTCTATCACCCAGCCACCCCATCCTTCCCAACCCCCCCAGTCCAGCAACACTCAGTTTTTCCTGAGATTAAGAATTCCTCATATCAGTGAGATCATATGATACTTGTCTTTCTCTGATTGACTTATTTCGCTCAGCATAATACCCTCCAGTTCCATCCACGTCATTGCAAATGGCCAGCTTTAAACTGTGAATGGCTGCGTGGTATGGCAGGTCCCTTGGCTCACTCAGTTGCACCTGGATGAACATTTTTTTGTTTTCTGCATGTATCAAATATTGCTCAGGATTCCTGACATTGAAATCTTTACCATGCCCATAAATATATGAAGATCCTCTTAGAGCTAAATTATAAGTGCCTATAAAAACCCTATAACTTAAAACATGACTGGAAGAAAGAAGGCAGAGGGACATTAAAGGTTAAACCTAATTACATGTTTAAATTCTCATTTGGTTGAGTAATGTTTTTTTTTTGTTATTGATGAATAAATAGGAGTAAAATTTTCAGTTTGTGTAATTCTGTGGAAGAATGCCCAAAGCATACCGTAGGATGAGATCCTAAACCATTATGCATTTGTCATCAAGAATAATGCATTTCCTGGGGCGCCTGGGTGGCTCAGTCCGTTAAGCGTCTGCCTTCGGCTCAGGTCATGATCCTGGAGTCCCAGGATCGAGTCCCGCATCGGGCTCCCTGCTCAGCAGGGAGTCTGCTTCTCCCTCTGACCCTCCCCCCTCTCATGTGCTTGCTCTCTCTCATTCTTTCTCTCTCAAATAAATAAATAAAACCTTTAAAAAAAATAATTGTTAAAAAAAAAAGAATAATGCATTTCCTGTTTCACCTGGTTAATAAGGACCTTAAAATCAATTTGCCTCTCCTGGAATTAATGTATAACCTTTAATTCTTGCTGAAGGTCTTTGAGGTTGAGAAGTTGAGTTTTCTGATGTCTTTTGCTGTTGACTGAATATGATTACTTGGTAAGAGAAAGAGAAAAGAACATTCACTGCAGTGAGGAAGTTTGGGGAAAATATGCAAATGAAAATTTATTTTATTACACAATAAAAATGTAGTGCAAAAATAAAGCCAAAGCAGCTGAACCTGACTTGAAGCAAAGGGCTGAGTATAATAATCATTATTATACTGAATTTGTTCCTCTTCAGGCAGGTATCTTGAATCTGTGATTTTCTCACTTTGTAGAGAGTGTTAAATCCTTTCAGGCTGCTAGCCACCATTTAATTTAATACCCAGTTCTTTTGAACTAAAAGACAATTGAAAACATTTGCAAACATCACCAAAGTACGTAAGTTATTTTCTTCTGCTTCACTAATTGGACAAATTCTCATAGTGGCTGATAAAACATTGCCTATTATAGTGCTCAAATTGTTTGATATAATAGTCTTTTTTTTTTTTTTTAGCATATTTATTCTGTTTAGAATTGTGGGTTGTAAGAAGTGGGAGCTGTTTTCTAATCTTGGTTCTACTGAGTCTTTGCTAGTCATAGTCCCTTGTCTGAAACTCGGCTCCCAGTCTGTAAAATGAGAGACCAGCATGCATAATCGATGCTTTGTTTCCTACTACTAATTCTCTCCAACTGTTTTTTCTTGAAAAATATAGGTGCCAAAGACACAAAAATCTTTGCCCTCTTTGGTTCTCTAACTGATCTAGAAGTAAATGAAGTATTTTATATCCTCTGTCTTATGTGTGTTCCCCTCGATTCTGAGATAATGTTAGATGACATTTCGGAGTTTGGGATAGGACTGTGAACACAATAAATTCTCCAAAGGATGTAGAGTTTGGAATAGATAAGGATAGTTAAGCAATCTGTCTTGGCAAAGGTTTGTAGAGGGAAGATCGAGTACTCAACAGTGTGCATTAGGGTGCATGCTAGATGTTACTGGAAGCTGATGGATGACTGAATGTTGACATTTTTCATAGAGAAATTGACCTGAAAATACAATATTTGTGAAGTATTTTGACATGTAAGGTCTTTTATCCTTCTATAAAAATATTTAAAGGCCATAGTTGGTATATGCATGGATATTTAAGAACGGTGATGGTGATCTTAATGTCTTGTCCTCTTTTTTCTTCTTCTCCTATGCTATTATTACAAAATGGTGGAACTAGTTTCCAAATCTTTTTTGTACCTGTTGAGAATTTCCAAGGAAAAAACACTTTCTAAGGTCTCTTCTTTACTCAAAGAAAAGTTATCTGAAAATGTTCTTCTCTTCCTCCTTATTTTGCCAGATTAGCATTTTGTTCCATGAAAGCCAGGATTCATAGTTAAATGAGGAAGAAGAGATAAATCTTCCTTATGGAAGAATTCCAAATAATTTTTGAGATATGGCCCCTACCAATATTTAGAACTTAACCCCCTGCCTCCTTGAGTGTGGGCTACATTTGGTAGCTTGTTTCTAAGAAATAGAGTGTGGAAATAAGTATTAGTTCTATAGTGGAAAAACCTTGTAAACACTATGTGAGCTAAGTGATCAAGGTTAACACCAGCAATAACTCATGTTGATACCATGTAACAGTGATAGGATAGGATGAGAAGAGCATTTACCTCTGTGATATATTCTTCCTCCAAATCCCTAACACCAGTCTAATCATGAGGAAGACATCACATAAACTCAAATTGAGAGCATTCTACAAAATAATTGACTAGTACTCCTTAAAATTGTCAGTGTCATTAAAAAAAAAATACAGTGGCTAAGAAACTGTCTCAGATCAGATGAAGCTAAGGTGATATGACTAAATAGAATGTAACATTCTGGATGGGATCCTTGATATTAAATAGGATTCTAGGTGTGGGGGGAGGATAGACATCAATAGAAAAACTAGTGAAATCCAAATAATAAGGAGTGTGCTAAGACTGGTTTCCTAGTTCTGGCAAATGTGCTATGTAATATAAAATATTAACAATGTGGGAAAGTGGGTGAGAGAACTCTGTGCTATCTTTGCAACTTTTATGTAAATCTAAAACAATTATAAAATTAAATATTCATTTAAAAAATAAAAGCCTAATTTCTTGGCTTATTTGATTAGCATTACCACTTCATTTATCTCATTTTGCAGTGAACTTTCTTTTTTTTTTTTTTAAAGATTTTATTTATTTGACAGAGAGAGACACAGCGAGAGAGGGAAACAAGCAGGGGGAGTGGGAGAGGGAGAAGCAGGCTTCCCGCGGAGCAGGGAGCCCGATGCGGGGCTCGATCCCAGGACCCTGGGATCATGACCTGAGCCGAAGGCAGACGCTTAACAACTGAGCCACCCAGGCGCCCCTGCAGTGAACTTTCTTAACTTGTTTTCAATTTTTTTTTTTTAAAGATTTTATTTATTTATTTATTGGAGAGCAAGCGAGAGAGAAACAGCATGAGAGAGGAGAGGGTCAGAAGGAGAAGCAGGCTCCCCGCTGAGCCGGGAGCCCGATGTGGGACTCGATCCCAGAACCCTGGGATCATGACCTGAGCCGAAGGAGTCGCTTAACCAACTGAGCCACCCACGAGCCCTTGTTTTCAATTTTTGCTATTATGTTTGCATTGATTCTTTTGCTTTGAGAGTCATGAGGAAGTATATATAGAGAGACACTGGAATTATAAACGGTAAATTGTTATTTATGACCCACAATGAGTACAATAAGAGGGGTGGAAAAGCTTTTTTTAAAAACTTATTTTACAGAAACAACCAATACCTAAAATGTATGAGAAGTTATATTTTGAGGGAAAAATTGCATAATTCTATTTGAATGAAATAAAGTCAGTTGATTCAACTCTTTCTAAACTGGGTTTTAATAAGATTTGAAACATGAAGGAAAATACTTTGTAGAAAGTCATACTATGAGCTCAGGAGTTCATAGTATTGAAATCATTTAGTGTTGACTGTGGTGTAAATAGTATCAGCAGATTAGAATTTAGAATTGAATACTTAGAAATTATAAGCAAACTTTAACACACAACCTCTTTAATTGTGGAGTTAGAGAACTGGTTTCTAAGCAAACTTTTCTAGCTATTTGCAAAGTCCACTCAACAAAAGAATAAGGGGTATTCCCTATGTATAAGATATTGTGGTAAGCTGTATTTAAGACCAGATCAGTTTGTAACTTAATTTCAGATTATTTAACTCAGTTTAAGTGATACTGACATTCTTCATCTGCAGCATAGTTTTACCTGAAATCTAATCCTCACATCAATTTTTCTTATTGATTTATCTTGCTACCTAAGTTACCATGTTGAACCTCACCGTAGAACAGAATAGGTTTGATGTCTTCTCACATTCCAGTAATGTCTTCCATTCTGTTGTTATGAAGGAATTCACCAAGGAAGTAATAGATATTATTTGCTATCATAGTCAAATGTATTTATCTTATTGAATTACCATTGTAAAACAATGCTACAAGAAAGCAGAGTATAAGATAAATTAACTATGGGGGAAAAAAGTAATAAATTGCTACAATTTATGGATAAAAGCAACTCTAAACCTCATTACTGCCTACCCCTAAATGAAGACTTAACATCTATACAGTTCTCTAAATCATAGTTAGGATGAAACAATGACTCCATTGTTAAAATTTCACAAGGAAGTTCTGGCTTATGGAAACTTTTGGCAATAGTCACATAGGGCAAAGTTGTGAAGTTTGGATTATGAAAGATATGACTCAAAATGCAATTTGCATACTGATAAATTATTAATTACAGCAGAGAGGACACAGGTAACCTTAGAGAAAATGATTCAGAATCAAAATAATATCGAAAGAACAGCAACATGTTTATATTTAATTTCTTTTCATGAGACAGTTGCATTTTGTTGTGCTTAGAGGAAGAACAAAAATTCAAAAAAAAAAAATAGTCCTAGGAAAAGAATATAATTCTAGAAGTATCTTACTGCAATAAACTCTAGGGGCTCCTAGGTGGCTCAGTCATTAAGCGTCTGCCTTCGGCTGAGGTCATGATCCAGGGTCCTGGGATCGAACCCCACATTGAGCCCCACGTCGGGCTCCCTGCTCTGAGGGAAGCCTGCATCTCCCTCTCCCACTCCCTCTGCTTGTGTTCCCTTTCTTGCTGTCTCTCTCTCTTTCTGTCAAATAAATAGGCAAAATCTTTAAAAAAATAAAATAAACTCTAATAGGTGCTATAGAAAGAGCACATGAATTATTAGATGTCGTCTGATCATTATCTGAGTTAGAATCAAACACAGTAGTTTTTGATTTTGGCCAGTTGTAGTGAGCTCTAAGAATAAGCAGTAGTAAATCATATAAGGTGCTTTGCTCAGGGTTTTCAAGGTGGCACATTGTTCAATTTGTAAAAATACTATGTGGAGAAGAAGCTAAATGACACATATGTTTCAAAGACAATCCCTGGAATGTGCTGAGGATTTATGGAGAGCAATTTAAGGTCATCTTTGTGTCTATGCAAAGGAAAAGAAAAACCTCTGCAAAGAGAAACAAAAAGAGTGAAAGTTTTAAATTATTCATAAAAATGAATGCATTACCAAACCTATTCCCAGAGCACAGTATATGTACATCTATTTTGTAACTAGAAATTGTTGGTCTTGGCTCTCCAGAAAACATTTTCAAACCATACTCCTTAATTCCAAAGAGATATTGAAGAGAATTGGGTAAAGATCAATGAAAAAGAATAATTATTTAAGAACTGGATGAATAATATATTGGCTTGCCACCTGCAATCTTCTATACATTCTAGCACAATCTGAAGATAACTTTATTTTGTATAATGCTTTCAGTCTCTGAGGGGAAAAAATAAAGGAAATGGTGCGGTAACTGACAGGAACTGAATCCTAACAACCTTATTTTAAATATAAATTACAGTTGCACGGAGCAAGGTTCTGGTAATATACAATCTGTACAACTAAGATGGGATAATAGTATATGGATTGCTTGTTCTTTAAGTTTTCTGTGTTTTGGATACTAGCATTTTATGATTCGTATCAATAAGTGAGGCAAACACAACGTTAATAGCTCTTACTTGAATATTTCAGTTCTTTCTTGTTAAAATGAATAGGCCATCTACATTCTGACTTCCTGGCTGAACTGGCAGAATTCAGAATTTGGTGACTTTGGCACTGATTTATCAGGTTTCTGTTTTTTCCTTGAATATATATTTATATTTGATGTTACTTTTGCATCTCTCCCAGTTTGTCAGAGAATGTGGAGTGTTTTTATATATTTGAAAGCTGAGTAGATCAAAGCTGCTGGGGAATTGAAGAGAGGTAAGACTGTGTCAAAGTTAAAAGGACACACTTGAGCTGAGTTCTAAACCCGGTCTTTTCATTGATGAGCTTTTTAAATTGAAATAAGATAATAAATGTCACTAAGCCTCAGTTATCTTTTGGTAAGATGAAACTTACAACAATAATATTAACAACAAAAGGAATTTCTGCCTTGTTGGGTCATTGTAGAGGGTGAGATAATGCATTACCGATCGTTGATAGGTCGAGTTAAGAGTAGCAATAAGTATGTGTATATGGTGGCTTAAAAGAGAATAACAAAAGGTATGTATATTTGTACCTTTGTATATTTAACTTTAATATGGAGAAGTGATATCAATGCATATTGTATTAGAATAGTGCAATTGAATGCAAATTTATTTTGGGAATATACTAATAAAAATTCTAAAGTAAATCCTAGGGGGTAAATTATTCAATTATCTTTTTTCCTAAAAGAAAAATTCCTTAGAAACTGACAGAATTTATAATCACAATTGATGAACATGAAAAAATAATATAGTATTGTCTGATACATGTAATTGCTCTAGTGTCTGTAATCTGTGAGTCTCCCTTGATTTTTTTTCCTCCTTTCTTAAATGAGATTGGATTAGAACTTTCCTAAGATTCCTTCTTGTGCTAAAATACTGCTGTTGTGCTACAAGTTCCTCAAGAACGGTGAGAATAATAACCCCTTCCATGTTTACACTGCTTTGTAGTTGACTACATCTCGGAGTCTCACAACAATCCAATTAGGGGCCATCCAAATCCTGTTCTTTAAATTAGAATGGAGGAAAATGAGATGCAGGAGCGTCAAGGATCATATCCAGAGCTACATGGCTAGTAAGGGGGCAGAATGGGGGTAAAACTTGGCCTTTATATCTAGGGATTTTCCTTTAAGTTGTCATTGCTTTGTGAACCTTTGTATATTTTTCTCAGTCCTGTCTTTGAGGAACTAGAGTAGGACCTTAAACATAGTGGGTGTTTAATAAATGCTTTATCAGTTACTTAACCGTAAAAATAAAACAAGATAGGAAATAAGTAATCTAATTTTCCAATATAGTTTAATCTTAATTTCCTTCATGTGTTCCTATTCCTTTATAAACATGCTTTCATGTAATTTCTTTGGGGTAAATACTCAAGTTTAAGTATTTATGTTCAATCACTAATCACAGTTCCCTTTTTGATTATTTTCCTCTTCTTAGGCATTATTGCTTCTCCATGTCCTGGTCTCATTTCTAATTTCACAGGGTTGCCTTGTACTGTTACTCAGAAGTAACAGGGAGGAAGGGATCATGAAGAAGGTTAGGAAAGTTAGGCTTACTTTGTTCAAAATGGAAGGGAAAATCCACTTCTGCATTTTATTTTGAATACTCGGGCCCATTCACTGGTTTATATCTATGGTTGGCTCTGGACATGAATGCTCTTATATGAACTCTTTTAAGTGGCTCATGAGATGATCTTTAGGACCGATCTGGGTTCCTAGGAATTTTCTAGGTCTCACTAGAGAGAGTTGCAGTTCCATACGATTCTTACAGTTCAGCCCCCCGGCACCGAAGCCTTGGTCTCTTCTTCTCTCTGGACAGCCTCCTGGAAGGTGACAAACTGACTTAGGCTCCAAGCTACTTTCTGGGAAGTGAGAATCCTAGAATCCTAAATTCATGGGAATTTGGAGGTGGTTTCTGCCCCCTCTCGCTCATGGCTGTGCCACTGTGCTATCTTTCTGCAGATGCAGGCTATTCCTATGGTTTCTGTTATTCACCAAAATAAGAGGATACCATGTAACTTTAGAGTGACCTGCGTGTGTTAATGAACATTCTCCTTCCCTCTGCAAATACCTGGGGAGGGGTAGGTGACTATTCATGCTATTCTTATACCAAATATAGTACAAACTCTTTTCTTTACTCCTTCCAACTATGCTCTTATATCAAATGCCCTATGAGGCATCCAGTCCCATTTGGGGCTGGACAGTTCTTCATTGTGTAGAACTGTTCCAGGCATTACAACAGGTGTTTTTTCACTGGATCCTGGGTACTAAATACCAGGAGCATTAATTATTCCCTACAAACCTTCAATTCTTCTAGAAAGAGCTTACACCTCTGACTGAGAATCCCTGGATATAACAGGTGTTCTCTTTCCCATATCATTGCCAATTGTTTTCTTCCCTTACACCTACTAGTTCTCCATTGCTGTAACTCTTTGTTATCAGCTGTACATTTTTGCTTTTTATTTAATTATATCTAAATTTTTTCTAGTTTATTAAGATATAATTGACACATAATATTGTGTGTATTTAAGGTATGCAGCCTGTTAATTAGATACATTTATATATTGCAAAACCATCACCATCATAGCATTAGCTACCACCTCTGTCACATATTGTAATTGCTGTTTCTTCTTTGTGGTGAGAACATTTAAGATCTTCTCTCTTAGCAACTTTTAAGGTTATAATACAGTATTTTAACTATAACCATCCTTTAGCTATACATTTTTATAGGGGGTAGAAGTGAAGCCTCAAAATCAAAATTCATTCAATTGTTACAAGTAAACACAGATGCTCCTGTTATTTCAGGCAATGTGAAAGTTAAAAAAAAGAAAACCTATACAAATTTCTGGAAAGTCAATAGAAAATTGAATAGATTGTTATACAGTTATCAAAGCACTTCTGTAAAATTAAATTTTTATGGGATGGGATGGAGACATAATCTTTTCTGAAAAAGGGAATAATTTTTAACACTTAGAGGTGTTGGAACTTCGCTTAACCAAACTGAAAGACTGTGCTGTTAAGAATTCTACAAAAATGGCATGGGGGCACAGGAAATCAATCAGTTAAGATATTTTTAAAAAATAAATTTGAAGAACATTAGTTGTAAGATACCTCAGTGGTAAGACATCTTTAAATCTCAGGCCACAGGGGGTGGAGCAAGATGGCAGAGGAGTGGAGACCTGGATTTCGTCTGATCTCAGGAATTCAGCTGGATAGGGAACAAACCATTCTGAACACTCTCTGAACAGAAAAGCGACCACTTTCTGGAAGGTCTTTTCTGATTTGTTTAGAGTATATTTTCTGGGGACGTTGTTACCCTGTTAGCATTTTGTTCTCTCATTAATCTATTCTCCTCTGGACAAAATGACAAGACGGAAAAAATCGCCTCACCAAAAAGAACAAGAGGTAGTACCGACTGCCAGGGACCTACTCAATACGGACATTAGTAAGATGTCGGATCTAGAGTTCAGAATCATCACTTTAAAGATACTAGCTGGGATTGAAAAAAGCATGGAAGTTATTAGAGAAACCCATTCTGGAGAAATAAAAGAACTAAAATCTAACCAAGTTGAACTCAAAAAGTCTATTAATGAGGTGCAATCAAATATGGGGACGCTAACTGCTAGGATAAGTGAGGCAGAAGAGAGAATCAGTGATATAGAAGACCAAATGATGGAAAATAAAGAAGCTTAGAAAA